>NC_067482.1:89748363-90348363 GCF_947179515.1 Apodemus sylvaticus | reverse complement strand
TAATATAGTTGCATTTCCTTACAATTTATTATTTTGTGTGTTTAACATTAATTATTTTAACTATATTGAAATGGTAGATGATTCCTATTTAAATTTCTCTAACATTTTGAGATGGTAGGAATTTTTAGGAAGTTAAAATCCTTACCAGTATATCTCTAAACTCAAGGAACACAGAGTTTAGTGTTGCCAAGATTTCCTAAATTTGTCATAGTTCTGGAATTATAAGATTCTATTCAGTAGTTTAGACATCATTGTCATTGGCTCTAATATATTCACAAAATGTCATGGCCTTTCATCATTGTTTAGACAAAGACTCCTTCCTTCTATTTTTTCCCTGATATCTCTGAGTCTACTTTTTACTCCATAAATTTGTTGCATGTAACTAAAAATGCAACAAGTATGTAATTAATTGTCACTTATTTATGCTCTGAATACAATATTTTAAAGTCAGGATTTCATGAGCCAGTACTTCTCTTTTGTTCTATAACAGTCCAAAGCTATTTCCTTTTATGAATATTTCATATTTTATTTATATTTTAACTACACATGTTTTCAGTGATTCTATTAAAACTGTCATTATTTAGATGTTGTGTGAGTATCTCCTAAGGGATCAATGCATTTAAATTTGAATCATAATATGAAATGTTAAAATGTTGAATGAGAAATATGAATATAGCATTTAGACAATGACAAGAGGTGATGATTACAAAAAGGCATGAAGGTAGTGCTAGAATCTTATTTTTAATCATATTTTCATGGCCACATTTAGCCTCAGATTCATGCCGTCCTGACCCCCACCAAATTAGAGTGGATCTGTGGAAGAAGGGTGCCATCTAAGCTGGTAGAGGACGAAGAAATGGAGTAATGCATTCAAGGCTCACTGCAACACAATTACTGGGGCCAAGTGCTCAGGCCTGATGCTTCTGCCCCAAACAGGAAGTTTTCTTTATCCAGCTGCTGAACTCAAAAATCAGCTGCAGGCAGAGAATCTATTTCTGCTCAACAGATAGCCTCAAAACTTGTCTGTGTAATAGAAAAGAATTCATGACTGCAGCTGCTTCCAAAATCCAAGACCTATGATTTCTGAGATTGGAAGCTCCATGCTTTCTGACCCACTTAACCATACATCCAGGAGTAATGTAATACTTCTTGGATCTGTCCCAATTATCATATCATGACTAATACACTGTTTCCTTTTCATGCAAGTTTGCAATAATTCACTTGTGTGTATTGCAAAAGTATTCCTTTTCTTCCTTTCCTTATTTTTAGGGAATTTAAAGCATTCAACAACCAGCTGCAGTCACATATATTTGCTTCCTTTTTGCATAGTATATGTTCCATCTTTGTCTCGGTGAGAGCTCAGTAATTTCTAAGGTAGTTCAAGGTTTTTACTAGTAACAAAGCTTTGATGTTATTATCACTATAGAGAGACACATTGCCATATGCTTATAAACTGATAAAACTGAGAAATGGTTATTTATATTTTTCTATGACCAGGAATAATATTTTTCTCTCTGACCTTATGGATTTCTAAATCAATGATACTAATGATATTGAAATTAGGTCAATAACTTTACTGTTCTCTAGTTGTCTAAGTTTAAGGAGTACTTACAGACTGACCAACTTACATTATAAGCTAGGATGGAGAACACTAAGAGAGAATGAAAAGTTGGGCTGAATGCCAAATAATTTGTGCCACCTAGTTATATAACTTGTGAATGCAAAGGGAAAAATCTCAGAGTACATTAGAAGTGTTACTCCAAATGAACAAAGAAACAATAATATCATTAAAAATAGCCTGATTTGTTATAAACAAATTATGAACATTCTAGGTAGGAAATCACACTTGTTGCAATATCCTTTAGCCAAAGTCTACTATTGTTCACTGTCAGTCTTCAGTGATATTTAAGGTGCTCAAGAGCAGTTGCAGAAGAAAATTTTGATGCCAACAGATGCTGTAAGTGCATGAAGCTAAAAGAGGAAAGGATCTTTATTATACAGAAGTACTAGTTGAAGTATTATGAAGAAGTGTCAATGTTAATGGTAGAACCCGTTGGAAAGAAGGCAATGACTATCTTCAGAAAAGTAAGACCCTTCAGTAGGCAAATATTAAAGTTTGTAGAGAACTCACAACTTTTCAAAGAAATAAAATGCGTTCTAAGATATGGGTAGAGATTTAGGCAAATTTCATTGCACATACATAGCTGCATCATTACTCTCTGTATTGGTACTAACAAAATAATCATGATTCTTTCATTTCAAATCATGTTATTGTAAGCCATCCATATCTCTAAGATGTATCTGTATTGATCTAAAGTCTTGTGAGTTTGATGTGCTTATTTATTAGTGCCAATGTGGTTTTTCGGGTTTTGAATGGTATAGCCAATTTTGTGAAAGTTAATTTTGAGTAGATTACCAATAAGTTCAACAATTTCTTGGATTGGAAATATGTTTTACTCTCCTTTGGCACTCAGTTCTGTGGTGTTCAGGGCCACCTGCATTTGCTTTGTCCCTGACATTTTTGATTTCTCATTTCAACGTGAAGAAATGAAGCAAATTTCTAATGATAATATTTTTAAGTAAATAACCCTCATTGACTTTAATTATTTTGGGGCTATTTTCCATTTTTCAACATTTATTTAATTTTACTATAAAGTAACCCCTTTCTGTTTTTTATTTATTAAATAAACAAATCAAGAAAATTCAAAGAATTTTTTAATGAAGCTATTAGTGAGAAATCCAATGACTTCATTTATGCATACATATTCATTTTCTTTGTTTTATTAAATATTCAAAAATTGTATATCAGTTTAGAACATTAAAATTACTATTAACTGTAGCATTTTGAGGTATAAGTGAATTCAAATATCTACTATGATATATTTTCTGCATAATTATCTATGCTACATTTTTATGGTACTTGATCATATCTGCTTTCTTAACATTAAATTATCTAAAAGAGCATACTTTTAAAAGTAGAAAAAATAAGTGAGGTTTTTTTGTGGGGGGGGGGGTCGGAGTTTTGTTTTAATATGCCATTTGGGTTGGGGTAAAAAGTGATTGCTAAGTATGCATAAAGGCTAAGTAAAATTCACAGCTACAGCCACAAAAGAGTGTTATTGATTAAAGTAACATCAATGTAGCTTTGATTAAAATAGTAATTACAAATCATCAAAGAGCACTTTGTATTTTAAAGTCTACTTTCCGAAGCATTATTTTATTTAGCTTTCACAGAGTTTATAAGTATTAGTCTAATTTTAAATGTATGAGTCTCAATGAGATTATTACTTCTTCAATAACAGGGATAGAAAATAGGCTAAATCTTTTCTTTGCTTCTAAGTCGATTTTCTAGTTTATGAAGAAACTAGGCTGACAGAGGTGCACAGAGTTTGTGGAATTACAAAGAGGGCCTGAGGTCTGTGTGGAAAGGGAAAGAGCAGCTAGTATCCATTGCCATTGTTTGATATGGAAAATTTTTAAATTATAATGTAAAGATCAATATATTCTTCCAGAAACAGAATATGATTGCTTTTCAAAATATGAAATGCATGAATATAATAGAATTTAGTATTTCATCGACATCACTGAAATCACCTACTTCTATTAAAGAATTAATTTATAATTAAAGAATTTTGTTTGATGATATGTAGTTTTCCTCATTAAATCTGTCAAAAATATTATGTGTTTTGTTTGTTTTGACCTTTTGCAGTTAAATATTTTGTAACACAGTTCACACACTGTAAAATAAAACGTTTTCAGTGAGAGCATCCATGAATGACACTTCTATTACTATCAAGGGATAAGCTATGCCATTTCCAAATTGCTCCCTAATTCTCGTCATGATTAGCCATGACTCCATTCACTAGCTAAAATAAAGGTTTCAAATTAAAATAGTCTTTTTTGTTGTTATTGACTGTGAATGCATATCTGTTTCCTAAAACTTGTTTGAACATATTTTCTCTTGGAGTATTATTTTTCCATCATTTTCTTGAAATATAACCATTGTGTATAAAATGAATTTTATATAAAGAATTTTTTTAAATATTTTATTCATTTAAATATATTGTGCATTGAATATTCAATTCAATGGTTACTCTTATCCTCCCAATTCCATTGTATTCTGGCTAATCCATATAGTTCCCTCATTATTTCTTCTGAATTTCTGTCATATATGTATCTATGTATGTATCTATGTATCTATCTATGTATGTATGTATCTAGCTAGCTAGCTAGCTACATATCTATCTATCTATCATCTATCATCTATCTATCAATCTATCTGTCTATCATCTATATATCATATTTCTATGTTATATATAATGCATATACAAATATATGAACCAATGTAAAGCACATGCAATTTTTCTTTCTGAGTCAAGCTGATCACCAGTCACATTCACTTCCCAGCCAGTGACATAATACAAATTTGGAGCTCTGTATTACATATTCTTTATCCATTAATCTGTTAATAGATAAAAGGGCTGATTCCATATTTTCAATACTACGAACAGTGTGAGAACAAACATGCAGGTGCATGAATCTTCTTGTAATATGAACATGAATGCTTTGGATTTCACTCAAATAAGTGTTGGTAGGTTTAGTTTAATTTTCATGAGAAGCACTCATGTTAATTCCCATAAAGGATGGCCAGCATACAGACCCCACATTGCTCCTTGTGTCTCTGTATCCTCAGTAGCCTTTATTGTTATTTGTTTATGTAGTGATAATCATTCATTGTGGGAAGAATTCTCAAAGTAGTTTTGACTTGTGTAAGAAAATACAAAGTAGCATTTCTTTGATGGATAACATTTTTTCATATATTTGCTCTCATTTAAACACCATGTTTTGAGAACCATCAAATATTTCATTAATGTACTTATTATTTGGTTTGTTTGTCACTTTGAAATATGTCTATAAGATATTTCCCACTGAAATTTTTTGGGATATCTCTTCACTCAGTAAAATTTATCAATATTGTGACCAGCATTGTTTGTTTTGTTAAAAATAGATTTTACTCTTCTGGAACTTTTTGGATTCCACAAAAATTTCAGAACTCTTTTTGTTGTTGATGTTGTAGTTGTTTCCTGTTTTGTAAAGAATATCTTTAGAATGGGGACAAGGTTTACACTGAGTGCTTATGTCACTTATAACATTGTAATCATTCTCAGATTTTTAATTTTGTCAATACTTGAACATGGGAGGTCTTTGTCTTAATAATATCTCCTTCAATTTCTTTAGTGATTCAGTGTTTTATTGTGGAAATCTTGTATTTCTTTCATTAAGGACATGCTTAGGTGAGGCTTTATTGTTGTTTGAAAACTCTGGTTGGTGGAAATTTTTCCTGATTTCATCCTCAACAAGATCATTGATAATATAAAGATTTTCACTGAAATAGGAAAGTTTAATCAACAAGTAAATATACTAGACAGACAAAGAACATTCATTGGTTTACTAGATTTTGTGTTGTGCTATTAAAATATATAAATTTGTCCACTGAAATATAAAAAAATTATTTTTATTTGACAAGCATGGACAAACTAGATTTACCAGAATTCATATAAAGATGCTGAGAAACTTGAGAATTCATTATGAAACCAGATATACTGAAACTAATAGAAAAGAAACTGGGGAAGACCCTTGAGGACATGGGCACGGGGGAAAAGTTCTTGAGCAGATCACCAATAGCTTATGCTCTAAAATCAAGAATTGACAAATGGGACCTCACAAAATTACAAAGTTTCTGTAAGGCAAAGGACATTGTTAAAAGGACAAATTGGCAACCATCAAATTGGGAAAGGATATTCACCAACCCTACATCTGATAGAGGGCTAATATCCAATATATACAAAGAACTCAAGAAGTTAGACCCCAGGGAACCAAATAACCCTATTAAAAATGGGGTATACATCTAAACAAAGAATTTTCACCTGAAGAAATTCAGATGGCCAAGAGGCACCTTAAGAAGTGCTCAACATCATTAGTCATTAGGGAAATGCAGATCAAAACAACCCTGAGGTTTCACCTTACACCAGTCAGAATGGCTAAGGTCAAAAACTCAGGAGACAGCAGGTGTTGGCGAGGATGTGGAGAAAGAGGAATACTCCTCCACTGCTGGTGGGGCTGTAAGATGGTACAACTACTTTGGAAATCAGTCTGGAGGTTCCTCAGAAAGCTGGACATGACACTTCCGGAGTATCCTGCTATACCTCTCCTGGGCATATACCCAAAGGATTCCCCAGCAACCAATAAAGACACATGCTCCATTATGTTCATAGCAGCCTTATTTATAATAGCCAGAAACTGGAAAGAACTCAGATGCCCCTCAAAGGAGGAATGGATACAGAAAATGTGGTATATTTACACAATGTAATACTACTCAGCAATTAGAAACAATGAATTCACAAAATTTTTAGGCAAATGGTTTGATCTGGAAAATATCATCCTAAGTGAGGTAACCCAATCACAAAAGAATACACATGGAATGCAATCTCTGAAAAGTGGATATTAATTAGCCCAGAAGCCCTGAATACCCAAGGCCCAAATCGCATAACAAATGACTCCCATGAAAAGTATGGAGTGGGTCCTGATCCTGGAAATGATTGATCTAGCATTGGAGGATAATATAAGGACAGAGAAAAAAGAGGGAGGTGATTGGAGAAGGGATGGAGAGAAGAAGGTTTATGGGACATATGGGGAGGGGGGTCCGGGAAAGGGGAAATCATTTCAAATGTAAACAAAGAATATAGAAAATGAAAATATTAATTAAAAAAATCCAGAAAAAAGCATACTTTTTTAAACTGAGAAATTCATTCATTTATATGTTTTGTTTTATTTAGCTCCATGCATCATTCCTAACTTTCCAGTTATTTCATAATCCATAACTTTTGCCTCAAAGTTGAATGCATTGTTTCTTTCTCTCTTATTTTTAAGTTGAATATAAAAGAGTCTACTTTGTGTTTTGTTTTTTGGATTTTTTTTTTGTCACAGGGTTTCTCTGTGTAGCCCTGGCTGTCCTGGAACTCACTCTGTAGACCAGGCTGGCCTAGAACTCAGAAATCCCCCTGCCTCTGCCTCCCAGCATGCTGGGATTACAGGCGTGCGCCACCACCGCCTGGCCTACTTTGTGTTTTTACTATGAGCACAGATGCAAGGCCATTTACTGGAATGTGAGAGCATCTCATGGGCCACATCCCTGTAGCAATGTCATGTTTTGTCTTCCAGAAGCATTTTTATAAAAAATATGTGAAGCTCCAGTGTTTTCTGAGAAATGTTGTCAATATCTTAGAAAGGATTAAAATGATAATATGGAAACTGAGAAAAGTATCATCCATTTAATGGGAAATATAGATATGAGTATAGTTCATGCTGTCATGCAACAATCATTCAGAACTGTTATTTATACCCCAAACTCATTCTGTATTAAATGGGGTAGAAAATATTAGAATGGCATTGTGTCAACTGGTGCTGAAATGTAATAATGCAACTCTTTTCAATGCAGAAGGACCTATAACTGATAAAGTCCCCTAAATTCATAAATTATGCTCTGCTAAGAATTTGATACCTCTCAGTTCACTTTTATGAACCTGATGTTTATGAGGTGTACAAGGTATTGAGATTCACCTATTAAAACAGAGATTTCAATGAATTGACCCAGCAGGCAAATAGTATATGCTTACAACTTCTTAGTTGTCCTTCAAAAACTCAGAGGGCAACAATGAGAGCTAATATAGTCCTCAAGGACAAATAAAAATGCTGCAACAGAAAGAAGTGTTTGATGGGGTATTAAGGTGACTTAGTGGAACAGGCTCTTTCTGCACATCCATGTGGACCTTAAATAGAATCCTCAGCAAGTACATAAAAGTCAAGTGTGGCAGGGCATACGTGCATTTATAAATTCAATTCTCTTGTTATATAGACAGAAAGATCTTAGAGACTTGCCAGTCAGCCATCAAGCCAAAATTGTGAGTTCCACAGTCAATGAGTGAGCTACCTCACAAAATAAAGTAGAGAAGGATTGACGACACCTGACATCCACCTCTGTCTTTCATATATACATATATAGAAAATAGAGCATGTGTATATAATCGACACACAAAAAATAAAACAGTTGACAACCCAATTTATCTTTACATTTCACCTATATCCTCTAATATTTTTAACATTCTTGCTCCTTAACTTATTGCATAACCAGCACTTGTGCATTTTATGGGAGCCTTAATTTATACTTCTTAACATAAAAATAAGTTATGAAGGCATATCTTCAATATAAATTAATGTAATCCATTGTCCTTTTTAATTTTGTAATTAATAGGGTCCCAGACTTCTGAAAATAATTTAACTTCCTGTATTTTCTGATTTTGTAAGATACCTATGAAATGTATCAATTTATAATCTATTCAAGCAAATGTTTTTTTTTTACAAGAGACTGCATATTAAAGTGAGTTTTTTTGGACAGTGAAGGAAGGAAAGATTGAACTTCAAGCCTCAACTATGACAGAAGTATAGCTAGGCACTTTGCAGGCAAGACAGTACACGTGGAACTGCCTTGCAAGTAAATGTATGTATCTCTGATCAGCAAAGATAAGTAAACATCAAAGCAATGTTTAGTAGTGATAAAGTATGCCTATAACTGTAAACAATTTTGATTTCATATAAATTTAGTTTCTCAAAAGAAATTTATCACTGTCTTGCCATATAAATATGTATAAACCTGTACTTCATACATGAAAATGAAATTGCAGAACAATAAACCTTTCCACAAAATGAACACTAGAGAAGTTTTTCTGTGTTTTATAGTTCTTTTAGTGAGCTTCATCATGCTGTTTAAATAAATGGTAGGTAAATTTTTGTTCCCGAGTGTAAATGCGTAAAGAAATAAAAATTTGGGTGAAAATATGTTTTAATAATGCCACCCTGCCATTACTAATGAATATTCAGATATCACTGGTAGGCTGTTTCCATCATAAAACTGGATCATGCAGATGAGAACAGCTTAACATGAATCACAGCTGCCCTGATTTATTAGGTCTATGTTGACCTTGGACCAGCTATTTAATTTATTTGAGGCCGAAGTGTGGAATTACTGTCTGAAATCTCTCTCAGTCTCTCTGAAGTTGTAATTCCTAGTTCACAAAACATAACAGTATTTTAGGGATGGGTATTTGTAACTGACAGGGTTGAAAAGGAGAACTTTAAGCATTCTCTCACTTCCTGTGCCTAGTATTCTTATAAAGCAAACTCAGTGTATACTTGAGGAGCAGGAAGACAAGGGAAGTCACCATGACAACATAAAGTGGCAGTAAGAAGGGAGGCTTCAAAAGAAAGACAAAATGCATTCCTTTTGTTAGGATGTCTGATCCTGGGTGACCACAACAGAGCCAGGTCCACACAAATTTGGGAACAGAGAAGTACCAATCAAAGCTGCACTAATGATGGCTTATGACATTGCTTTCTACTGCCTTTTAATCTCTGTTGTTCATTCTCTCATACCCGCCATCAATCCTGTCTAGTTGGGAGTGGCATTTGGTTCTTGTTATACGGAATATATCAAGAAGTGGCAATAAAAGGAGTTGTGTCATGATAATAGTATAAATTGGTCTGACCATTTGCTTTCATTTATAACAAATACAAACAAAATCTCATTTCTTACAATCATGGCCACCTATAGACTGTATCAGTCTTGGCCTGGTTAGTCAGGACAAGATCAGTGAGCTCCAAAAATAAAATTGGCAACTGCACATGGGCAATTCTGCAAGTTTAAAATCAAGAATGTCCGATTAAATAGAATCAGTTATATCAGATGTGGTTGCTATGGAGGAAGATAAGTGACTCATATAATGAGCTTTTGTGATATTAAAAATTTATGAATAAGATAAAGAAGTTCCAAAGATATGAAAATTAATATAATATTCCATAAATTAGAAAATAGCAGTTTGGTGGCTTCTACTGAAAAGAAAATATTAATATTTCTTTCTATATTTTGGGGCAGGGAATATGGGTGAGGCCCAGGCATTCCTGAATCTTACTGCATATACCAGAGTCACCTGAAATTCACAGACCTCTGCCAGCTTTACTTCCTGAGTGTTGGAATTAAAGATGTGGAATACTATGCCAGTCTAATATATGATTTCCAAATGATATCAATTTAAGAAAATATAAGACAATTTACAAATATCAAAAAATTATGAAATGAATTCACTCAGTAATATTCCAAATAAAATGGGAATAAGCATACTTTCTAAATAAAAACTCTTATTAAATGCTACTTTCATAAAAAATTCCATTCTTTATTTAGCGCAGTTGAGAGTTATTTCATTCCATAATTTCGTGTGGCACTGAAGGAACAAAATGAACGCAGTATCTTGATGTTAAATTGAAGCTCACTTTAAATGAAACTAGTCAGAGTTAGTAATATTTCATTTAATGAATTTCCTTGCTAATCAGACATAATTAATTTATGGTAGTTAATGCAAAAGCAATCTCATGGTGATACAAGGGCCAGGCTTTGCAATCTTGCACTTCCCCTGCATAGCAGGAACTCAGTCAATAGTAGTAGTCACATCTGATTATCTTCACAAGCTCAAGGAGTACACAGCTATTCAATGGAATTTGTGAGGAACTATGAAGTCTTCCTAGTTTGGGAACTGTGTAAATTTAACCTATATTAATCCAGTTAGCTCATGCAATGAAAGATTCTCAGTTCAGAGCTGTTTTATATACTTTTATTATGCCTCTGGGGCTTGCAGGATGTTGCTGCACCTGTAGGGGTTGCATGTTCTCCTCTGCCCTCATTCTCTAAAGCATTTGGCTCACAGTTTACTACTGCTCTATCCACGGAGATATCTTACTGATATCAAACTCTCCAGCCCCTCAGCTTATTTTGTTTGATGGACACTTTCCTTCCAAATCAGGCCTTAGCCACTTACTGCAGGGGTAATATCCTGAAAATTTACCATCAAATATTCAAGACATCTAGAACACTATTTTTAACCACATTTTAAGTTTATTCTTAAAAATGTACAGGCTTGGGGATGGAGAGATGGTTCAGCAGTTAAGGGTACCGACATCTCTTCCGAGGGTCCTAAGTTCAAATCATATCAACCACATGGTGGGCACAACCATCTGTAATGAGATCTGATGACCTCTGAAGACAGCTATAGTGTAATTAGATATAATAATAAATAGATCTTAAAAAATGTACAGGCTTGTTTATATTTGTTTTCAGAATTTTATTAAGGAAAATTATGATTTCATATATGTGTGTATAGTCTTATGTGTGTGTGCACGTGTGTGTGTGCACACATGTGTGTGTATGTGCATGCTCACATGTGTTTATGTGTATGTGAAACCTATTTTTGCTGATACCTATATATGTTTGTTTCTCTGGGGGCATTTATATTTTGTCATTTTAAATTAAAATATTTGTTTATTCACTTTACAACTCATTATCAACCTATCCTTTCCTCCCAGTACTATTCATTCAAGTCTTTCCCTGATTGCACCATCTCCTTCGCTTTAGAAAAGGGGAAGACTTCTATGGTGAACAATATTCTCCGACTGGCACATCAAGTCTCTGCAGGAATATGCACATCCACTCCTGCTATGGCCAGAAAAGGTGCTCCCTTTAAGGGCACAGTATCAACAACAGGGGAGCAAAAAACTCATATCAGCCCTTCTCCTGTTGGGAGATTCACATAAAGATGCTGCTGCTCATGTGATACATTTGTTCAGGGGACTTAGGTTCAGCTCCTCCTCATTCTTTGGTTGGTGATTCAATCTGGGAGCCCCTAAGTGTCCAGGATAGTTGACTCTGGTGGACTTCCTATGGAGTCCCTGTACTATTTGTCTCCCTCACTCCTTCTCCCAACTCTTCCTTAAGACTTCCCAATTCCCTCTAATGCTTGGGTGTGATATTCTACATCTCTTTCTTTTGGTAGCTGTGTGGATCCTCTCACAGGCCAGTTAGTTATGCTAGGTTCTTGACTGCAAACATCAGAGAATATCATTAATAGTGCTAGGGATTGATTCTTGCCCATGGTATGGGTCTCAAATTGGGACAGTCATTGGTTGGCTATCCCCTCATTCTGCTCCATCTTTATCACTGCACATCTTGTAGACAAGAAAGATATTGGGTTGAAGGTTTTCCATGTGGACTATCATCCTTATCCCTCCTCTGGGAGTCCTTTCTGGCTACAGGAAGTGGCCACCTCAGAATCTATATGCATGATTGTTACGACTCTCAACTACTTTCTCTCTCCCATTGACTCTCTAGGGTCTTTCCCCATTTGTGGATTCTGGCATATCCCAGAGATTGCCCACACCATACTACCCCAACCAATGACTCGCTGCTACCACCAACCTTTCTTCTCTCTCCCATGCTCTCTCTACATTTGATCTTCCACCTCTAGCCCAGCTCCTCTCACGTTCTGAGAACTATTCAAAAATCCTCCATTGGGCCCTCCTTGTTATTAGCTTCTTTGGGTCTGTTGATAATTACATGGATTCCCTGTACTATGTGGCTAATTTCCACTTATAAGTAAGTACATACCATGCATGTCTTTCTGGGTCTGGGTTCCCTCACTAAAAATGACATTTTCTAGTTCAATCCATTTGCCTGAGAAATAAATGCATGATGCCCTTGCTCTCAATAGCTGAATAACATTTCTTTAATTTATTTTTATCACTCATTTTATTCATTTACATTTGAAATGATATCCCCTTCCTCATTATCCCCCTATAAGCCCTTCCCCCATCCCAATCTCCCCTCTCTCCTTCCTCTTTGCTTTTGCTCTACCCACGCATCCACTCCAGCATCACTGCTCTAGCATCTCCCTGTGTTGGGGCATCAAATATCCACAGGACAACCTCCCCTCCCACTGATGTCAGATAAGGGCATCCTCTGCTATATATGTATCTGTAGCCATGGATCCTTCCATGTATACCTTTTGGTTGGTGGTTTAATTTTCAGGAGCTCTGGGTGGTCCAGTTTGTCTTCTATTGGGGTTGCAACCCTTTCAGCTCCTTCAGTCTTTCCCCCAAGCTCTTCCATTGGTATCCCGAGGCTCAGTTTGATTGTTGGGTATGAAAATTTGCGTCTGTATTGGTCAGGTGGTAGTAGAATCTCTCAGGGAACAGCAATACCAGGCTACTGTCAACAAGCACTTCTTGGCATCAGCAATAGGATCTGGGTTTGGTTCTTCAGATGGGATGTATCCCTAGGTGCGTTGATCTCTGGATGGCCTTTCCATCATCAGTCTCTCTTCCATTTTTTGTCTCTGTCTTTCCTTTGGACATTGACATTTTTGGGTTACATTTTTTGAGGGTGGGTGACCCTATCCTTCAACTGGGAGACATGGCTATCTACTGCAGGAGGTCTCTAAGGATTATAGTTCCCCTTTGTTGGATATTTCTACTAAAGTCATCCCTGCTGGGTCCTGGGAGCCTCTTGTTTTCCTGGAGTCTGGGACTTTCTAGTGGTTAGGCCAATTCCTAATCCCCCACTACTACACATTTTTTTTTATTTCCTGGCCATTTGCTTTTCGATCCTGTCCTTTCTAATACCTGATCCTACGCTCTTTATTCCCTCACCATCATCTCCTCCTCCCAGGTCCCTCCCTCTGTCTAACTCCTGTGATTATATTGTTTCCCCTTCTATGTAAAATGAACCATCCACACTGTTCTTCCTTCTTCTTAAACCCCATATGGTTTGTGAGTTGTATCATGGGAATTCTGAGATTTTGGGCTAATATCCACTTATCAGTGAGTACATACCATGTGTGTTCTTTTGTGTCTGTGTTACCTTAGTCAGGATGATCTTTTCTAGTTCCACCCATTTGCCTAAGAATTTCATGAATTTATTGTTTTTAATTGATGAGTAGTACACGATTGTGCAAATGTACCACATTTTCTGTATCCATTCTTCTGTTGAGGGATATCTGGGTTGTTTTCAGCTTCTGTCTATTATAAATAAGAATGCTATAAATATAGTGGGCCATGTGTCTTTGTCATATGTTTGAGTATATTTAGTGTATAAGTCCAGGAGTGGTATAGTTGAGGCTTCAGGTAGAATTATTTCCAATTTTCCGAGGAACTGCCAGCTTGATTTTTTTTAGTATATTATTTTTTTTTATTTGATACGTTTTTATTTCCATTTCAAATGATTTCCCCTTTTCTGGCCTGAAAGTCCCATAAGCCCCCTTCCCTGCCCCTGTTCTCCCACCCACCCCTGCCCACTTTCCCTGTTCTGGTTTTGCCCTATGCTGCTATACTGAGTCTTTCCAGAAAAAGGGGCCACTCCTCCATTCTTCTTGTACCTCATTTAATGTGTGGATTATGTTTTGGGTATTCCAGTTTTCTAGGTTAATATCCACTTATTAGTGACTGCATACCATGATTGATTTTTTTGAGACTGGGTTACCTCACTTAGTATGATGTTCTCTAGCTCCATCCATTTGCCTAAGAATTTCATAAATTCATTGTTTCTAATGGCCGACTAGTAGTCCATTGTGTGTATATACCACATTTTTTGCATCCATTCTTCTGTTGAGGGATACCTGGGTTCTTTCCAGCTTCTGGCTATTATAAATAGGGCTGCTATGAACATAGTGGAGCATGTACCCTTATTACATGGTGGGGTATAGCAGGATCTTCTGGAAGTGATGTGCCCAGTTTTCTGAGGAACTGCTAGACTGATTTTCAAAGTGGTTGTACCAATTTGCAACCCCACCAGCTGTGGAGGAGTGTTCCTCTTTTTCCACATCCTGGCCAACACCTGCTGCCTCCTGAATTTTTAATCTTAGCCATTCTGACTGGTGTAAGGTAGTGATTTTACCAGCTTGCAGTTCTACTAGCAATTAGGAGCATTCTTTCTCTGCATCCTCTCCAGCATCTGCTGTTACCTTCATTTTTTATCTTAGCAATCCTGATTGGTGTGAGGTGGAACCACATGATGTTTTGATTTGTATTTCTCTGGTGACTAAGGATGAAATTTCTTTAAGTGAGTCTCAACCATTCAACATTATTCAGTTACGAATTCTTTGTTTATCTCTATACTCAGTTTTTAGTACAGTTATCTGGTTGTATAGAAACACCACATTTTCTATATACATTCATTAGTTGGGAGACATCTAGCTGTTTTCAGTTTCTGGGTATTATGAATAACGATGCTATGAACATATTGAGCAAGTGTCCTTGTGGGAATGGTAGAGCATCTTTTGGGTATATACCTAGGAGTAATATAGCTCAATCTTGAGGTAGAACTATTCTCAATATGAGAAACCACCAAATTGATTTCCAGAGTAGTGGTACAATTTTGCCCTCTCATGATCAGTGGAAGTGTATTCCCCTTGCTTCAGAACAATGCTCTCATTAGATTTTTTTTTTTTTTTATTTTAGCTATTCTGATTCATATAAGTGGAATTTCAAAGTTGTGTTAACTTGTATTTCCCTGATGACTTATGACATTGATCATATATTTAGGTGTTTCTAGGCCTTTTTCCAGGCCTTTATACTGTGATGACTATCTTTGCTGCTGAGATGTGTTTCTTGTATACAGCAGAATAGTGGGTTATATTCACGTATTATATATTTTGTTAGCATTTTTCCTTTTACTGAATTTGAGCCTAATGATGTAGACAGATATTAATAAGCAACAATTGTTACTTCCTGTTATTTTGATATGGTAGAGGTGGTGATGGTTGTGGGGGTGGGGTAGTTTTAATGGCATGAAATGACTTAATTCTTGTGTTTCCTTGAGGAGAGTTACCCACATTTGGTTGTAGTAACTCAGAATATATCCGCTGTTTTCTGGATTAGTGGAAAGGTATTGTATATATTTGGTTTTGGCGTGGAATATCTCGGAATCTCTATGATGAGTGAAAGTTTTGCTGAGTATAGCAGGTTGGGCTAACTTTGTTTTCTTAGGCTCTACAAGAGATCTTCTAGCTTTTAGTATCAGATGAGAAAACAAGTGCAATTCTGATAGGTCTGATTTTAAAAATTACTTAACCATTTTCCCTTGCTTCTTTAAAAATTATTTCTTTGTAATGTATAGTCATTGTTTTGATCATTACATGGCAGGAGGATTCACATTTTCAGACCAATCTGGAGTTATGTAAGTTTCTTGGACACTTAGAGGCATATCTGTCTTTAGGTCAAGAAATCTTTCTTCAATGATTTTGTTGAAGATATTTTCCGGGCCTTTGAGCTGGGAATCTTCACCTTCTTCTATTCCTGTCATTCTTAGGTTTGGTATTTTTTTAGTGTCTCAAATATCCTAGATGTTTGTGTTATGAACTTTTTTGCTTTTGAATTTTCTTTGATTGATATATTAATTTCTTCTATTGTATCTTCTATAACCGAGATTCTCTCTTCCATCTTCTATATTATATTGCTGATGCTCATGTCTGTATTTCCTGTTCTATATTTTTTAAAGTTTTCCATGTGTAGGATTGCCTCAGATAATGTTTTCTTTATTGATTTTGTTTTTACTTTCAGATGTTAGATAACTTTATTCATATACTTTACCTATTCATATTTTCCTGTATTTCTTAATATTGATTTTTTTTCCTTTCTTTAATGCCTCTACCTGTTTGAAAGTATTTTCCTGTATTTCCTTAGGGGATTTATTCATGTACATTATAAAGGCCTCTATCATTTTTGTAAGATTGGAGCAAGATTTCTTCTTGTGCTTCAGTTTCATTGGGATATTCAGGGTTTGTTCTAGCAGGATAGCTGGGCGCAGGATAGCTGGGCTCTAGGTATGCCATATTATAATGGATCATTTGATTGTGATCTTATGCTCTCTTTCAAGCATCTAATTTTCTGTGGTGTTGTCTAGATGATCATAATAGCAGCAGGAATTTTTGAGAAGACAGGGGAGCCTACAATGGGGGAGCCATGGACTATAAAATGGATGTCAAGGTACTTGACTCTGCTGGTTGTGTAACAGATAGTCCTCATTTTGCAGGCTGTACCCTGGGTGGACTCTGTACTGCAGGTTGTGTTCCAGGCAGAATAACTTGGATAGAATTTGGATCCAACCATGCAGGTTATGCCAGGGCCAATGGAATATTGGGCAGATTTGATTTGTATACGTGGCATGCAGCGTTCCAAGCTGGGTTTTTGGTATGCCCCCCCCCATTGATTCCATGGCTAGTCAGGAAACTCTTGGGGGCCCATGGGCCTCCTATGGACACAAGAGCAATCCCAGAGCTAGACAATGTGGTTCAGAGTACAGAGTGCCACTCACCTCTGCAGGATGTTCCAAACTGTTGAACTGTGATGCCAAGCATATCCAAGTAGGATGGGATTGGTAAGGCAAGGTTCCAAGCTCGTTAATCTTGGGCCTTCTAAAGGGTATGTTACTGACTCTTTTGAGGGTCACCCTTTCTATTTGTCAAGTTGTTTTAATCAAAATAAAAAGATGATTTAAAAACGTAAACAATTCTCTTTGACCCTCAAATAATATTTAAATGTTGAAATAATTTCTAAGGGTCTAAAATTTTACTTGCAATTATTTGTAGTAATTTTGTCTGATAATTAATCGATTCCCCCATTAAACCAATACAACATTTCAGTCATTCGTACTATAGTATCTTCATTAGTTTTGAATAAATTATGCATAATTTAGTCTTCCTGGATTTCTGCTACCTGACTTCTGACACTTGCTTGTCAATTCTTGTTCAAAGCCATATATTTTTTATCTAAATGAGATTAAAATAGGTATGCATTAGACATGCATCTTCAATTCCATAATATTTTGTGTCTAACACCATCTTATTTTTCTTACTTGTATTGGTTAAAGATCTATCTCTTCAATGAACAATATCTCTCTAAAAACTGAACATCTCAGCATATCACTTTATCTCCTCAAAGTACTGAAAAGTTAGCAATCAATAAGGAGTTAATATCAGGAATTAATTAATTTATCTTATATACTACATAGAAAACATATTCATCTAAGTAAAGTAAATTAACTGCCCTTCACAATTTTAATAATGTTTCCAAGAAAAACAAATGCAATTTTATGGAATGAAAATTATAAAACAGTAGATCTAAAGGAGAAAAGGAATTCAAGTATGCTAAAGTCTTTCCCAAACACAACAACAACAACAACAACAACAAAACAACAAAACAATAACAACAACAAAAAACCAACAGAAAGTTTCAGTTTAGAAGAATATGCATTTTCAAAACCAAAGAATAGATAATGTAAGTGAACGAAGGCAGTTAATTTAGTTGCCAATTTTACTGGTATTCCAGAAAATCCTCTATTCTCAATAATTTGAGGTACCTAAAATATTGTGAGCCAGGTATATTTTTCAAGAATTAAGTTTTCTTCTACTGGATACTACCATGTAATGCTGATCTGCATGAGAAGTTTTCCCTAAATTCAAACCTATATCATTGCTTCCATTGGAATCAGCACAATTATATATATATATATATATATATATATATATATATATATATAATTACATTGTGGTTGCATGCTTTTAGAATAATTTTTGGGACATTTGAGTGTTTCCCACATAATGAATCTAATATAGATCTATTCCTTGGGTAATGTCAGAAAGATTTCTGTGCTGGGAATTTGCTGCTCTGGCATGGCTCCCATGAAATCATGAATAATTTCATAGATGGTTTTGTGTTCTGTAGCTTTAGTATGATAAATCAATGGTTTCAATGCAAGGTCTTGGAGCTATAGTTCTCTGCAGCTTCCATACTTTACTGATTCAGTATTTGGTCTGAATAATATAGAAACTCCTGACCCCTGTCCCTGCTTTTCAGCTATGCATTTCCTGCCAATGTATAGCCTTCTTAGAGATAATGAGGGAGGAATACTGAGCTGCCATATGGTGCCCTTCTATCCACTGCAGGGTTTGTCAAGACAGTGGTCATCCAAACTTAGGATGACCACATTACCACATTACATTACCACATTACCACATTATCACATTACATTAGGTAGAAAACCATACTGAATCCTATCTTCTACCCATAATTCTGGTTCTAGGAGCATAGTGCTTGTCACTTACAGTGAAGTTGCTTTGTGTTTGGCAATTTATCTCTCAAATTATGTCAATAATATAGTCTACATGTGAATTGCATACTCACTTGTAAATTATTTCACTTTTACCAAAATAGCATGGTAATGTGACATGCAAATATTATTATGTATGCAAATATCATGTATGTCTGTATTGGATAAGCCTAGACCTATAAAAGAACATTTAGAGAAAATAGATGTTACTTTCTGTAAGAAATAAAATATTAAAAATGCACAAATGATAATTATTTTATTGCTTATGTTTAAAAATATGTTTCCTTTTTATCAATTAAGCAAACTATTTGTGTGTTTGTGTATGTGTGTGTGTGTGTGTGTGTATGTGTGTGTGTTTACTTTACCTGTATGTATATCTGTGTTCAATATATGTATTGTTCCTGTGTTGGTCAGAAAAGGGAATCATATTTCACAGACATGGAGTTACAGGTATGTGTTGGCAGCCAAATCTAAATCATTTAAAAGAGCAGCCAGTGCATTTAACTGATGAGCTATTACTCTATTCTTTCTATTGTGTTCTAATCCAATATTCCAAGTTGTATGAGACACTATTACACTGTAATTCTAGAATATTTCTTTCTGGGCTTCATGCATTATTAATTGTACTAGCACACAATAGAATAATGTCCAAAATAAACTATGGATGCTACAATTTCAACTACATAAAAATCTATTGGAGTATGTAAAGACATTTATGTCTTCCATGCATCAGGACTAATATGTAAAGTATTTTTCAAAGAATATTTTTCAAACAATAAATTAAAAATAAATTTTATCTCATAAAAGCTGTATATCCTTTTCCTTGATATGTCACATATAAGCAGTATCAGGCCTAAAGCCTTTTGAGTATTGTGTGTTAATTTTATTGTGTCAGAATTTATCTGAAAAGGATTTATTGGGGTAAGGTAAACAATTATCTGATTGAATCTTTTGTTCCCAGACATATTCTGAGAGTATTATCACTTAGAAGTAATTTATAGAAATTAAAAGATATATTAACTAATATAACAAAGTCAAATGTGAGGCTCTATGCAAGAATTTGTCCAAATTGGCCATTCTAATTTAAATCACAGTCTCTGTCTTATAGCAGTCTAATTCCATCTTTAAATGCTGAAGCAGGAGCCAAACACCATGTCATTCTGGGAATTTCAACATACAGAATGCTATGTGGACAGAAAATGTTTGATGCCATAAAAGACTTGTCAGAACTCAAAGACAACACAGTTGAATCAAAAGGCATCATTTGAGCCTCAGATCTCAGTAAAAGTGATCTTTCTTAGAATTTCATTTTGACAAACCTAAAGTTTTCTAGATCCATGATGATAGATCCATATTATGTTTAATTGGAAAAGTAATACTGAAATAATTTGTATTTAGAAGTAACTGATATATGTACAAAAGTTATACCAAGAAGTATGAACAAATCATTAAAAAAAAACCAAACTTTAGACAGGAACATAAAAGCTTCTATTTAAGTATTCAACTTGGAAACTTGTATGAAAGTGTGTTATTAATATTTCATCCCAGAACTAAACTCTATCACAAACACAGCTAAATAATTAGTATTAGTGTTTCTTTTTTTCAAAGCTCAGATGGATTTGGCTGCCTTTCTGAAGAGGCAATGCCAAATCAACTTTCTCCTTTTTCAGACTTTTCTGGGCTTCTCTTGTAGGAAGACAGGATTCTCAGTTCCCTCTTTACAGTTTCAGTTATGCACACATCTTCCTCTGCTCTGGTTCAGATTTCTAATTGGAGATTGTATCTCAAGTCTTCCTCCCTTCTTGAAGCCATCTGTCTTTTCCAGTAGCTCAGGAAATTTCTTTAATAGAAGTTTTTAGGAGAATGATTAGTACACAGTGTCATGAATTTTAGAATCTGAATTCAACCTTATAACTAACCTCAACTATAGAAAAATTTTGCGTAACATGGCCTCTTTGCTAAGATTCTTTGGTGAGAAATGTCCAGCCCATGTACAAGAAGTCTGGAAAGCAGAAACAATGCTGTGGAGTAAATATTTTGAAATGATTGTTTTCTTTTTCTTTTATTCATATGTGAACTCTCAGAGATATTTTCTATAGGTACTGATGAGTTATATGGGCATGCAACACCTATCATCTACTTCCATTGCTCCATTGTAGTACAGAGATTCCACATACAAATTTGGGCCACCAGAAGACTTAGAAAAAAGAAATTAACTCAGGAATTATACAGATCAAGTCTATAGGTATCCAGAAAGTTAGTAGTCAATAATGGGGGCCAATAAACTCAATAGTTAAAATGATGACATTAATTTTAATGTTATTAAAAAAGAATGCATGAAACTAAGTCTTCACATACAGTATCTTGGACTAGCTATATGGAGGGTTTCTCTGTAAGTTCATGTAACAAGGTGAAAAACTTTGACAATCTAATACAAGTAATAAATTTGATGGGAAAGTCTTGAAATATAAATATATTGTGTGTAAGTCTACTAGAGAACACTATAGTAAGAATCCTATTTAGACCGTATTACTGAAATTATAGTTTATTTTTTTCCATTTAGTACTTGAAAAATATGCCTGTATAGAACATCTATTAGTAGAGAATGGAACATGGTACCCACAGGAGCTCATTCTCATCAAGGCAAACATTGAGGAGACAAGACAAGCAATAGAATATTGGAATATTTCAAATTTGTGGTTTCGTTCCTCAACTTGATATTTCTCTTAATTTACTCATATATAACTTAATATTTCTCCTCATTTAAACATATTGAATGCCCTGTCAAAATGGGAAACTGTCCTATATAGCTTTGTCATGACACAAAGTTAAATTTTATAAACACATATAATTTATAATATTTCTACTTATCATCACTTTTCCCACCATGGACTGGATCCCCAAAGCAGGTAGATTTATAGAAGCATCAAACAGAAAAGTAGGATACCTTTATAAGGGTTCTTCCCAGAATCTGTAGGTTGTCTAATAAAAAATCCATTTCTGGTATGGAATACCTCCACTCAAGTTGTTAGTTAGAAGTCTTTAAGTGAAATCCAAAACAATGCAAACTATTGACATGGTTTTTTAAAAATTTAATCATTTATTTGTTTGTTTGTTTGTTTACTTATTCACTTGTTTATTTATTTATTTTACTACACTCCAGATTTTATTCCTCACCTTCGATTCACACTACAACTGTTCCACATCCCACACCTGCTCCCCAACCCCTGTCTTCCCAAGGATTTTCCCACCTCCAAACTCCACTCAACCAGACCTCTAAACTCCCTGGGCCCTCTAGTATTATGAGAATTAGGTGCATCTTCTCTTACTGAATCCAGACCCAGAAATCTTCTGCTGAATGTATTTTGGGAGCCTCATGTCAGCCAGTGTATGCTGCGTGGGTTAGGGGTCTGGTGTCTAAGAGATCTCTGGAGTCCAGGTTAACTGAGACTGCTGGTCCTCTTACAGGATCGCCCTCCTCCTCAACTTCTTTCTGCTTTTCTCTAATCAACAACATGGATCAGCAGCTTCTGTCAATTGGTTAGGTGAAAATATCTGCATCTGACTCTTTCAGATCTTGTTTGATCTTTCGAAGGACAGTCATGATAGGTCCGTTTATTGTGAGTGCTCCATAGCCTTAGTAATAGTGTCAGGCCTAGGGAACTATCATTGAGATCGATCCCACTTTGGGCCTGTTGCTGAACCTCCTTTTCCTCAGTTTCCTCTTCACTTCCATCCCTGCGTTCTTTCAGACAGGAGCAATCATGAGTGAGAATTTTGACTGTCGGTGGCACCCTTACTTGATGCCCTGTCTTCCTGCTGGAGGTGGGCTCTGTATGTTCCCTCTCCCTACTGTTGGGCATTTCATCTAAGGTTCTTCCCTTTGAGTCCTGAGTCTCTCACCTTCTAGGTCACTGCTGCATTCTGCACACCCCAACCTCCTACCTCCAGAAGTTGCCTGTTTCCAATCTTTCTGCTGGCCCTTAGTCCACTTTACCTCCCAGGTCCCTCCTTCCCTCCCCACTTGTGATTGAGTTCTTCTCCCTCCCAAGTAGGCCTGAGGTAGCTTCACTTGGATCCTTCATCTTGTTGACTGTTTTGAATTCTGTGAACTGTATCTTAGGTTATTTATTTATTTATTTATTTATTTATTTATTTATTTTTGCTACGATCCAGTTACTTGTGAGTACATACCATGCATGTCCTTTTGGGTCTAAGTTACCTCACTCAGGATGGTATTTTTCTTGTTCCATCCATTAGCCTGCAAAACTCAGAATGTCCTCATTCATAATAGCTGAATGTAAATGAACCATATTTTCTGATTCCATTCTTTTGCCATTGGACATCTGGGTTATTTTCAGCTTCTGGCTATCATAAACAAGGCTGCTATGAACCTTCAAATATATGAGCTTCTTGTGACCATTTTTATTTAAACCTTCACAGACATTGTATTTATAAAGGTTTAAGACAACTTTCTAAACAAAGCATGTTGTTATGTAGTCAATATTTAAAGTCATATGATAGTGTAAATTAGACACTTCTAAATTAACTTTCATGTGTATAAAATACATATTATATAATGAAAAATTTACTATTTTAAAGTTTGTGTTATTATCAAAACTTAAAAAACACAGTTTTTCTAGAGATATCAAAGGATATTTATTTTCAGAGTATGAAATTCTTATAATGCAGTACATTAATTTTTAAATAGTATTAATGCTAATAAAAGGTATTCTGTAAATTATATTCTGTAAAAATATTTTCAGAACGAAAATTTTTCAGCATCAGAATTAATTCATTGTAGTGTTCCTTATACAATGGAAGTTGCTATCTATATAATTTTATTATTCTTAATAGCCCACTTATAATTTATGTATGTTACCCACTAATCATTTGCTTTTCAGAAAACATCACTTTTCTTACTTTAATGTGGGTACATTTAAAGAAAATTTCTTAATTGATTTTAGACATTTCATTTGTTGTAGAGGGCCACATAGTATATTCGTTTAGGTATTGTGGCACAATAATTATTAAAATGAATCTTGGCTTCTAGGTATGATTTTCACCTCAATTTCTGTGCACAGAGAAAGATTGATCGATATATGATAAAGAGAGTATACAGAAACATAAATATATACATATATATGTACATATATTCACAATTATACAACTTTATAAGGAGCAGTGTGGCTAGAAACATGATAAAGAGAAAAATAATGAAACAGGAAAAGTGGTACAACCTGAGATTTCACCTCACACCAGTCAGATGGCTAAGATCAAAAACTCGGAAGAAAACAGGTGCTGGCGAGGATGTGGGGAAAGAGAAATACTCTGCACTACTGGTGGAGTTGAAAGCTGGTACAACCACTCAGGAAGTCAATCTGGTGGTTCCTCAGAAAACTTGGCATGATACAACTGTAATTTTTCTTTCTATTCCTGTAGGAACTACAAAGTTTCAGGCATTACTTTGAATTATGGGTACAGATGCATTGACATACAAATTTAATTTTACTTCATGACAAAAATGTCCATTTGTGGCCTATTCATGAAAAATTAGAGCCAGTGAGCATAGGTTAGTTTCTAGGGGTACGGTTCTATTTCATTGGTCTATTGTATGTAGTAATTTTCATTTTTGATGAGCATCAAAATTTGAAGTCAGGTATTTTAATATCTCAAGCATTGTTCTTTGTACTCAGGATATCATGGGTCAATCTGGATATTTGATTTCTATATACAATTAAGACTTGTTTCTGGTTATATGAGAAAAACTACTAGAATTCTAATTGATAGTGAATTGAGCTTATAGACTGCTGTTGTTAATATAGCCATTTATAATGTTAATTCTGACAATCGAGAGATTGAAAATCTTTTCATCTTTATGGATCTTCTTCAATATCTCAAGGTTTTCTTTGTTGAAGTCTTTTCACTCACTTCCTTATTTCAATTTTCTCCTAATATTCAGAGTTATTGTAAGTGGAGTATAGTACCTAATCTCTCTTTCTTGGCAAGTTAGTCATTGGTACATAGAAAAGTATTTTTATGTAACCTTGTATCTTATAATTGTTCTGCAAATGATTATGAGTGTTAAAATTTCTGTATTAAATAGATTGTTTCTTCTGTTTAGAAGCATGTTTCATGCTGCCTACAACCTAGGTAAGTTTACTTCTTGTCCTATTTTTATCCTTTTAATTGATTTTTTTGTTCTGCCTCACAGATTTTGCTGAGAAGTGGTGAAATTAGTTTACCTGTGTCCCTTTCCTTTCGATGTTATGGAGTTATTTTGAAAAGTATTGGTGTTAGATTTTTATTAAAAGTTTGGTAGAATTAAGCACTGAACCCAATGACTTGAGGCTTTTCATTGTGGAGAAACTTGTAGTTTTAATTTTTTATTGCTTAATTTTATTTAAATCATTTTATACACTCCAGATTTTATTCCCCTATGGGTCCACTCTGTGATTGTTCCACATTCCACTCTGCCTCCCTGTCTCCATGAGGATGTACACACACCCTGATACTCCCCACCCACCAGAACTCTACTCCCTGGGCCCTCCTGTCTCTTGAGTGTTAGGCACATCTTCTCTGACTGAACTGAAACCTCTGAGTCCTCTGTTGTATATATGTTGGGGGCCTCATATCAGCTGGCATATGCTGCCTGGTTGGTGATCCAGTGTCTGAGAGATCTCTGGGGCCTAGGTTAATTGAGACTGCTAGTCCTCCTACAAGGTCAACCTCCTCCTCAGCTTCTTCCAGCTTTTCCCTAATTTAAATACAAAAGTCAACAGCATCTGTCATTGTTTGGGTATAAATATTTGCATCTGACTCGTTTAGCTTCTTGTTGGATCTTTTGGAAGGCAATCATGATCAGTCCCTTTTTGTGAGCACTTTTTAGTGCAGAGACTTTTACATTAATTATTTTTATTTTATTTTCTGATCCTATATACCTCTCTCCTGTCCCCTCCCAATACCTAATACTGCCCCTCCCTTATTTCCTCCCACATCCTCTTTCCCTCCCAGGTCCCAGATACATAAGTAGCAGAGAATGGCCTTGTCTGTCATCAATGGTAGGTGAGGTCCTGTGGAGGTTTGATGCCCACAACATAAGGGAATGCTGGAGTAGTGCAGCAGGAGAAGGTGGGTGGGTTGGGGATCACCTACAGGCAAATGGAATGGGCTGAGAGTGTGAATGTGGGATGGGGGTTTATAGAGGGGTAACCAGGTAGTGAAGTATTTTTGGCAAATATCCAAATTCTGTAAGTATATACCATGCATGTCTTTTTGAATCTGGGTTACCTCACTCAGGATGTTTTCTAGTTCCCTCTATTTGCTTGCAAAATTCATGATGTCCTCGTTTAAATAGCTGAATAGTATCACAGTGTATAAAAGAACTACATTTTCCGTATCCATTCTTTTGTTGAGGGACGTCTGAGTTGCTTCAGGTTTCTGGAAATTACAAATGAGGCAGCTCTGAATATGTGGAGCATGTGTTCTTGTGCTATGATTGGGCATCTTTTGGGTATATGACTAAGTGCAGTATAGCTGGCTCTTGAACTTAAATTGTTTCCAATTTTCTGAAGAACTGCCAGATTAATTTCCAGAGTGATTATATCACTTTGCAATCCCATCAGCAATGGAGGAATGTTCTCTTTTCTCCACATCCTGGCCAGCAAGTGCTGTCACTTGAGTTTTTTGACATTGTGATTAGTGTAAGGTAGAATCTCAGGTCATTTTGATTTGCATTTCCTAATAACTAAGGATGTTGAAGATAATTTTAAATGCTTCTTGGCCACTAGAGATTCCTCAATTGAGAATTCTTTGTTTATCTCTGAACCCCATGCTTTAAAAATGGGTTATTTGTTTTTTTGGAGAGATTTTAAATTACTTATTCAGTCCTATTCCTGGCAATTAACAGGTTAATTTCTGGTTAATTCCAATTAACAGGGTTATATTTTTGATTCATTATTTGTGGATTTTTTAATCTGTTTGAAATTTAAATCATGCCTTAATGTTATGCCTAATTTCATTGGAATATCTTATGACAATACCCTTTAATCCATAATTTTATTAATTTTTGTTTTGTACCTTTCAGTTTTGGTTAGTTTGATTAGAGTTTTCCTTTTCCTTTCAAAGACTTAAAACATCTACCAATTGTTTATTCTTACTGTTCTTTTTGTCACTATCCCTTTATTTATTTTCCATGCTAATGTGTATTTCTTATTGCCATCTGCTACATTTTAATTCATCTTCATTTACTTTCTGGGCTTTTTGGTCTTATAGTTTATATGCGATATCCCAGCGTTTTTAATTATGTTTATTCTTAACTTCTGAGAGTATCATTGTCAAAACACCTACTATTTTATTTCAGGAGACATTAATAACTTTATGGGTTTGGGGTATTCATTTAAAAATTATGAGTCTTAATACTTGGTACATAAATATCAAAAATTGTTCTATTTTTTATATTCCCCTTCAGTGATATGTACTGGTCTACTATAATTCACCCATCTGCATTTTAGTGTCTTTGAAAATGAGGATGGTTTTCTGGAAACAATATATGATTACATACTTTTTAACCAATAGTTTCTTATGCTATTTGGGTATTTGTAGCTGTTATTGAGAAGATTTTATTAAAATTTTCTCATAATACTGAATATATTGTACATGTGACGTTATCTGAGTTCTTTCTACTCCGTGGATGTTCATATTCTTATAATCTTCAGAAAATTTTATTAGCTTCTTTTCTTTTGATGTGTCTCAATGAACTTATTGTCTCCAATTCATTTTCCAAGTTTAATGTTCACATTTTAATTTTGCCCTATCTTTTATTATGTTTTCTACACTTTCTATGTTTTAATTGCTTGAATATATAATTCATTAAACCCATTTTTGATTCTCCTTTTGGGTCTTAATTTTATTTTTGAATATTTCCTCCATGTAATTTTTTAAAATTTCCTCTCAAGATTCTTAAGGATTTCTTTGTGTTTCATAATTTCTTGCTTAGGCCCTGAATTAGTTTGCCAGTTGATTGTTGCTTAGTCGAATTCTCTGTTTTCATTATTCTATACTCAAAGTAGCATTCTGTAATTATTTTCAGACATTTTCTCATCTCCTTAGGTTTTGTTCTTAGTAATGAGGATAAGAACTTATGAACATATTTTGATATGTTTTCTCATTTGTATTTGGGTGAATCTTTATGGTATTTGCTCGTGTGTCAGAACTGATAAGTTCTCCATTTTAGTTTTTTCCTTTTTTTTTTCTCTTCTTTTTTGTTTCTGTACATGAGTCTTCTTAGAGAGTTGTCTTCACTTGGGATTGTTTTTGCCACTGCTACCTAGAAATCAAGCCAGCTGTAATGACAGAAACACTGATTTGACCTTAATCCTATGATGCTTACCATAAATAAATTTTCATAGCTCTTATTTACACTTACAAATGTTTTGATGAGCTGAAGGTATAGCACTGATTGGGGAAAATGAAGTCAATAGTTTTTAGAGTTATGAGTATTAAGTAGTAATTTTAAAACGGTTTTTAATTTATTTATCTTTTTATTTTTATGACAGAGTTTATCTGTATAGCTCTGGCTATCCTGGAACTTGCTATGTAGACTAGCCTGATCTTAAAATCAGATATCTTCCTCTATTTTCCAAGTGTTGGAATTAAAGGTTTGTACCACTATCCTTGCTAAAGTGAGGATTTCAATAAATAGAGGAAATAAAGTATGAATAAAGAAGGAAATTATACAGAAGTAGCTTTGTATGCCTCTTCTTCACCGTAAATCCCAAGAATATTCTTCATGACTCCCCCGTTGACAGTGGGCTGTACTATTTCTAGACTGTGGTATATTCAATACAGAAAATATCATACAATTATGAAAATAGAAAGGATGGTCACCAAAATTTACTCAGTTAAGATAAAGAACTAAAATAAAGCAACACATAACCAAAGGACAAATGTATAAATAGAAGTAAGCATAGAAATAACCTAAACTAGGCTAAACCTTCTCAGTATTTCATTCTAGATGAGATGAGTTTATTTTCTTTATCCCACTTGATTGTCTGTGGCTCTGGTTTCTGAACCACATGTAGCATGGTGGTCCTTGTCATTCAAATACCAGAGGATGATATATTTTGTTGGGTTCCAACAATAAGAGACTTGAAGAAAAACTTTATTTCTGGAGATCATTAATTGCTTTTCCTATGCACTGAGCTTTCAACAACTGAAGATCTAAGAGGACATGCAAGGCATTTGTGGTCCTTTTATGTACTGACTCATCTTTTAGTATAACTGTCAGCAGTTATATCGAACAGGTTACCTGGAAGGGAAGCTGGATGCGTGGGAAGACAATGAGAGAAGAATGAGACCAAGACAACAGTTGCTGGTCAAGGTCCCAATGTTTAATGGAGGACTCAAAATTTAATGATTCAGGTAAGCCCCCCTTCCCCCAAATTCCAACTTCTGTTCAGGAGAACAGGTCTGACTGCTCAGTGAGTGTTGGCTCCACTGCTCATACAGCCGGGCGGGTTACCTGCTTAATTTAGGAATGTATAAATCTGGAGGAACAATGAACTTCTCCTTGGTCCAAGCTCTCTACACTAGATGGCGTGGAATATGGCTAACATAGGTCTGGAATTCCTGCTCAAGGGCTGAGAGGGTAAGGCACAAGTTAGTCTGTGGAAGTTTAACAGCCAGTGTTCATACTTCTAATTTGTTCCTTTCCCACACAGTGTAAGGATGTTTCTTGCAGAACTATTCACTCCAGAACACCATGCTTCATATTACTGACTTGATATCCACAAACTTTTCTGCTTCATTGATTTCTGTCTGTAGTTTGTAGGTTCATGGAAGCATCTCTATTACCCATTCAACCTTCTTTAAATGCATTGTTGCATTTAACCCATATTGGAGAATGGAGAGCACCTCCTTAGAGCAATAACCTTAATCTCCTAGTGTAAGGGGCAGAATCATCAATGCAACTGATGCTGATTAGTTGCTTCTTTCAGCGGTTTTCAATTTGTCTATTTTTTCTGTTTTATTTCACATATTTTTATTATAAGAATAAAGCTCTTGGTTTTCCATTCTAACTTTTATCTTTATCCAAATTACTCAATGACATGTTATAATCATTCATCCTGTCAATAATCACAATTATTTTCTTATCTCCTGTTACTGGAAGCATTTTTTGGCTCATTGCCATATTACTCTAGTCTCTGCTTCCTTGATAACAAAATCACCCAAGTCTATGTCTTCTTCTGTCCTTCCAGTCTTGATTTCTGTGATTATAGAAAGCACAAATGAAAATGCAAATGTAGCAGCTTCATATCAATACCTCTAACTTACATATATAAAATTTTCCTTGAGAAAAAAGCCTTCATTATATAGTCTGTTGATTAGCAGGCAGGCATACTGGGACCATGAAGGAATTTTATCGATCCTAATATTAAAATTATATATATATATATATATATATATATATAAAACAAAGTTTTATGGCGATAATGATATAACAAAATGTAAATTATAAGAACAACATAGTTACAAGCAATTACATTTTATTTTAAAATTAAATACAGTCCATTCATTTTCTCTATCCATCCTCTTTTTTAATGCTTCCTTGCTCTTTTTCATATTCATGGTCATTTATTCTTATTATTGTTGTTAAATATACAACAATAAAACACCCTCTCACATGGACAACCTTCTCAGTCTTTACAATGTTAGAGTATTTCAATAATGTCAACAATGACCACGTTTTAATGGATAAGTAATTGGGGTGCTTTTCATCAAAGAAGATTGTTATTTCTCTTCTCAGTGTTCTTCAGTTAATTGCAGTTCATTTTCTAGTTTTGAAGCTCTGAGAGCTTTCTCTTTTTGATATTAACATATCTATCAGTCTCATTCATATTCAGGTCATATTTAGGATGCCAGGTTGATTACCAATCATGAATGAAACTTTTCTGATATAAAGGAGACACAATTTCATGGGACAATTACTGTTCCTTTGGCTCCTGCCTTTCTCTCTTCAACAATGATCCTTGAGCATCAAGTGTGTTATAATGTAGATGTAATCAGGAGGAATAAGCACCACAGAATTCCATGTCCACCTTATAATGAAAATTATTTAGTTCATTATTGGGACAGGTTATATAACTAAAAAAATAATATGAAATAAATAATACCTTGTAAATAATAATGCATGAACCTTTAAATATAGTAGAAAATTACAATGGTTTTAATCAATTATTGATAAATCACATAAACAAATTCAGAAGGAATACAAAAGCATGACTTAGAAAAAGTAAAGAAAACAAAAATTGACATTTGTAAAATGGCTTAACACATTAAGTCATTAAACAATAGCTTCAGTCTATTTCTCTCTCTCTCTCTCTCTCTCTCTCTCTCTCTCTCTCTCTCTATCTCTCTCTCTCTCTCTCCTTGTCTTTTTTTCGTTTCCCTCTATTTTTTGTGTTTCATTCTGGTCCCAAGTCATCTAAAACTGATGATTGCACTCCCTCAGATCTAAAGTATTATGAATATAGCCATGAAGGTTTACATATGTAACCATCAGATTTCAAAGGATTAAAACAGTATGAAATGTATTCTCTAAATAAAAAGAATTCAAGTAAAACTGATATGACTATTATAAAAGTCTTAAAGCTTGATGTATCTTTCCCACTGGAAAATTAATAATTTATAACCAGCATATGTGAGAGGGTATAATACAAAACAATTTGCATTTGCAGACATAATGCACATCTATTAAACAATGAATTTTAAGAGCTCTGCTTATTCTTTGTATAAGAATTAACAATAAGACATTACAGGATGAAATGTTGACAAAAAATATTAGACATACATGACCTCCCACCTAACTGAGAACAGTCATTTTCTTTGGTGAGTTTGTCTACTCTGAGGTTACAAATACTCTATTAGATAAACCAAACCCACAAACGCATGGACAGTGCTAACTGAACTCCATTAAACCTTGATATATTAAAAGGTAATAAATTAAGTTGATAATTCAGAGTACAAATTTTTAAATGTAACATTTAAAAAGCAATATAAATAATATATTTTAAAATAGTAGTATAATAAATTTAATTAATTGCATTTAAATGACATTTTAAATTATTTATTTTGTAGTTAATTAAATCAAAACTGAGTTTTAAGTAAAGCTAAAGAATTTCAAATTAAATGATATAGTTTTGAATATTGTCTTGTATTAAAAAGTGTTACCACAAAAGTTGGAAATGGTATTTTAAATTCATATTTATTTAAAGTTCAAAATTATGTTGAATAAATCTATGATGATAAAATTTTTAAATGACACTTTTAATCTTGTTATACAAACCAAATCTTTGTTGTCTTTCTCTTAAAGTTTATAAGAAGAAAGAAATCAGTAATACTTATTATGTTTGTCCTCTCAAACGCTTTCATAACAGTTTCTGATGCACTGTTACCATTTTATTTTAAAGAATGATAATATAATTTCAGATGAGTACAGTATTTAAAGACATGTTAGTGTTTCATCTTCCATCCATTAAATGTAAAATAAATGAGTGTTCTATTGTAATCCGACTCCATGGAACTAATTAAACATAAAAAATAATTATCAATGCAGAGTAAGCCAGAATTCCTGAAGAATAATATAAAACTGAGAAACAGATGTTATTTAAATAATAAAGGAAATAGTCAATGCTGTATCTGTGAGCATGTCATGGATAGATTTTGAGGAAGCAATCTAGTATGTTATTGCTATACCTTTGATACTCAGCCAACAAGGTGAAGCATATACATAAAATAATAGAATAAAAGGTAGTTTATGGAATTTGAACTGATTTAGTAAAAATCCAAGCTGTAGTTGTGGTGTGAGCAGCATAGGAGTATTAATGAGGAAAGCAAAGCAAAAGTCAGGTATGTAAATAATAGGGGGTAGAGAGAAGACAAGGCTTCTGCCTTGGCAGAGATATAGACAGGTGAGTCCTTGTAAACTCTATGACTATTGTTGGGTCATATTGTTGTTTCTTCTAATTAGCAGCATGAGAGTGTCTTTGAGATTGCTGAAGTCCAGGAAGGGCATGAGTTGGTGCATCTTTCTTGTTGTTCAGAGCAGAGCATCACATATTCCAAGCCAGCTTTAAAATTTTTATGTACCAAAATTGTTATTGAGCCTTTGATCTTCTTGTTATTTATACCATAGTGCTGGCATCACAGGCAAGGATAACCACTTCACATGCATGCTGTACTGATGAGTGAAATCTGTGTGGGCACATACTCAACAAACACTCAACTCGTTGAACATATACTCAACTAACTGGGCTAACTTTTCTAATTACCATTCATATTTTGTCCACAGACATTTACTTCACAGCCACTAACATACTTCTTTCTCATCCTTTAAATAATATACTATACTAATGACTAACCAAAGGAAGTTTCCTAATGGTCCCACATTATATTATTCATTCAGCTAATTGATCCAGATGTTTTTCAACTTGTTTTTCATATGCATATATTAACATTTGTCCCTGTGATGTAGGCTCTAAGGAGAAACAAACAAACAGGTCAGAGCAATAAAATACTTACATCACCTAAGACTATGATAATAAGATCCCAATTTTTGTTTATTCCTTTATCAGATTTTTATTGTCATACTTTACTGGGAATAAGCTATGAATATTTATGTTTGTGTTTTCATGGTATTGTAATCTTAAGCATTTTTCACAATGTTTAGAAATGCTTCATACCATTCCTTTATGCATTTTAACAGATAAGATCATGAAACTGTATTTAATATTCCAAGTTACAACCTCCTTGTAGCTATCAATTTTGTATAGAGCAAAAACTTGTAACTCTATTTCATCATTCTTACAGTCATGTCTTAAATTCTCCAGTAAATATAGTCTTTATCAAAATTGTGCCCTCAATTCCCTTAATTACAGAAGCAATGAAACAATTTCAATTAGACTGAATAATCTATATATACAAAATCTGGTAATTTACCTTAAAAGGAACTATGTATATACTAGGCAAGTATTTATATGTATCACCTTTAGATTTCTTTTTTTAATTAATTAATCATTTTATATATTTACATCTGAAATGCTGCCTCCCCTCCTGGTTCCCCCTCACACAGTTCTTCCACCCATCTCCAATCCCTTTAACCTCTGAGAGTATAGCCCATTTCTTTGGGTATTCTGACCCACCCCAGGGTATAAAGTCTCTACAGGATTAGGTACACTTTTTCACACTGAGGTCAAGGCAGCATGTGTGCCAAGGAACTAGAAGAAACCCATTTATCATCTTTCGTTGGTGACTCAGTATCTGGGAGCTCCCAGGGTTACAGGGTATTTGACACTGTTGGTCTTCCTGTGTGGTTGCCATTTCTTCCATTTCCTTTGATCCTGGCATTAAATTTTTCATAGGGGTCATTGACCTCAGACCAATGCTTGGCTGTGGGTATCTCCATCTGTACCAATGAGCTGCTGAGTAGAGCCTCTCAGAGGACAGCCATGCTAGATTCCATTCTGCAAGCATCGTAATAGTGTCTGGAATTGGTGCATGCCCATGGGATGAAGGATGAATTCCAACTTGGGCAGGTCACTGTTCAGCCATTCCTTCATTCTCTGTTCTACTTTTGTCCTTACATTTCCTTTACACAGCAACAATTTGGGGTCATAGATTTTTATAGATGGTTCATGTCCCTTTCACTCCATTGGGAGTCCTGCTTAGCTGCTAGAGATTTCTTCAATTTCATATCCCCACTATTAGGCATTTTGGCTAAGGCCACTTGCATTGAGTCCTGGGACCCTCCATGATGCCATATCTCTGGAACTTCTTAGAAATTCCACCTACCCCATCCCTTGGCCACTGTATATTTCTATTCATTCTCCTGTCACTTTGAGCTTCTCTCCTGTCTTTCCCCATGCCTGTTCTTATCCCTCTATTCCCTATGACCTACCTTCTGCCACCCAGTTCCCTCCTTCCCTATGCCTCCGATAACTATTTTATTCCTCCTTCTAAGGGGGCTTCCTTCTAGTTTAACTTCTTCTGCTTGATGAGTTGTATCCTGGGGATCTCTTACTAAATAAAACAAAATTTTAAAAGACAGGCATCAAATTAAAAAGTTGATTACAGAGAATAACTTAGTAAAATTTAGGTATTTGTTTTCTAACAGTAAATATCATTAAATATGAAAAATATTTATAATATATAAAGTGGTTCAAGACATCCATAGGTAACCACAACCATAATTATAGGAAAATGACAAACCCTACTTAGATTATGGATTTGGTTTGCTATAAAGCTATATTTTTATTTTCCAAACATAGTAAAATGCATAAGTTGTGAAAATAGACTGAAGTAAGTTGATGACTCTTGGATGTAATTAAAATAATGACTTTTGAAGTATAGGTGCAGGGGGAAGTAATTGAATCTTTAGTTAAATTGAGCTTGGCTGTTATCCCAATCTTATATTCCCCTTTAATGAGGTATTCCTTAAAAATCGACTCTGACAATAAATTTTATTAACAGGTACTTTTTATAATATTAACTGAGATGTTTGGAATAAATGACACATTTAGAACAGAATTACAAACATCAATCATCCATGTAGAGAAGAAATATTATATTCATCATGCACAATGAACAAATAGAAGGTTAAAATGTCATTAGAACTATGCTTTTGGCAAATGTGTTATGATTTCACTGAAAATATATAATTTTTGAATACTATAGGGAACCCATCAAATATATTTTGGACATAGAGTGAATTTAGTGGTGCTAAATTATCATGACAATAGAAGATAAATGCACATTGTGTGCTTTGCTTGGTGACTTGGAATGAACCACATTAAGTAAAATTTGGATCTCTTTTCATCTGACTTGATTAAACTATTAGGACACATTGTGATAATCCATGATTTGGGAAAAATGAAATATTCCAAATTTTCCACTATAACTATTGATAGTTTATTAAAATGTTGTCACTTTTAAAATTCACATAATAATTAAAGTCAGATTAGCCTCACTCTTTATCCTTTTAGCTTTCATACTCTTGACTACCTAGACAATTCCCTAAAATGGTCGTTAGGAAAAAATATCACCATAATGCTTTGAGGGTAAGCTGAAGCTCATTGAAGAAAGCACACATATCAGACCAGCAACTGAAACCCTGGGGAAATTATCATGCCAATTTATTACTATCCTAAGTAGCCTCTTTTACTGCTTCACACTCCTACACTATCACATTTCCCTCTTCTATATGGAACACTATGAATTTTTACTCCATTGGAGCCATTTATCAGTCTCTGAATCTTGTATAAAGTTATTCAATGTCCAAATATTTTTTGTAAGGCATAATCATAATGAACAGCACATTTTAAAAAGGTATGTCAAAATTTATGATCTTGGAACTCAAATGAACATTTTAATTATTGAGATAATACAACATTGGAGGTAGGAAAAACAAAGAAATAGCATATTCTTGATTAATTTTAAGAGGGTATGGGGATTGAAGGATGAGAGAGAGCAGTTACTAGAGAGATCAGACACAGATGTCTTATGTATAGCCATTTCTGTCTTCCAAGAATCCTTGAACTTTGAACATGAGAGTAAAGAGAAAGAATGTAATAGCAAAATCATAGGAAAACAAACTCCACACATCAAATGAGGTACAAGAAGAATGGAGCAGTGGCCCCTTGTTCTGGAAAGACTCAGTGAAGCAGTATAGGGCAAAACCAGAACAGGGAAGTGGGAAGGGTTGAGTGGGAAAACAGGGGGAGGGAAGGGGGCTGATGGGACTTTCGGAGAGTGGGGGTCCAGAAAAGGGGAAATCATTTGAAATGTAAATAAAAAATATATCGAATAAAAAAAAAGATGCCTTCTGCATACAACATGGCTGATGCACACACATCAGCACATAGAACTGTGGGTGTCTGTGTATAACCACACACAAGATCAAGCCTGTCAAAATCCAGCATGGAAAGGGGAGGGTCTCACAAATTCCTACCTCCAGCTATGATGAAACTGGCAGTTCATGGTTCCTGGTTATTACTGTTCAATGAAGATGTGGCTTCTGGTAAATTATCTACTTTCCATTGGTCATGCTTCAATATGAATTCCCCCAAGCTCACCATTGATTGTACTCATGTGTATAAAATAATAATAATAATAATAATAATAATAATAATAATAAATTGACATAAAGTTGAGATGAAGAGGGATTTGTGCAGCTGAGGAGGAATTAGAGTGTACAGTGTTGGTTAACAACAGAACATAAACACATTTGAAAATTTCAAAGAATATAGTAAAATGTCCCTTGTACTTGTTTTTTTTTCCTATAACCATTAAAATATCGTAAACAGAAAGAGAGCTTTGCTCATATTGGTAGACTCTGATGTTCTTCTGAGCAGTCTAGATTGTGAAAAGTTTACTATAACATTGTAAGAATTACTGTGTTTTGAATTTATATGCCCTTCCATGTTTAGAGTTTATCAAAAGCAAAATGTTGATAAATTCTATTGAATGACTAAATGAAACACTATTCACACTCTCTCTTAAGAGTTTCTACTTCATTTTTTTTCAGAATCTTCCTTCAATGATCTTTCTTTTCTATTTTTGGAAAGGTTCAATCTTAATCATTTTTTCATCTGTTTATAGTCTTCCTTATCTCACTAATTTTAATGATGTTCCAGCACTCATAAGTTGGCCTATCAATTTTTGCATGCCCTATATGGCTCAAGACTATTAGTCAAACATTGATAAAGTGCAGTTCCCAAACAAAAATAATGTCCTTTGATAGAAATCTTATGTCTTGCTGCAGATTTCCTTTTCTTGAAATGACACCAGGGTATGTTTTATTGTACACTACATATATTTGGAAATGATACTTGGTTCCTACACAGAAAGAGAAACATATGAGGTGTAGTCCTGGCTATTGTAGTGGCCTCTAGTTAAGGATGCACTGGTTGCAATGGTCTGTTAGTATTTTGTTTTGTTTTGTTTTGATTGCCATATTTAGATCTCCAGAATGCAGTCAATGCCTGTGTGTTGTTCCAGAAACAGAAGCAAAGTAGTGCTACACAGAAGCAATCATTTTTAATATTGGATATTTTCTTCTTTTATATTTCAATTGTTTTCTGCTTTCCAGGTCTCCTTTTCAGAAACCCTCTAACCTATCCTTCCTCCCCTTGCCTCTATGAAGGTGCTCCTTCACCAATCCACTGTTTTCTTCGCATTCTACTAAACTGGGGCATTGAATATTTTCAGGCCCAATGGCCTCTACTCCCACAGATGTCCTACAAGGCCATTCTCTGCCACATATACAGCCAACACCATGGGTCCCTCCATGTGTATTCTTTGGTTGGTGGTCCATTCCCCAGGAGCTCCAGGGTGTGACATCCCCCAGCCCACTGTTCTAAAAGAATAGCAGTCAGCAACCTGATCTGCCCTCCTCATTGAAGAACAAGAAGAACCGGTTTCCAGCCTTCAGGGGAGGGGCTTGGCCTGCCTTTGTATCTTGGGTGAGAGAAATTAAAGATGGAGAGTTGAACCAGAAGCCATGTTTCTGTGTCTCTCCATGTGTTTTCTCTTGCCCCCATTCCTATACCCATCTCTCCTTCCAGGGAATCTGCTGTTAGAATGTATGAACCAGACTCTACACAGGGGTCTGACCTGTTAACATTGTTGCTCCCTCCTTGTAGCTACCAACTCCCTCAGCTCCTTCAGTCACTTCCATAATTCCTCCATTGGGAACCCCTACACTCAGTTCAATGTTTGACCTCAAGCATCCACTTCTGTATTTGCCAGGTTCTGGCAGAGCCTCTCAGGAGACAGCCATAGCAGGCTTCCATCAGCAAGAACTTTCCAGCATCCACAATAACATCCAGGTATGATGGCTGTATATGGGATGGATGCCCAGGTGGGACAGTCTCTGGATTCCTTTCCTTCAGTCTCAACACCACAATTTCTCTTCATATTTCTTTCTGTGAGTATTTTGTTCACCTTCTAAGAAGCACTGAAGAATCTACATTTTTATCTTCCTTCTTCTTAGGCTTTATATGGTCTGTGAATTGAATCTTAGGTATTCTGAACTTTTGGACTAATAACCACTTATCACTGATTACATACCATGTGTGATCTTTTATAACCGATTTACCTCATTCAGGATATTTCCAAGTTCTGTCCATTTCATGAAGTCAATGTTTTTAATAGCTTTGTAGTGTTCCATTGTGTAAGTATTACCATGTTTTCTGTATCCATTCATTTGTTGACGGACATCTGGATTGCTTCCAGTTTCTGGCTATTATAAATATGGATGTTATGAACTTAGTAGAGCATGTTTCCATGTTATATGTTGGAACGTCTTTTGGGTATATGCCCAGGAGTGGAATAGCTGTGCCCTCAGGTGGTACTATGTCTAATTTTCTGAAGAACCACCAGATGGATTTCCAGAGTGGTTGTACCAGCTTGCAATCCCACAAAACAAAGTATTCCTCTTTCTCCACATCCTCACCTGCATCTGCTGTCACCTGAGTTTTTGATCTTAGCCACTCTGACTGTATGAGGTGGAATTTCAGTGTTGTTTTGATTTGCATTTCCCTGGTAACTAAAGATGTTGAACATTTCTTAAAGTGCTTCGCAGCCATTTGTGTTTCCTCAGTTGAGAATTCTCTGTTTAGCTCTGTACCCCATTTTAATAGGGTTATTTGGTTCTCTGGAGTGTAACTTCTTGAATTCTTCATATATATTGGATATTAGCCCTTTTTTGGATGTGAGATTGATAATAATCTTTTTCCAATATGTTGGTAGCCATTTTGTCCTATTGACAGTGTCCTGTGCCTTATAGAAGCAGTCTTAAAGGATTAGCATTGCAAACTCCATTCTTAATACATCTTCTGTACTTAGATCAAATTGTTCTTTAAGGAAACTGAATGATGCCACTATTGTCCCCTATATTACTGTCATTTTTATTTGTACTATTAAATCACTTTGTTATCCCCTCACAGGCTTCATTAACTATGTTCATTTTCATTTTCCTCAAATTTGCTGTTCAGTGTCAATGTGAATTGTTATAAACACATTTTTTGTACATCTCTTAATCAAGAATATATTCAGGCAGCTGGGCGGTGGTGACACACACCTTTAATCCCAGCACTTGGGAGGCAGAGGCAGGCAGATTTCTGAGTTCGAGGCCAGACTGGTCTACAGAGTGAGTTCCAGGACAGTCAGGGCTACAGAGAAACCCTGTCTTGAAAAAAAAAAGGAAAAAAAAAAGAATGTATTCAGGCTTGAATAGATGTTGCAAAAATTCTATAGACAAACTTTATGTATTGATTGCATGCTATAGTCAGAATATGTGAATGTAGCAAAATGAAAAGAAAGGGTGAAGATATCAATACTCCATGTATTTGCACTATCAACATTTATATTATTATGTGATTCTGATATCATTTGATAGGCATATGTTAATATATAGCACTATAGGATTAGGGCTGAAAGTGAGGAACCAAATAATATATTATATACTCTATGTACATTTATTTTTGGTTATGGCATTTACATTCTTTATTTCATATACCTGGTTGGCAAATTTTGATGCTACATGTTAGACAGTCTATTTTTGTATGGGAGAGCTACAAGTGCCTATGTGCATGTTTATATGTATGCAAGAATACATGTGAATGTGTGTGCATGCGGATATGTGTAAGAGTGCTTATGTGGAACTGAGGTAGATATTAGCTACTTTTCTTAATTACTTTCTGCCTTATATGCTGAGAAAAAAATTGAACCTAGAACCTGTAGTCTGCTAGCTAGCTTGTTTCATGAGTCACTTTCCTCCAGTTCTAATGTGTTGGGATTATACGTAACCAAGCATACTCACATGGATCTTACATGAACACTTGGGATATGAACTCTGATCTTCACACTTGCAGAGAAATTGATTTCTTATTAATTATTAGAGACTTTTGCTGTAATTTGTTTTAATTTCATCCCTCTACTTTTTCTATTGCTGCTGCTTTGTTTTATGTAATCCTGTCAAGTCCACTTTGTGCTAACTACTCCTGTGCCAAGAACTTACTGTGTATGTGATCAACTTTTCAGCTACTGCAACATTAAGAAAAACTGACTCTTCATCTCCTAGCTAGTATTACATATTCATACCTCACATAGTTATTTCTGGGATGAGTAATAAGTGGTGAGGCCATAATGAAAATATGTGGACATTTTTCAAATATCAGTGACAAGATTTGCTACATGATCTAAATAAGTCACAATTTGGTTTATACACAGCAGATTCTGTATCTTACAGTAGACACACTAGTTATTTATATCTGGTCTAGTCAGAAGATAGAAAATAGCAGTAGCCTGAAAATTCATTAACTAATAAATAGATAAATGTTGAGATATTTATACAATGGAAAGTTATCCAGCTCTTGTCAAAAATAAAATAATAAGGGTTGATCCCAAATAGATGGAACTAAAAACAATCACACTAAGAACAAGAGAGATAAATATCTCTTACATATAGATGTTATTTTTGAATATTTATATATGCATGTACCAGTTGAGATAGCCATTCAGGTTAAGAATCTCCTTGAAGTGAGAAGCTGTTCTTTCTAGGAAATGGGCATAGATACAATGATACAAAAGGTCTGGGAAAAAAAATAATGGGACCAGAAGAATTAAATGGGTTGAAGATCAAAATCTAAATGTATAAGGGAGAACAAGGAAAGGGGTGTTAACAGAACATGGTTCCTACACTCTGTATTGATAGTTGTATGTAAAGTTAGACTTTTCTTATTCTTCGCATTCTATTCTGGCAGTCTCTAATATTAACCACTCTTTCCTATGCAAGTGTGGAAGTTTTGAAAATTATATAATGCCATGAATATAACCTTAAAATATACAAAACATTTTCTGTCATAAGAAACCCAGAGTAATTCAGCTATTCAGCCTCCTTGTGTCCGTGAACTTCAAGCAAAATGACCCTTTTATAATGAGTGCATTTATGATTCATTTATCAACATCTTGTTCTGGCTTGATAGCTTACTTACTTTTGCTGTCAAATAACATTTCATTGTATGTTTGTGCCAAGGTATAATTTATTCATGTTTTGAAAGCAATCTTACTTCTGCATTTTTGACTATTATGAATTAACCTGCTAAAAACTCTTTCTTGATAGTGTTCATGGGAATATGTCATTTTATCAGTGCAGTAAGTATTTAAGGATGGAGTTGATGCCCTACATGGAATGTATAAGCTCAACTGTTATGAAATTATCTAACATTATATTTCTGCATGTTTTTGCATTCTGCCAATAATGTAGTAGAATTGCATCTGTTCTGTGTCTTAGTTGGCAATTGCTTGCCTGCTTGACTCAGCCCTTCAGTATCTCCAATCTCTCATTGTCATCTAGTTTTATACAATGCTAAAACCAAATTTGGCAGAGCTTTATTTCATGTGCTTATTAATGATATGAACTTCTTTGGTTAGTTTGTTTTCAGAACATATCTTTCAAAAAATTAATATGGTTTGTCTTTGAAATGTCTTTGTATATCACCAAATCACATTATGAATCATTATATTGTGAATTATTTTCCCAGTATTCAACTACTTTTTGCATTCTCCTAGTATGATGTATCATGTAGTTCAGAGGTTGTTAATGTAATTAAAGGCACTCCTTTAATTCATATTTTATTTGGTGTTTTATATAAAAAACTATGAGTAAATAGAGTACCCTTCCTTTTTATCTGGAAATATTCTGCTTCTTCACTTACATATTACTTATTAATACATTTTAGTTATTTTTTGATATATAGATGTTCTCACATATGTTGAATGGGGCTTCCCTGCCTTTATTTGTTATAAACTCTGTTTTTTTCTCTAAATAACTGATCTTGTCACAGAACAATTATTTTTTGCTCTGATTCTAGTTCTAATTTCTTCATTCTGATCTATAGATAAATATGTTTTTTTTTCTCACAAACACCATTATTTGTTCAGTTCTTTAACTTTATAATACATTTTATTCAGGCTAGATATACAGTTTTAACCTCACCATTCCATAAAATATAATTATTATACAATGATTTTCAGCAAAATCAACTGAAATTATATTTACAATAAATTAAGAATTATATTTTCAATATTTCTTAAATACTTTGCTGAGATTTGGGAAAAATGCATCAACTTTATCATGAAAACAAACTGGTCATCTTACCATTATTTAGTCCCTAAATAGTTAAGCAATCTCTTTGTCTAACTTAAGCTGCCCCAGAGCTCTCTATTTGTCCAAGTTGATCTCAAACTTGTAATGATCCCTCTGCCTCAGTCTCAGAAATGATGGGAACTACAAGGGTGAATTCTTAGCCTGGCTCAGTAGCTTTTAATGAGTGTGGCAGGAGTGGGAAGGAACTCTTGTTTGTTTCACTCTGAGTAAAAAACTTCCTTACCCTTTTCTGTGATTGCAGCTGTAGCTTCACTCCTTTAATGATTTGGTTTTCAAATTAAGGAAAGTGCTATTCTATTGCTAATTAACTGAGAAATTTTAGCATTTCAAGTGACATTTTAAAGGCTATTAAAATTCTATAGAATTAACCACTTGTATTTCTTCTTTAATGTATTAATAAACTGGAACACTTAAGCTATTTTTGAATGTTGAAATTGAAAAGATATCAAAATTGAGTTTAAAAGTCTCTCTTTATAATTGAAAATTGACAATATTTATTACTTACATGACTTGTACCCTTCATCAAAATCAGTCTTGTAACTTTTTGTTTCCAGAAAGTACTATCACTTCAGTTTATTCAATTAGGTATTTCGCTTTTGGTAAATGTTTTTGTATTATCTGCCTTTGGTCTACTACTAGCCTGACAGATTGCAGCATAAAATATTCTTACCTTACCATTTCTGCCTCATTTTTCTTTTCCTCATCTAAATGTATATATGAAAGATGAACACTAGAATTCTTTAATATTGATATCATTTGGAAGTAACGTCCTTAAAATCATTGAGGCTTTGTTTTTGTTATTGATGGGGCAATATTTAGCAAGTAATTCCAATCCTTTACTTATTAAATAAGCATTCAATTTTTCTATTCTTGAATAAAAGTCAATTTCATACATATTTATAAAAATACACCCAAATGACATTGCCTATAGACTTTTGATATAAAGTTGCTCCTAATATTCTCTTAAATCCTCTCCTTATTGTTGCTAATTTTTAATGTTTGGTCACAAATACTGATATGATTTCTGTTCTGGATTTGATTAGTTCTGTGTGACTTTGCAGCTGAGTAACAGATCCTGATCCAGTCACAAGACCATGCTTTATGAATTAGGGTACAGGTGATGGTCATACATACTGGTAGTCCTCTGGACTCCATTTTCAAATGCTGTCTCAAGCTTTGTGCTGTCTTTCCTGAGATTAGTTCCTGTTTCTATGTTCCTCTGCAGATCAGTCCTCTGACAAGTTTCTACCTAACTGAATACTGTGGGGTTGAGAAAAGTTTTCACAAAGCTTTAAAGCATTCTACTGGACAAATTTCAGCATATAATTCTATAACACTTATTCTTAGCTTCCTAAGAACATATTTCTTTCAGAATCTAGAGATGGTCTTCTGATCTTGTGAATACTGTGCCTTGCTAGTTTTCCGGCCAAATGATGAAAAGGTTTTCTACAGAGCCCATACATTGATATCATAAACAACTCTTGTTCTCCTTTCTCATTGCTCCTTTTTTATCCTCTCAAATGTCTGTTACTGGGACAATGAATCTGCTAAAACTAGGCTTGACCTAAATATGGCTAGAGTCACTCTCACTCATTTTGAAGGTCAGCTCCAAGATCATCTCAAACCTTCCACCAAAAAGAGTCTATTTTTTTTGTTCTGTTTATTCAAGTTTCACTTTGCTATTGGAAGATAAATTTTCAGTCATCATCCACTAGTTTTGAGGTCTACTTTCCCACTTTGTCCAGTTTGTTGTCCGGGTATTCTACCTCTTTGTATGCAAGCTAAACATTATTTTGGATATTTTAATGATGTCAAACATCTACTAAATTATTTCTCTCATTTTCCCATTGCTTAGGTCACCACTATCCACTTCTATCTTCTTAGTTATCTCCCTTGTGCTTGCTTTTAATTGACTTGTTCTTTTTAACGTTACTTAAGTTGAAAAGTTATATCTGACAAGATAAGATACTGTCATAATTCTGATTCATTTTGCTGTGATAAAATACAATGATCAAATGTAACATGAGGAAGATGATGTTTATTTGAACTTATAGTTCCAGATTATAGTCCATCACTGTGGGATATCAGGGAAGGAACTCAAACAGGACAAGTATCTTGCAGAGCTGATGTAGAGGGTGTAAAGGAGTACTACTTACTTGATGCCTTTCCCCTTGTCACTAGTGAAACATGCTTTCTTCTAACACTGAAACCCTCCTGTTCAGGATAGGGGTTATCCACAGTGTACTTGGCAATCATATTAATAATCAAGTCATAAAATGCACCAATGATTTGCTAATGGGCAAATCTGATGGGGACATTTTCTTATTTAAGGTTCCCTATTCCAAAAGTACTCTGTTTGTATCCAGCTGTTATAAAACTAGCCCATCAAGAGACCCTGGGAAAGGAAAAATATGCCAAGAAAAAGAATGGGGCAAGGAGTCATATGGGAGATGAGAGGAGTCATATTTGGCTGAGAAGACACCAGAAAAGGAGGGAGCAGAGAGAAACACACTTCCATTTGGAAATGCAAAGTAACTTATTTTTCATTATCTAATATTTTAAAAGATAATTAGATTTCCAGTTTGATATCACTTGCTTGAGTTTTAATACTTGTTGCTGCTATATTGCCTATGCCTATTTCCAACTCTTGTGATGAAGTTTTCCATGTGAAGCAATGTTTACAGTAATTGGTCCTAAAAGAATGTGCTACTTTGCTTGGATCAAACCATTATTTTTCTTTTAGCACAGTGTTAATTAGTAAATATTTTCCTAGTTTGTGCATGTACTACATTTCTTTACAATTGGTGAGACCAAACCATGAACTCATTTCCTTTACTTAGTTTCTAGAGATACTTATGAGCAGTTGTTTGAGCACATTTTATGCTATTTTGTGTTTAATTATGTATGAAATTAATAATGGTGTATAATAGGAACACCATTTTGAGGAATACCTTTTTAAAAATCTAATGATTAAAATATTTCTATATCTGATATTAACATATGCTGCTTCTATTTTTAGTTATTTTTAATAGTTATTTTATTTACATTTCAAATGTGACCCCCTTTCTGACACGTCCAGCAGGTCCAGTTATTCCAGGGTCCCGAGGATCAAAAATGGGGGGAAGAGAGAAGGGAGCCCAAGCACACTAACAAAGCCAGAGTCAGTCTGGGTTGTGTCAAAGCCTCATTTAATGTCGGGGAGGTAAACGAGTTTTAAGGCTTACAGAGAAGGAATTGACTTTCACACAAGAACAAAGGAAGGAAGGGTGGAGACACCCCTAGCGATCGAAGCAGGAATCGAGGAGGTCATCTGGTGGGGACATCCAAAGTTAATGCCAGCAGGAACATTCCGCAGTTAGGGCAGGAACATCTTGTAGTATTCTTGGAATCTTCTCACACCGACAGCTCAAGGAGAAGCCTCTAGTTAATTGTTCTTCCTTCTCCGCAGCCGCCACCTTAGGGTTGTGAGTAAGCACAAGTCCGAATAGCTTGGGACGGTTCCCCACACTTTCCAAGTCTCCCCCAAAAAACATCCCCTATTCCATCCCCCCTCCTCATTCTCACTAACCCACCCACTCCTGTTTCCCTGTCCTGGGGCTACAAGCCTTCACGGGTCCAATGGCCACTCTTCTCATTGATGTCCAACCAGGCCATCCTTTGCAACCAATGTGACTGGATCTATGAGTCCCTTCATGTGTACTCTTTAGTGGTGAAGTCCCTGGGAGCTCTGGGGAGACTGGTTGGTTCATATTCTTCTTATTATTATGGGAATCTAAACCTCTTCAGCTCCTTGAGTCCTTTCTCTAGCTCCTCCATTGGGGACTCTGTGCTCAGTTCAACAGTTGGCTGAGAGCAGCTGCCTCTGTATTTGTCAGGCACTGGAAGAGCCCTTGAGAAAACAGTTATATCAAGGTCCTGTCAGCAAGCACTTGTTGGCATCCACAATAGTGTCTGGATTTGTTATCTATGAGTTAGATTCCCCGGCAGGGCAGTCTCTGGAAGAGACCGAAGTGTCTACACTTTGGTCTTCCTTCTTCATGTGGTCTGTGAATTATATCTTGGGTATTCCAAGCTTCTTCATTAATATCCACTTATCATGGGGTGCATGCCATATGTGTTCTTTTGTGATTGGGTTACCTCACTCAGCATGATATTTTCTAGTTCCATTCATTTGCCTAAGAATTTCATGAATTCATTGTTTCCAGTAACTAAGTAGTACTCCACTGTGTAAACATACTATATTTTCTATGTCCATTCTTCTGTTTAGGGAAATCTGGGTACTTTCCATTTTCTGGCTATTATAAATAAGGCTGCTATGAACATAGCAGAGCATGTGTCCTTATTACATATTGAAGCATATTCTGAGTATTTTCCCAGGAGTACTATACTTGGGTCCTCAGGTAATACTATGCCCAATTTTCTGAGGAACTGCCAAACTGATTTCAAGAGTGGCTTTACCAGCTCGCAATCCCACCAACAATGGAAGGGTATTTCTCTTTTTGCACATCTGCACCAGCATTGGCTGTCAACTGAATTTTTGATCTTAGCCATTCTGACTGGTATGAGGTGGAATCTCAGATTTCTTTTGATTTGCATTTCCCTGATGATTAAAGTTGTTGAGCATTTCTTTAGGTGCTTCTCAGCCATTTGGTATTCCTCGGGTGGGAATTCTTTGCTTAACTCTGTACCCCATTTTTAAATAGGGTTATTTGGTTCTGTAGGGTCTAACTTCTTGAGTTCTTTGTATATATTGGATATCAGTCCTTTATTGGATGTAGGATTAGTAAAAGATATTTTCCCAATATGTTGGTTGTCATTTTGTCCTATTGACAGTGTCCTTTGCCTTATAGAAGCTTTGCAATTTTATTAGGTCCTATTTGTCAATTCTTGATCTTAGAATATAATCTAGTGGTGTTTTGTTTAGTAAATTTTCCTCTGTGCCCATGTCATCCAGATCTTCCCCACTTTCTTTTCTATTAGCTTCAGTATGTCTGCTTTTATGTGGAGGTCCTTTATCTCCCATGCTCATGGATTGACAAGATTAATACAGTAAAAATGGCCATCTTGCCAAAAGCAATCTACAGATTCAATGCAATCCACTTCAAAATTCTAACTCAGTTCTTCATAGATCTAGAAATAGCAATTTATCTGGAATGACAAGACAAAAGATAAAAATAAATAAATAAAACCATGATAGCAACAACTATTCTCACAACAAACTTCTGTGGAATCACCATCCCTGACCTCAAGCTGTAATACAGAACATTAATAATAAAAACTGCATGGTATTGCTATAGGCAGGTAGATCAATGAAATAGAATTGAAGACCCAGAAATGAACCCACACTTTAGCTACTTGATAAAGTAGCTAAAACCATACAGCAGATGAAAGACAGCATATATGCTGTTTCTCAGTAAGGCACTTCCTCATTAATACATTCCAAACATTTAGTTCTCACAATATGCTAATATTTGACTTTTTTGCTTTTAATTTAAAACTCTTTCAGTCATTCTTTATTACACTCAAGCCATTTTATAATGCTTTCTCCAAACCTACATGTTTCCAATGATGTTTGTTTTATTATTTCATACCAAATGATATCTTTCATAAACAGAACTTTAAAATAATTGAGGCTGAAATATTTACAAACTTCTGTAACTGAACAAGAAAGTAAGCATTAAAAGTCAGTTTTATTACTTTTGATAACTTCGGTTTCTATATGTTTGTAAAAGTTCTTAGCATTACCATAGTTGAATGATGGGCCCCTAAGCAAAGGAAACTTTTGCAGTAAAAGGCTATTGATTTTTGTACTTTGGGCGTAGTTTACTTAAGTCCATTCTATGTGTTAACACTACATTACATAAGGCAATGTGGAGAGATATACAGGCATTTCCTGATAAATCACACATCAAAGTCTAGACACCAAAGTAAGGTTTGAAATAAATGTAATAGTAAAGACAAATGTTAGTTTAGCTAGTTCAGAAAAATGATTATATTTTTAAAAAAATAGAGCATCAATGAAAACAGTACAAGTTAACTAAAGTTGCCACATCTCTGAAAACTTTACAACTTATCTTTTTTTTCTCTTTTCTTTTTATCCAAAGAGTCACTTTACTGGAACTATTTATAAAAGAACCAGCGGGCTTCAGTTTAGATTTTGCTGATTGATTTTGAATGTGCTCTAGTAACATTACGGACTACTTAAGGGTGATACACCACAGGAGACATTATTAAGATGACTTAACTCCGTTGGTGTTTTACATAAGTCTTTATATGCATCCATCTTTATATATTTATAAGTCTCGGTAATAGTGCGATACAATTTAGTCATAATAGTGTTCATGAAATTTTCATTGGAGTCAAATGGTAATATAATATCTATACTTAGAATCATTTATGTGTTTTTATATGGCCTCCTCAAACTTGTACTTAAAACAGAGGTTTAATGAAATCATTATTCCTTCTCTTTCTTCATATTACAAACTTCTTAAATTGCAAACACCCACCTTATACAACATTGCTATCAAATTGTGAAGCAGCTCCATACCTAATAATATAATTTCTAAGTTCCAGGTAAAATAACATATACCACAAATAGGTAACAGCTCAGAGATAGCCTTTACACCAGTTGTTCAGGACTCACAAGAAGATCAAGCTGCAAATCTGCTACATGTGTGTTGCGAGGCCTAGGTCCAGCATGTGTATGCTGATTGGCTGGTGGTTCACTCTCTAAGAGCCCCAAGTGTCCAGGTTAGTTGACTCTGTTGGTCTTCCTGAGGGGTTCCTATTACCTATGAAGGATGCAATCCACACCCCATATTCTTCCCTAAGAGCCCTCAAGTTCTATGCAATGTTTGACTGTTGGTGTCTACACAAATCTGAGTCAGCTGCTAGGTGGAGCCTTTTGGAGGACAGCCATTATATATTCCTGTCTGCAATCATAACAGAGTATCATTAGTAGTGTCGAGGAATGGTGCTTGCCCATAGTATGGGTCTCAAGTTGGGCCAGGCATTGGTTGGCCCTTTCTTCAGTCTCTACTTCATTTCCTAGCCCTTCATTTCTTGTAGACAGAATAAATTTTGGGTCAAAAATTTGGTCCTGTATTGGTCTCCTTATCACTCCACTTGCATTCCTGACTGGCTACAGCAGGAGGCATTTTCAGATTCTATATCCCAACGCTGTGAGTTATAGCTATGTGACCTTTACAGTTTACTGACCACCTACTTTTCTAGGTCTCTGTCATGTCCTGGAGATGCCCCTCACCCTGAATCAGATGAAGATTTCCATTCCTTCTCATGGCCATCTGACCATCTCATATGTCTCTCCCCATACCTGACATTGAACAACCCCAATCCCCTTCCCAACCCCTCTCTCATCCAGTTCCCTCCCTCCATCAGCCTCTTATTACCATTTTTCCCCTCTAAGTGAGATTCAAGCATCATTGCTTGTGCCTTCCTTCTTGCTCATCTTCTTTGTGTCTCTGGAGTATAACATGGGTATCCTGGATTATATGGCTACTGTCCACTTACAAGTGAGGAAATACTATGTAGAACCTTTTAGTTCTAGGTTACTTCACTCAGGATGATATTCCCAAGATCTGTTGATTTGCTTAAAAATTCATGATGACTATGATTTTAATAGTTGAACAGTATTCCATTTTGTATATGTATCACATTTTCCTTTTCCATTCCTCAGTTGAGGGACATGTAGGTTATGTCCAAATTCTAGCTATTACAAATTAAGTTGCTATGAACATAGATGAACCATGTACTTGTGATATGATGAAGCAGTTTTTGGGTATATGTTCAGGAGCTGCATTTCCATGATGACTAAGGACATAGTTCTTAGAACTAACCTTATTTCAGTATTGCTTTGGCTATGCTGTTTTTCTTCTTTTTTGGGTTTGTGTGTGAGTGGGAGGCTCATTATGTGTTTGGTTTTTTTGTTTGTTTTCTATGTTTTGTTTTATTTTTAGAGTATCTCTTTCAAGGTCTATAAAAATATGTGGGTATTTGGATGGGGATTGCATTGAATCTGAAAATCACTTTTGGTAATCCTACTTATTCATGAGCATGGGAGATCGTTCTGTATTCTTACATCTTCTTTAATTTCTTTCTTCAGGAATATGAAGTTCTTAACATATAGATTTTTTACTTGGTTTGTTACCATTTTAACAAGATATTTTATTTTGTTAGTGGCTATTTTAAAGGCTGTTGTTTCCCTAATTTCTTTTTTGGTCTGCTTATCATTTGTATAAAGGAAGGATACTAATTCCTCTGAGTTAATTTTGTATCTAGCTACTTTGCTGAAGGTGTTTATCAGCTGTTGGAGTTATCTCCATTTGGTTTTATGTTGGCTATTTGCTTGCTGGATAGGTTTGTGTTTTGCCTCCCTAACCCTTTAAATACAAAGGATTAATATGAATGGATGGATTTTGTGAAACCTTTTTTCAGCATTTAATGTGATGGTTGTTTGATTTTTTTCTTGCACTTTCTTTTGCCCTTTTATTGGATATTCTCTTTATTTGCATTTCAAATACTATCCCCTTTCCTGAGTACCTCCCCCAAATCCCCTGTCCCATCCCCCTCCCTCTGCCTCTGTGAGGATGCTCCCTCACCAATCCACCCACTCCAGGCTTCCAGCCCTGAAATTCCCTTCACTGGGGCATAGAAACCCCTCAGGCCCAAGAGTTGCTCCTCCCACTGATGTCCAACAAGGCCATCCTCTTCTACATATGCTGCAGGAGCCATGGGTTCCTCCATGTGTCGTATTTGGCTGGTGATCCAGTCCCTGGAAGCTCTTCGGATTGTGGCCAGTTTCACTTTGATCCCTCCATGGTGCTACAAACCCCTCAGCTCCTTCACTCTCTTCTACAGCTGATCTACAAGCGATGCCACACTTAGTTCAATGATTTAGCTGCGAGAATCTACCTCTGTATTTGTTAGGATCTGTCAGAACCTTTCAGGAGATAGCCTTATCAGGCTCCTGTCAACAAGCACTTCTGGACATGTGCAATAGTGTCTGGGTTTGGTGACTCTGACTGTATATAGGATGGATCTCACATAAAGTAGTCTCTGGATGGCCTTTCTTTCAGTCTCTGCTCCACACTTTGTTTCCATATTTCCTCCTGTGTGTATTTTGTTCCCCCTTCTAAGGAGGACTGAAGCATTCACACTTTAGTATTCCATTTTCTTGAACTTCATATGGTCTGTGAATCTAGGGTATTCTGAAATTTGGGGCTACTATCCTCTTATCACTGAATAGATATCAAGTATGTTCATTTGTGATTGGGTTACCTCACTCAGGATGATATTTTCTAGTTCCATCCATTTGCCTAAGAGTTTCATGAAATTCATTATTTTTAATAGCTGAGTAGTACTCCATTGAGTAAATATACCATATTTTCTGTCATTCCTGTTGAGGAACATATATGGTGGTTTATGTTGATTGATTTTAATACATAGAAACAATCAGGCATCCCTGCGATGCAGCCTAGATGATTATGGTTGATGATGCTTTTGTTGTTACTGGATTCATATTTTATTGAGTATTTTTACATCAGTGTTCAACAAAAAACTATAGTGAAGTTCACTTCCAATGTTGAGTCTTTGTGTGGTTTACCATCAGGTGACTGTGGCTTTGTTAAAACCGAACCATCTAAACTTACTGTATGAACCACTAGGAGATGAAATCACTGCAAAATGCATGAGGAATTTTTATTGTAGCCAGCATGCTGGGGCCACTCTGCACACAAAGAGAGAAGAGAGAATGACCCCACGTCTTATGTCTTGCTGAATTTTATACCTTCCTCAGGGCCACTGCCATTAAGCACAACGTGACTGGCAGAACAATGTTACACTTAAACTAACTGGTCATTAGATGATGAGGTAAGTGGTCAAAAGTCAGTCCTTTGGAATGTATTCCCACCCTTAGGTCGGCCTCCCCCTTACCCTTGTGGTCTGAGGAATGCAACCCAGATTCTGACCTTTCTTTTTAAGGTTCCTGAGTTAACACTTTCAGCTTCATAGAATGAGTTTGGCTGTGCCACTTCTGCATGTATTTTGTGGAAAGGCTTGGGGACTATTGGAATTAACTCTTCTTGGAAAGTCTGTAGAATTCTGCTTTAAAATCACCTGGCCTTAATTTTTTTCATTGTTGGTAGACTTTCAATGACTGCTTCTGTTTTTTTGGAAGTTATAGATATACATGAATAGTTTACCTGATCTTTCTTTATTTCAATTTGGTATGTCTTATTTCGCTGTTTAAGATTTTCCAGATTTGTGAAGTACACGTTTTTGAAGTAAGATCTAATGTTTCTTTCAATATTCCCAGTGTCTGGTGTTATGACTCCTTTTTAATTTTTGACTTTATTTATTTGTTTATGTGGATATTATTTCTCCATTTTGTGATTACTTTGTCTAAGGGTTTGTCTATCTTGTGGGTTTCCTAAAAGAACTAGCTCTTGGTATCATTGATTTTTTTAGATGGTATCTTTCTTTCTAAATGAATGATTTCAACCCTCATTTTGATTAATTTTTGCTTTCTACTACACTTTATTTTTTAAAATGTACAACATTATCTTTGTTCATTCTTTAGTACAGGAACACCTAAGTTGTTTCCAATTTCTGGCTATTATGAAAAATGATACTATGAACATAGTTGTGCTGGGCCTTGAGTTAGGAATTTCAATTATCTATTATTCTGTTGATAGGACATACCATTTAAATATCTACTAATGATTTAATTTTATGTACAAACACTAGTGTGTTTTTTTCAGAACTCATAGGAACCTTGTTTTCAATAGACAGCAATTATCAAAAGCCAGTTGGAGTTCATAATGACATCTATAACTCCTACCAAGATAAGGGATCATTTCAGAAAAGTGGGAAATGATTTTGCGAGTAAGAGGTCATAGACACATATATGGAAATCATATTTTTGGGACATTATTGAGCCATTTGTTATATCAAGCATAGAATATATGTAAGTGCAAGTCAGATAAAAACTTAGCATCTAGAAGGTAGATGGGCTAAATCTTACAGCTAATTTAGGAGCTGTTGGTAATTTATTTGTTCTATGTGAGGAGTTAGTTTTCTTTAATGATATGGATCCTGGTAGGCCCAACATGATTTAGTATATGTTCACAAACCTAAGAGTAAATAGACACTATTAATGAGGCTTGATATGCTTTTTAAAATTAAGAACAAAAGGAGGTGGACATGGAATGGGTAGATATTTGGAATGAAATGGTGGAGGAGGATGAATATTCAGTCCCACATACTCTCTATCACCATTTATCAATTACAACATGATATCAACATTGCAATTTAGAATTTATGCACTTGATAAAAAGAAGACCTCATTATATAAACAGATCTAAAAACATACTACAGATATATCCAAATATGTAATTACTGCTCTTCTAGTTGTTTTTATTATAAGCAAATTTTCTTATTATCTATCACAAGAAATATAATCAAAAATATGTTGAGTAAATAAAAATGTTTTTAAAATAACATCAAATATATCAAATTCAAATGCAGACACTTTTGAAGACCACTGTGAATAATTATCACAAACCAAATCTTAAAAATAAAGTGACCATAAATAGTAAGAATCACACATACAGCCTGAATATGTTGAATGTTGAGGAAGTAGAATTTTTATGACTTACTGCTGGTCTACATGTTGCATTCCAGGACATATTTGGGTAATTCATGGGATGTTGACTCTAAAACAGTTACAAAAAGAACATTAAATTGTGTAAAGCATGGAGAGAGAGAGAGAAAGAGAGAAAGAGAGATTTGAGTCATTAGACAGCATTCTATTAATAGTGCCTACTTGTTTTGATAGTGTGTGTCTATAAAATGAAACTAAGGGTTTTATAGAGAGAGAAAAAGAATTTTTAAAACTCTGCCATTTTTTGGTATTACCAGAACAATTATGTTGAACATCTAAAATGCTTTCACTTGTAGTGGGTTTATTTTCTGGATAATGCAATTCCAATAATGCACAAATTCTTGAAATATTCTTATTTCCAAAATTGCACATAATTGTACAATTGCTTTTCAACTCATCTTTCTTCTCTGCTTATACATGCAGCTATAAAAGCCATTTCTTTGTTTAGTGATGAATTCTAACAAAATTGTTGATTTTTTAATTTTTAATTTATAATCTTTTCTATATTTTTATATTTGCATCTAACTGACACTTTACATCATTCATTCTTTCTTTCTCATTTTCTTCTGAATTGTTCCTTTTTTATTTATTTTTTTTATTTTCTAAATTCTTTGTTTACATTCCAAAATGATTTCCCCTTTCCCACCCCCCACAAATGTCCCATAAGCCTTCTCTACACCCATAGTCCAATCACCTCCCTCCTTTTTCTCTGTCCTGGTACTCCCCTACAATGCTGCATCAGGCCTTTCCAGGATCAGGGCCCTCTCCTTAATTCTTCATGGGAGTCATTTGATATGCTACTTGTGTCTTGGGTATTCAGAGCTTCTGGGCTAATTAATATCCACTTATCAATGATTGCATTCCGTGTATATTCTTTTGTAATTGGGTTACCTCACTTAGGATGATAGAATTCCCTAGCATGTAAGAAGGACACATGATCCACTATGTTCATAGCAGCCTTATTTATAATAGCCAGAAGCTGGAAAGAACCCAGATGTCCCTCAATGGAGGAATGGATACAGAAAATGTGGTATATTTACACAATGGAATACTACTCAGCAATTAAAAACAATGAATTTATGACATTTGTAGGAATTTTTCCTTTTTTTAACTTGGGGTAATATCTTTGTTATGGAGGACATCATACTAATGATACTAACAACTGATTCCCTACTTAGAAAAACAATGTAAGACTTATCTGGAAAAAAAGGAGGGGGACATAAAAGACTTTTCAGAATAAGAGTTTTCACCATCAAGAAGAAAAATTATGTAACTCTATTTACAGGGACCTCATCAGTAGATTCATATTATCACCAAACTATATAATCTTTAAGTACTTTATATTTTAATAATATTTTTAACTATTTAATTTTAATTTTTATTTTACTTGTCACCTGGTAAATTTCTTATTTACTGGAGTATTTTTATATCTTCCCAACATATTTCAATCTAATATTAGGTCCAATTGTTAATAACTTACATGGATTTTCCTAAATTAAATTAAAATAAGCAAATAATAGGCATTTTCTATTAGGATCTGCTATTTACACCTAATAGTCATCTCAACATAATTCATTAGCAGAAAATTGGATACAGTTTGTTAGTGTGTTACTTACTCTTCCAACTATTTGTCAGCTTGCTACAGGCTATGATGGTGTTTTGAATGAGAATGACTTCCATAGGTTCTCATATTTGAATACTTGGTCCTCAGTTGGCGGAAATATTTGGGGAGAAATAACACAGGTGTGTCCCTGGAGGCTGTCTTTGATATTGCAAAATCTCGATTCCTCTTTTGAATTAACTTTCTTGTCGTCCTCTTTTGGAGATTGTGATGTGTATCCTCAGCTGCTGCCTGGCAACATATCACCATGCCTTTGTTCCATCATACACTTGAATTTTCTGGAACTGTTGCTATCTATTGCTTACTCTCAGAATAGATGGCAACTAATACAAAGACTCACAGTCCATGTGTATAGAGTAAGAGACTTTGTCACTCTCAGTCCTTAATCTATCAAATCTCTCCACTCAGGACTTAGAAATAGGAAACAGAAAGAGTGTAATAGTCAAGGGGAATATATAACACTAAAGACAAAAAAGGAGTAGCATGCATATAAGTCTATAGAATCAGTGATAGCATGTTCAGAGCCTGTACAAGATTAAGTCAAACAGGTCCCAGTATTGAGAATATTGGACCTAAGCTCTGATCACTAACCAGGAAGCCATCTTCAAATTTCATCTGCTTATAAAGATAAAATCATTTTTCTCTGCTGGAATCTCATTGAGTATTTAAACAAAATTTAAGGGTTGGACCCATGTCAGCAATTAAATGGCCAACATGAAAAGAAATCATTGAGATTTTTGTAGATCTCTTATTGTAAACTTAGATGTTTTTTCAAAACCTAATTTAATAAGGGTTCTTAACGTCTTTAACTTCCCCTTTAGCCCACCACACACCAAAGCTAGTGCTAAGGAATGGTTAATAGGGCAAAGGGATAGATTGACCTGTTTAGAAATAGTTCCTTGGGAGTGATTCCAATCTTTCTTGTCAGAATATCAGCAGTTAATTTCACAGGAATCAGCACCAATATCGCTATCCATTTGCAAACACCATTCACAAATTAGCAAAGGCAGTTCTATCCAGAAGAAAACAAAGGGGCTTTGTCAATCAACTGAGTGTATAAAAGCAGCTCTAAGCCAACAGAATATCATGAGAAATTGTTTGGTGCATTTCTGTCTATGAAGTCACAGCAAGTAATGATCAGTGAAGAAGGCAAGGTGAACCAATGTCAGAGTGTCCTAAGTGAAGACCAGCTTCCTTTATCTTGATGGAAAGCCCCTCTAGGTGATCCACACCCTCCCCAAAAGAATCATGGCAAGCAAACTAGGTTCAACAAGATAGTGAGTATAATAGCCTGATTAGCCCTTGATTATGTAATGTTTTGCACAGAAAAAAAAGTTAGATCTTCACACTGTCTCTGGTCTCTGCACTATGAAATTTCTGTAGGCCCTGTCTCTGCTTTTCCTCAATTTCTCTGTCTTGGGTATAACAACTGTCTAGAGCATCATCCATTTTGTTTAGATTACCCAGTTTTGTGAACAGCAGGATTTTCAAGTAAGATCTTCAAAATACAAAATTCAAAAATGACTAAGAATTTCCTCAGCGTCTGTTGTTATAGCTCCCATTTTTATTTCAGATTTAGTTAATTGGGTACTGTCTTTCTGAATTTTATTTAGTATGGCTAAGGTTTAGTCTTATGTTGATTTTCTCAATGAACCATGTCTTGGTTTGGTTGATTATTTGTATTGTTCTCTTCATTTCTTATTGATTGATTTCAGATCCGTTTTTAATTATTTCGTGCCATCTACTCCTCCTGTGTGTATGTTTGTCTTTTTCTTTGTTTTTTCCCCTAGAGCCTTCAAATGTACTTTTAAATCATTAGTATGAGAACTCTCCAATTTCTTCATGAGGATTTTTAGTGCTCTGAACTTTCATCTTAGCACTGCTTTCATAGTGTTCTGTAAGTTTGGCCACATTGTGAGCTCATTTTCATTGTATTTTAGAAAGTCTTTAGTTTCTTTCTTAATTTATTCCCCGATTCACTGGTCATTGAGTAGAGAGTTATTCAGTTTCCATAAATATGTAGGCTTTATATGTTGTCTGTTGTTTTTGAAATCCAGCTTTTATCAATGGTGATCTGATAAAATGTGTGGGATTAATAAAAACTACTTGTATCTGTTGAAACTTCCTTTGTGACTGACTACATGATCAGTTTTGGAGAAGGTTCTATGAGGTGCTGAAAAGAATGTATATTCTTATGTGTGCGGGGAAAAGTTTCTATAGACATGTGTTAATTCCCTTTGGATCATAACCTATGAACATTTCCTTATTTCTCTGTTAACTTTTGATTCATTAACCTGTGAGAGTCAATGTGAGATGCAGTAATAAAAGTAGTGTGTTGAAGTCTCCCATTATTAACGAGGGGACCCTTACATTTGGGGTATAGATGTTCAGAATTGTGACGTTCTCCTCATAGACATTTCATTTGATGAGTATGAAGTGTCCTTTCCTGTCTCTTTTAATTGCTTTCAGTTGAAAGTCTATTTTAATAAATATTAGAATGGCTACTAAAGCATGTTTCTTAGGTCTGTTTGCTTATTAAACTGGATAATAAATATTGTTGCAGAGATGTGATTTTTACATACATCAGAATAATGGGTTCTCTTTTGCATTCATTATGGTAGACTTTATTTCTTTACTGGTGAATTGAGTCCATAATGTTCAGAGATATTATTGATCCATGACTGTTACTTCCTCTAATTTTTATTCTTTACTCCTACATAGAAGCATTTTATACCTATGATATGTGAAGAACAGAAATTATATATGGTAAATTGATACAAAATTTTGTTTAATGATACAGAATTTCGGGATTTTCTCTTCAATTCTATTTGTTATTCTGTAAGCTTTTATATCTTTATGGCCATTTATTTCTTTAGGTTAGTTTTCTTCAATGCTTTTGTTGAGGATGTTTTCTGGCCCTTTGAACTGGGAATCATCACCTTCTATTTCTATTTTCTTAGTTTTGGTATTTTCAATGTTTCCCAGATTTTCTGGATGTTTGCCTTATGAACTTTTCTTTGATAGATGTATCAATATCCTCTAAGTCAATTTCTATGCCTAAAATTCTGTCTTTCATCTCTCATATTCTGTTAATGATACGTGAATATGTAGTCCTTGTAGTTCTAGTTCCCTTCTCTAGGTTTTCCATCTCCAGGGTTGCTTCCATTGTGTGTGTGTGTGTGTGTGTGTGTGTGTGTTATATGTCTATTTTTAGGTCTTGTAAAATTTTGTTCATTTGCTTCATCAGTTTTGGTTGTATTTTCTTATATTTCTAAAAGGGATTGTTTTCTTCTTTACATGCTTTACCTCTTTGATTGTGTTTTCCTGTATTTCTTAAGGAAATTATTCATATTTTCTTCAAAGACCTCTATCCTCTCCATGAGATACAATTTAAGGTCAGAATCTTTCTCTTCATATGTGTTAGAGTATCCAGGGTTTACTGTAGTAGGAGAGCTGTGTTTTGATCTGGCCAAATTACACTGGTTTCTGTTGATTATGTTTTTGTGCCATCCTTTTGCCATCTGATTGTCTCTGGTTTAACCAGCAGGCATACCTGGAGGCAGGTGTAGATGTGTATCCTTGGTTAGATTATACCTCCTTGGAGGCAGGCAGTGCTGTACCACTGGTTACCTGTGAGACAGGCGGGGCTATGGGGTGTGGAAGTGGGCATGTTGATCTGATAATGGACAAGAAGTGCAATTGAAATCTAGCAGGTAGTGAAATATTCCATGAAAAATGGGCTCTGTAGGGTCCAAGTTGACATAAGTATTGTGGCAGGGTTCTCATCTTTCTTTCTGATTGGAGCAGTCCCCCTGAGGACAGGCATAACTATGGTGTGGGGAGGGATCAAGTAGATCTACCATGTATGCAGTTTTGGGGAAAGACTGGAAAGGAAATGGCATCTTTCTCTTGTTTTATAAGACATTTCTATTGGTTACCATTTTGACCTATTGACAGTCTCCTTTGCCTTACAGAAGCTTTGTAATTTTATGAGATCCCATTTGTCAATTCTTGATCTTAGAGCATAAGCATTTGGTGTTCTGTTCAGAAAAATGTCCCCTGTGTCCATGTGTTAGAGGCTCTTCCTCACTTTCTTTTCTATTATTTCAGTGTGACTGGTTTTATGTGGAGGGCCTTGATCTACCTGAAATTGAGCTTTGTACAAGAAAATAAGAATGGGTTAATTTGCATTCTTCTACATGCTGACCTCCAATTGAAACAGCATGATTTGTTGAAATGCTATTGTTTTTTCCCACTGGATGGTTTTAGCTTTTTTGTCAATGATCAAGTGACCATAGGTATGTGGGTTAATGTCTGCATCTTGAATACTGTTACATTGATCTACCTGCCCGTCTTTACCAACACCATGTAGTTTTTAACACTATTGCTCTGTAATACAGCTTGATGTCAGGGATGGTGATTTCTCTAGAAGTTCTTTCAAGCAACAGTTTGGGATAATATCATTAGCAAGCCTACATCGATAGAGGGCTAACATCCAATATTGGCAAATAACTCAAGAAGTTAGACTACAGAGAATCAAATAACCCTATTAAATATAAGGCACAAAGTTAAATAGAGAATTCTCAACTGTGTAATGCAGAATGGCTGAGAAGCACCTAAAGAAATGTTCAGCATCCTTAGTCATCAAGGAAATGCAAATTGAAACAATCCTGAGATTCTACCTCACAGCAGTGAGAATGTCTAATATCAAAAGCTCAGGTGACAGCAGATAGCAGATACTGGCAAGGATGTGGAGAAAGAGGAACATTCCTCCATTTTTGGTGGGATTGCAAGCTGGTAAAATGACTCTGGAAATCAGTCTGACAGTTCCTCAGAAATATGGACATAGTATCACCTGAGGATTCAGCTATACCACTCCTGGACATATACCTAAAAGATGCTCCAATATATAATAAGTGCACGTGCTACAATATGCTCACCTCAGCCTTGGTTATAATAGCCAGATTTAGGAACACCCGAGATGTCCTTCAACAGAGGAATAGATACTGAAAATATGGTATATTTACACAAGTAAGTACTACTCTGTTGTTAAAAAAGGAATTAATGAAATTCTTAGGTAAACAGATAGAGTTAGAAAATATCATGCTGAGTGAAGTAACCAAGTCATAAAAGAATACATATGCAGAATTTGAAAGAATGATTATAAATATGTCCAAAGAACTCAAATAAAATATAAGCAAACACCTGAATGAACTGACAGACCAGAGCAATGAAAAGATTGAGATGCCTGAAAATCAAAACAGCAGGTTGGAATGAGGAAGATGATTCAAGATATAAAAATAGAAATCCCAGAAGCATCTGCCATCATAACTCCCAGATAGTCCACAACAGGCAACAACAGGTATTCAGACATGCCATCATAACTCCCAGATAGTCCACGACAGGCAACAACAGGTATTCAGACATATCCAGAGTTTGGCATTGCTCAGGACACAACCTGCCAGGATTCTGCCTGCACGCAGGGGCTGGGCAGCTCTGCGGGTGTCTGTGTGCTGACCTGGCCTGGGCTGTCAACCCTGCAGAGTGATCTGCACTTGAAAAATGTCCCTGTAGCATCTGCCATCTTAGCTCCCCTATAGACCAGACAGTCAACACCAGGTACACAGAGACAACCCTAGTATAACATTGCTTGGGGCAAGTCACACCAGTGCTCCAACAGCATCGAAGAGCAGGGCAGCCCATCAGCAATCTGTTCAATGAGAAACCCAGTCATCCAGAGGTGAGGAAATAGCCTTATAGGCTCAAAAGAGGTTCAAGCACCAGACAGTGACAACAGGACCAACAAATGCGAGAGATAACCAGATGGCAAAGGCAAATATAGGAACATTACTAACAGAAATCAAATAAATATGGTGGCATCCAAACCCAACTCTCCAACAACAGCATGTCCTAGATACCCCAACACACCAGAAAAACAAGATCTAGGTTTAAAATCACATATCATGATGATATTAGAGGATCACAAAAAGGACATATATAAATGTCTTAAAGAAATACAGGAGAACATGAATCAAAAGGTAGAAGACTTTACAAAGGAAATACAAAAATCATTTAAAGAAATTCAGGAAACTATGGGTCAACAGATAGAAGCAAATAAAGAGGAAATGCAAAAATCACTTATAAAATACAGGAGAACTTGTGTCAACAGGCAGAAACCATGAAAGAGGAAACGCAAAAATCTCTTAAAGAATTACAGGAAAAACAAACAAACAAGTGAAGGAACTAAACAAAACCATCCAGAATCAAAAACAGAAGTGGAAACAACTAATAAATCACAAAGGGAGACAACTTTGGAGATAAAAAATTCTTGGGAAGAAATCAGAGGCCATAGATGCAAATACCAACAACAGAATGCAAGAGATAGAAGAAAGAATCTTAGATAAAAGCCCTGGAACAAAAAGAAGCTAATTCACTGAGGAGGAGTAGAAGACAGGAAATCATCAAACTCAGGGCTGAAATCAATCAAGTAGAAACAAAGAGAACCATACAAAGAATCAACAAATCTAGGAGCTGGTTCTTTGAGAAAATCAACAAGATAGATAAACCCTTAGTCAAACTAACCAAAGGTCACAGAGACAGTATCCAAATTAAAAAAAAAAAAAAAAGAAGAAATGAAAAGGGAGATATAACAACAGAAACTGGGAAATCCAAAAAGTCATCAGATCCTACTACAAAACCCTATACTCAACACAACTTGAAATCTGGAAAAAATGGACAATTTCCTAGACAGATACCAAATACCAAAATTAAATCAGTATTAAATGGATCATCTAAACAGTCCCATAACCCCTAAAGAAATAGAGGGGATCATAGAAAGTCTTCCAACCAAAAAAGCATAGGACCAGATGGTTTTAGTGCAGAATTCTATCAGACCTTCAAAGAAGACTTAACACCAATACTCTGCAAACTATTCCACAAAACATAAACAGAAAGAACACTACCCAACTTGTTCTAAGAAGTCACAATTATGTTGAAACCAAAACCACACAAAGATCTAAGAAAGAGAACTTCAGGCAAATTTCCTTTATGAAGATCGCTGCAAAATACTTAATAAAATTCTTACCAACTGAATCAAAGAACACATAAAAATAATCATTTACCATGATCAAGTAGGCTTCATCCCAGGGATGCAGGAATTAGGAAATGACACCCTTCAATATACGGAAATCCATCAATACAATACCCTTCATAAACCAACTCAAAGACAAAAAACACATGGTAATTTCCTCAGAGGTTGAAAAAGCATTTGACAAAATTCAGCAACCTTTCATGCTAAAAGTCTAGGAAAGAACAGGAATTTAGGCCCACACCTAAACATAGTAAAAGCAATATAGAGCAAACTGGTAGCCAACATCGAACTAATTGGAGAGAAACTTGAAGCAATCTCACTTACATCAGGGACTAGACAAGGCTGACCCCTCTCTCCATTTCTTTTCAATATAATACTTGAAGTCCTAGCTCAGAAGTATTAAAGATCAATGGTATAGACAACTTTTAATGAAGTTGCTTTAAAATTCCTGAACCTTAAGAACATTTGTCAATTAGGTTTAAAAAAAAAAGGATTACAGAGAACATACAGTAACTGTAAAGAAACTAAATATGAAAGAATATAGATACAGGAAATCTTTTGAGAACTGTAAATGAAAAGTGTCAACTAAGAAATAAGGGTAGACACATTAAAGTAAAATCCTACATAGTGAAAAAATTCAAAGCTGTTAGGTCATAGAGAAATGCAAACTAACTTGTGAAAAATCATAATTGCTAAGCCAGAATACTATACCAACAAAGCTGGTTTATAAGTTAAAGAAAAATAAAATGACCTCAGTATAAAAATAAACTAAAAGGAGTTTTATGACCTCTAGCTCATAGAGGATACTGAAAGAACCCTTTTAACCAGAAGAAAAGGGAAAGTAAACTCAGGATGTCACAAGTGATATACAATACCTGAAGAATTCACTAAAAAAGTCTGTCTTAGTCAGGGTTTCTATTTCTGTACAAACATCATGACCAAGAAGCAAGTTGGGGAGGAAAGGGTTTATTGAGCTTCCTCTTCCAAGTTGCAGTTCATCACTAAAGGAAGTCAGGACTGGCACTCAAGCAGGTCAGGAAGCAGGAGCTGATGCAGAGGCCATGGAGGGATGTTTCTTACTGGCTTGCTTCCCCTGGCTTGCTCAGCCTGCTCTCTTATAGAACCCAAGAACACCAGCCCAGAGATGGTACCACCCACAAGGGGCCCTCCCCCTTGATCACTAATTGAGAAAATGCCCCACAGCTGGATCTCATGGAGGTACTTCCCCAACTGAAGCTCCTTTTTCTGTGATAACTCCAGCCTGTGTCAAGTTGACACACAAAACTAGCCAGTACAAAGTCTAAAATGTCACAAAATAGCAAAATGAATGAAATTAGTACACAATTGTCAATAATTGGTAATAAAGTGTTGCTACTTTGTTTCCAACCCAATTCCCTGGTAAAAGAAATCTCAACTCAACCAGTTAACAAAACAAGCTACAAGCCTAGATTGGGCTCTCCCACTATACTACTCTATTTCCATCTTTATGATCCCATAAAACTTGTGGTTTCTCCAGGCCATGAGCTTCTCTTTCTGCAGCCTTTCCACCAATCCTTTGTAGCTCCTCTTCTCCTCTTGATCCCCTGTGGCTTTGCCCTTAAACTCTGAGCTCCTCCCCCTTCCTACTGCCCAATCATTGACTCAAGCCTTTATTTGAAAATTTAAGGTGGGGAGAAGGTTCACAAGGCCACACCTCATCTGCAGCCCCTCTGAGGAATGGAATTAGCATTGAAATACAAGGCCATGGCTATCCACAACAATGAAGTTCTAATTTCCCAAAGACAAATATGCAGAGTAGTAGGTTAGATTAGAAATGAGTATCTATTTATGTGCTGCCTTCCAGAAACACGCATTATTAAGTACAAATCATGTCTACAGTAAAAAAAAAAAAAAAAAAAGAGATGAAACTAGAACAATATCTGGCATAGTTATTCTAGTTATTCTAAGATATGACAGAATATACTTCAAACCACTATTAGTTTGGAGAGATTCAAAAAGACTTCATCAAAACTATTAACAAAAAACTCTTTCAAGGATATTAGTCTAAAAAGTATATTTATCAAGCACAAATATAGACAATTTATAAAAATAAACTTTAGTAACCTTAAAACCATCGGTTAACTTCTATCACAGTTATAGTAGAAAATTTTAGTAACCCATTCTTCCTAATAATAGGTCATCCAGACCAAAAAAAAAATTAAACAAAGAAACATAGTAGATAAATAATATATTGATTCAAACAGAGATTTCAGACTTTTTACTCTAATAACCTGACACTTCACTATGATATTAAAATAGAGCCTACACACACACACACATAAACATATGTGTGCTTGCATGCATGCCTGCATGTGTGTTTGCTTGCATATGCACACATACAACTTATATTCAAGTGTGCTGTGTGTGGTTCTTGTGTGTATGTGTGTTTGTGTGTGTATGTGTGTGAGTGTGTGCTTGTGTATGTGTGTGTGTGTGTGATTACATAATATTTAGATTAAAGTAGAAGAGAAATGTACTAACTGATATGCATCCTTGTCTATTTTAACTTTCCTCCTGGATGGTTCATGTGGAAGATTTTAAATTCCCTAACCAATCCAACAGTATATTTTAGTTCAAAATATTAAGAATGTAGAATATAGATAAACAGGGGGCAGGAGCGGCGGTGGCAGCAGAAGCAGCAGCAGCAGTGGTCCAGTGGAAGGGCTGTCAGCAGCGGAAACAAGGTGACAAGGTCCAGGCAGGCCTTGCGCCCACTACCACTGACTTCTCTGGCCAGCCAGGCTGCAAGCGGTGGCAGATTTACAGCACCTTTCACCTCACAGAAGCCACATCAGAACTCTGCCTCCCGCCAGTCAGTTATGAGAGTCTCTCCTCCATCTTGGATCTCTGGTGCCAGAGAAATCAGACAGACTAAGGTACGCAAATATAAACCAAGGCCAACATCGCGGGGGTCTAAGCCCGATGGGCATTGGCTTGCACCCAGGCCCAGGGCTGTTGGGGGGGAGCATTGGTGTGGAAACCCAGCCAGGAGGTTGTTTGCCTGGCCTGGCACACACACTGCCATTTTCACTACTGGACACCAGAGAGTTCTAGCAGGCATAGTCAGCTAAGAGTCATAGCCCGAGGCTAACATAGCAGGGGTCTAAGACAGACAGCCCTTGGGCTGCTCGATGGGCCATCTATGTGCCAACTTGGCCAGGAAGTTATAAGCCTAGCAGACTCTCCCTGCATTTTCAGGGAGCACTCGCACACACTCTTCCATCCTGGCCACTGGACAGAACCAATTAACAGTTATAGCCCAAGGGGATATTTGCTCGGGCCTTAGCCTGCCAGGCTTTTGCCTAGACTCAGTGCCTCAGCAGGTAGGCTAGCCTTGTGTGCACCAACCCATTTGGGAGATCAGCTGCCTAGCAAAGTGACCAGCACTCAGAAAAGGTCCCACAGCATAGGCCATCAGCACTCACTGAAGGAGCAAACTGGCACCACCTGGTTCACACAGTCAACCTGTAGCAAGGCACACTAGGGCTCCAAGGGCACCCAAGAGGAAGACAGCACATCAGCAATCTGTAACAGGGGAAACCCAGCCATCCAGTGTTGGAGAAATAGCCCTACAGCCTCACAGGAGGCACAAATACTAGCCAGAGACAAGACCAACTAACGCCAGAAATAACAAGATGGCAAAAGGCAAATGCAGGAACGCTACTAACAGAAATCTAGGCAATATGGCAGTGTCTGAACCAAACTCTCCAACATCAGCAAGTCCTGGTTACACAAACACACCAGAAAAACAAGATTTGGATTTAAAATCACTGTTCATGATGCTGCTAAAAGAACACAAAAAAAGATATAAATGAACCTCTTAAAGAAATACAGGGGAACATGAATAAGCTAGAAACCCATATAATGGAAACACAAAAATCATTTAAAGAAATTCAGGAGAATAAGGCTCAAGATGTAGAAGCTCAAGAGATTCAAAAGAAGAAAGACAAAAACCTTAACGAAATGCAGGAGAAAGTAAGTCAAAAAGCAGAAGTCATGAAAGAGGAAACACAAAAATCTCTTAAAGAATTACAGGAAAACACAAACAAGCAAGTGAAGGAGCAAAGCAAAACCATCCAGGAACTAAAATCAGAAGTAGAAACAAATACGAAATCACAAATGGAGACAACTTTGGAGATAGAAAACCTTGAGAAGAAATCAGGGGCATAGATGCAAATATCAAAACAGAATGCAAGAGATGGAAGAAAGAATCTCAGATGCCGAAGATACCATAGAAACCACTGACTCAACAGTCAAAGAAAATGCAAAAAGCTTGTATCCAGAACATCCAGGAAATCCAGGACACAATGAGAAGACCAAACCTAAGGATTATAGGTATAGATGAGAGTGAAGATTTACAACTGAAAGGGCCAGCAAATATCTTCAACAAAATTATGGAAGAAAACTTTCCCAAGTTAAAGAGAGAGAGATGCCCATGAATATACAAGAAGCCTACAGAACTCCAAACAGACTGGACCTGTGCAGAAATACATCTCATCACATAATAATCAAAACCCAAATTTACTAAACAAAGAAAGAATATTAAAAGCAGCAAGAGAAAAAGGCCAAGTAACATAAAAAGGAAGACATATCAGAATCACACCAGACTTCTCACCAGAGACCATGAAAGCTAGAAGATCTTGGGCAGATCTCATGCAGACTCTAAGAGAACACAAATGTCAGCCAATACTACTATACCCAGCAAAACTCTCAATCACAATAGATGGAGAAACCAATATATTCCATGACAAAACCAAATTTACACAGTATCTTTCTACAAACCCAGCTCTACAAAGAATAATAGGAGGAAAACTCCAATACAAGGAGGGAAACAACACCCTGGAAAAAGCAAGATAGTTACCGTCTTTCATCAGACCCAAAAGAAGATAACCACTGAAATATAAAAATAGCATCAAAAATGACAGGAAGTAATAATCACTATTCCTTAATATCTCGTTATGTCAATGGACTCAACTCCCCAATAAAAAGTCATAGACTAACAGACAGGATAAGGAAACAGGACCCTACATTTTGCTGTATACAGGAAACACACCTCAATATCAAACACAAAAACTACCTTAGAGTAAAAGGCTGGAAGACAATTTTACAAGCCAATGGTCTCAGGAAACGAGCCGGAGTAGCCTTTCTAATATCCAATAAAGTTGACTTTCAACCTAAAGTCATCAAAAGAGATACAGAAGGACACTTCTTGCTGGTCAAAGGAAAAATCCACGAAGAAGAACTCTCAATTCTGAACATCTATGCACCAAATGCAAGGGCACCCTCATTCATAAAAGAAACTTTACTAAAGCCCAATGCACACATTGCACCTAACACAATAATTGTGGGTGACTTCAACACTCCACTCTCCTCAATGGACTGATCAGGAAAACAGAAGCTAAACAGGGAGACAATAAAACTAATTGAAGCTTTGGCCCAATTGGACTTGACTGATATTTATAGAACATTTCAACCTAAAACTAAAGAATATACCTTTTTCTCAGCACCTCATGGTACCTTCTCCAAAACTGACCATATAATTGGTCACAAGACAGACCTCAACAAGTAATAAAATATCAAACTAATCCCCTGCCTCCTATTGGACCACTATGGAGTAAGAGTGGTCTTCAATGGCAACAAAAACAACAGAAAGCCCATACACATGGAGGCTGAACATTAATCTACTCAATGAAACCTTGGCCAAGGAGAAATAAAGAAAGAAATCAGAGACCTTTTAGAATTTAATGAAAATGAAGGCACAACATACCCAAATCTTTGGGACACAATGATAGCAGTGCTAAGAGAAAAAAACTCATAGCCCTGAGTGCCTCCAAAAAGAAAATGAAGAGTGCATACACTAGCAGTTTAACGATCCACCTGAAACCCTGGAACAAAAAGAAGCCAATTCACCCAGGACGAGTAGAAGACAGGAAATCATCAAACTCAGGGCTGAAATCAGTCAAGTGGAAACAAAGAGAACCATACAAAGAATCAATGAATCCAGGAGCTGGTTTTTTGAAAAAAATCAACAAGAGAGATAAACTTTAGCCAGACTGATCAAAGGGTAGAGAGAAAGTATGCAAATTAACAAAATTAGAAATGAAAAGGGGGATATAACAACAGAAACTGAGGAAATTCAAAAAATAATCAGATCCTACTACAAAAGCCTATACTCAACACAACTGGAGAATCTGGAGGAAATAGAAATTTTCCTAGACAGATACCAAATATCAAAATTTGGTATCCAAGAACACATCAAAATGATCATCCATCATGATCAAGTAGGCTTCATCCCAGGGATTCAGGAATGCTTCAATATAAGGAAATCCATTAATGCTATCCACTACTTAAACAAACTCAAAGAAAAAAAACATATGGTCATCTCATTGGATGCAGAAAAAGCTTTTGACAAAATTCAGAATCCTTTCATGCTAAAAGTCTTGGAAAGAATGGGAATTCAAGGCCCATACCTAAACATAGTAAAAGTAATATACAGAAACCCGGTAGCCAGCATCAAACTAAATGGAGAGAAACTTGAAGCAATTACACTAAAATCAGGGACTAGACAGGGCTGCCCCCTTTCTCCTTATCTTTTCAATATTGTACTTGAGGTACTAGCTCAGGCAATTAGGCAACATAAGGAGGTCAAACGGATACAAATTGGAAAGGAAGAAGTCAAACTATCATTATTTTACAGATGATATGATAGTCACTAATTGACCCAAAAAACTCTACTAGAGAGCTCCTACAGCTGATAAACAACTTCAGCAAAGTGTCATGTTATAAAATCAACTCAAGCAAATCAGTAGCCTTCCTATACTCAAAGGATGAGCAGGCTGAGAAAGAAATTATGGAAATGACACCCTTCACAATAGCCACAAACAGTATAAAGTACCTTGGGATGACTCTTAGCAAACATGTGTAAGATCTGTATGACAAGAACTTCAAGACTCTGAAGAAGGAAATGGAAGAAGACCTCAAAAAATGGAAAAACCTCCCAGGCTCATGGATCGGCAGGATTAATATAGTTAAAATGGCCATTTTGCCAAAAGCAATATACAAATTCAAAGCAATACCCATCAAAATCCCAACATAATTCTTCATCGAGTTAGAAAGAGCATTTATCAAATTCATCTGGAATAACAAAAAACCCAGGATAGCTAAAAGTATTTGCAACAACCAAAGAAATTTTGGGGGATATCAGTATCCCTGACCTCAAGCAATACTACAGAGCAATAGTGTTAAAAACTGCATGGTATTGGTACAGTAACAGGCAGGCGGATCAATGGAACAGGATTGAAGATCCAGAAATGAACCCACACACCAATGGCCACTTGATCCTTGACAAAGGGGCTGAAAACATCCAATGGAAAAAAGATAGCCTTTTCAACAAATGGTGCTGGTTCAACTGAAGATCAGCATGCAGAAGAATGCGAATTGATCCATCCTTGTCTGCTTGTAATAATCTCAAATCCAAATGGATCAAGGACTTCCACATAAAGCCAGACACTCTGAAGCTAATAGAAAAGAAACTGGGGAAGACCCTTGAGGACAACGGTACAGGGGGGAAGTTCCTGAACAGAACACCAATAGCTTATGCTCTAAGATCAAGAATTGACAAATGGAACCTCATAAAATAGCAAAGTGTCTGTAAAGCAAAGGACACCATCAAAAGGACAAATCAGCAACCAACAAATTGGGAAAAGATCTTCACCAACCCTACATCAGATAGAGGGCTAATATCCAATATATACAAAGAACTCAAGAAGTTAGACCCCAGAAAACTAGATAACCCTATTTAAAAAATGTGGTACAGTGTTAAACCAAGAATTCTCACCTGAAGAACTTCAGATGGCAGAGAAACATCTTAAAAAATGTTCAACTTCATTAGTCATCAGGGAAATGCAAATCAAAACAACCCTGAGATTTCACCTTACACCAGTCAGAATGGCTAAGATTAAAAATTCAGGAGACAGCAGGTGTTGGTGAGGATGTGGAGAAAGAGGAACACTCCTCCACTGCTGGTGGGGTTGCAAATTGGTACAACCACTCTGGAAATCAGTCTGGCAGTTCCTCAGAAAACTTGGCATCTCACTTCTGAAAGATTCTGCTATACCACTCCTGGGCATATACCCAGAGGATTCCCCAGCATGTAATAAGGATATGTGCTCCACTATGTTCATAGAAGCCCTATTTATAATAGCCAGAAGCAAGAAAGAACCCAGGTATCCATCAACAGAAGAATGGATGCAAAAAATGAGGTATATATACACAATGGAGTACTATTCAGCCCTTAGAAACAATGAATTCATGAAATTTTTAGGCAAATGTTTTGATCTGGAAAATATCATCCTAGGTGAGGTAACCCAATCACATAAGAATACACATGGAATGTGATCTCTGATAAGTGGATATTAATTAGCCCAGAAGCCCTGAATACCCAAAGCACAAATCGCATAACAAATGACTCCCATGAAGAAGTATGGAGAGGGTCCTGATCCTGGAAAGGATTGACCTAGCATTGGAGGGGAATATAAGGACACAGAAAAAGGAGGGTGGTGATCGGAGAATGGATGGAGAGAAGAAGGTTTATGGGAGAAGAAGGTTTATGCAGACGAAGGTTTATGTATTATAAAAATACATTAATACATCGGGGGAAAAAGAATGTAGAATATCATATATTTCAATGAATTTTCTTCTGTTCCATCATTCATTATTAAATTGTTTTTAAAATTCCTAAATCTAGTAACTTTCCCTTACAGAGAAAATGGCACTAGCTATCACTGAGAGACAATATTTTAATGATCTAATAGATTTTGTTTCTGATCTTACTGAATTTTAAACCAAAATATCAGTTGTCTATATAATATAAGTAACCTCTTTGCATGTTCAAATGCCTTAGACTTGTAAATCTAATATACTCAGCCTATTCGGGGCATCTGTTATTCACAAAAAGTTTATCTCTAAGAATAAAGTATGTCCAACCATCCCAAGATAATTTCCACTTCACATAGTTTGAAACATATTTCAGTTGTTCAATTGCTATCTTTGTTAGAGCTTCCAATTGGCTGAAGTTTAATGTAGGTGCTTTCCAAATTTCAGCTATAAGCCCTTAAGCAGCTTCGAATGTCATGAAAGTAAAATAAGATAATTAGAGCATCATGTACAGATGGTCAAGCTACTGTCCAAGGAAATGCCTGTAGTGAATAAAATCCAGTGGAGTTACTGAAACACCTGCTATGTAAACACAGTGCTGAAGAAAATAAAGATTTTTCTGGCATCTCTGATCACAGAGTATTATAACTAAAAGAAACAAAAATTGTCAAGAGTAAATAGAACATAAAAAAGCAAGAATTTTCCACACTGGTTTGTGTGGGTTGTTGTTTTTTTTTTTTTTTTTTTGGTTTTGTGTGAGTGTGTGTGTGTGTGTGTGTGTGTGTGTTGTCTATGTTTGCACATGTTTGTGGGTGTCTGCACGCAAATGTATGTTCCATTGCCTTTAACTTTAACTTTAACATACTCAGTATATGAATGTTCAGATAAACAGATTAATAATTTTGTGCATATCAAAGCAAAACACTGGTGCTGGTATCTCATTAGTTATGTCCTACTAAGGAACCACTCTGAAAGTTTCAGGCCTCTGAGCTATAAATCCTATCTCTGGGAGATGAAATTCTTCATACATCCTCTTCCACCATGGTGCACTTAAAATACGTACCAAAAAACTGAATCATTTATAAAGGCTACATGGGTATATTACATCAGCAACAAGTTTTAGGCAGAAAAAAATATGTATATTTAAAGTAACACATTTAAACAAATGTACTTAATAAAAATAAGATCTTTATATGTGCAGTATTTTTATTGTTTCCTCTAAATTTGTATAGTATGTGGCCCTTCTCTTTGTTGGTGGCAATTTTTGGCACATTTCATTGTAATTCCTGTACTTTTATAATATACCACTTGATTTTTCATTAAGATAGATCAAATTCTCAAGGAATCAGGGTACATTCATGTTATGATACCCAGTGACATTCATGACTGAGGTTAATGAATGGCCCAAAGTGAGTCCATAGGCATATTTCTAATGAGAACAGAGAGTGATAAGAAAACCACAAGTTTCAAGTCAATGAGAATAAAGCATGGTGAGAAAAGGGCTGCAGCATTGAATATGGGCTCACACATCACAGAAAGTTTTCCTATGTGGTATCAGTTCTCTCAAAATGAAAACTGTTCATTGTGAGATGTGTGCTTCTCTTTGGTGCAAGGCATTTTCATAGTACATGCTGCTGTGTCATTTAATATGCTGTGTCAAATGATTTTTAGTTAGAACACTTTTACTTAAGTTATTTGAAACACAAATAGAAGTACAGTCAGTTAAAAAATTTAAGTGCGTGTGTGTGTGTGTGTGTGTGTGTGTGTGTGTGTGTAGTTTAAATGTGTAAGGCACAAAAACTTAAGAGGGTAGACTCCAGAGAGCCGAATAATCTTATTAAAAATGGAGTAGAGAGCTAAACAAAGAATTTTCACCAAGGAATATCAACTGTTGGAGAAGTACCTAAAGAAATGTTCGACATCTTTAGTCATCAGGGAAATGCAAATCAAAACAAACCTGAGATTTCACCTTACACCAATCAGAATAGCTAAGATCAAAAACTCAGGAGGAAACAGGTGTTGGTGAGGATGTGGAGAAAGAGGAACACTCCTCCCCTGCTGGTGGGGTTGCAAGCTGGTACAATCACTCTGGAAATCAGTCTGGTGGTTCCTCAGAAAACTGGGCACGGCACTTCCAGACAATCCTGTTAGACCACTCCTGGGCATCTACCCAGAGAATTCTCCAGCATGTAATAAGAACACATGCTCCACTATGGTCTTAGCAGCCCTATTTATAATAACCAGAAGCTGGAAAGAACACAGATATCCCTCAACAGAGGAACTGATACAGGAAATGTGGTATATTTACACTATGGAATACTGCTAAGCTATTAAAAACAATGAATTCATAAAATTCTTAGGCAAATGGGTAGAGCTGGAGAATGTCATCCTGAGTGAGGTAACCCAAACACAAAAGAACATACATGGTATACCCTCACTGATAAGTGGATATTAGCCCAGAAGCTTAGAACATCCATGAAACAATTCACACATTAAATGATGCTCAAGAAGAAGGTAGGAGAGGCCCCTAATCCAGGAAAGGCTCAGTGCAGCAGTGTAGGGGAATAACAGAACAGGAACACAGGAAGGGGGTGATTGGGGAACAGGAGGAGGGAAGAGAGCTTATGGACTTTCTGGGAGGGGGCATCCCGGAAAGGCGATATCATTTGAAATATAAATAAAGAATATATCAAATATTAAAAAAAGAAGTTTCATACTGTCTGTTATTATCAAAGCTCTTTTCCATAGAAAACACAAACCCTTTTCTCAGGTATTATAAGGGACAACTAAAAATATCCTTCATAAACACTGGCATGTTAGTTTGTGTTGTCCACGGGGCAAAAAGGCAGAACACTTGATCTCTAAGATACCTCATAGAAAGTTATATGTGAATGTACCAACAAAGCCTCCAAAATTCCATTGTCGATGTGTACTTCTAGTTTGAGGATCCAAATAATATTCAGTGTATTTAAAGTCTCCACATTTTCTAAATGGACACAAATACATTTTTTATCTTCTAGTAATATATGAAAAAATTCTGTTTATGAGATCCTAGAGCATAGTTGAACATACAATCCTCTGTGCTGTTGCTAAGAATCTACAGTATAGAAAGATGGAGTCAATGCAGAGTGATAGGGAAGATACAGGTCTCATGTTTTATTGGCAGATTAATGACTAGAGATAGGCAAGTGAAGCAGAGGGTACGTGTTGAACGACAGAGAACTTTGTGTGATTGGCTGTGAAATTTTATCTACTTGGGTTTAACATCATCAAGAAGTTTTCTGCAGAGTCAGCCTGGTACTGTCAGCTCTTACTGAGTGATGGCCTGTTTTCTCTGGTAAAATTGTGTGCTCAGATTTTCTATGAGATAGAATATACTATATAAGGGGATCTCTTCCACTCAAGTTCTAGGGATTTCATAATTAGAAGAGTATTTAATGCTCTTGCTACTAATGGAAACTTATATTTTGATAAAATGGAACTTTTCACACGCTGCTCAATTCTAACAATGTTCTGATCTGCTTTTCTTCATTTCAGCATTGTATATGAAAGTATTTTGCCTTAAAGAATGTGTTTAGATGCAATGAATTCCCATACACAAGGCAGGTATAACTTTTGTCTACACCAGCAGCAAATGGACTTCATCCATATTCTCAGAATCAAAATATTCAGTGATATGCATATTATCACTGTTTAAATATGCATCAAGCTATCATATGAAATATAAAACTATCTGAAAGCATTTTTCCTCTAAAGACCATGCTTCTTAAAATAATGCCAAGTCTATAACCCAACTGAAGAAATAAAAAAGTATCTATTTTGCTTTTCGTCAGATATCAAAAGGTCCATGTATCTTTTTACATTGATCTATTAATCTCTACCTCAAAGATATTGGCATGTGTTTTCCTGTGAAAGACTCCAAGTTTAAAAGTGATGGGCAATTGAACTCTAAGTACATGGTAGCTGTGAAAAGATTATACTAGCTATACCAATTTTGTTCCTCCACCTCAAATTCTTCCAGTGGCCTTTTTTTAGTTGAAGACAAAAGATAATGTGTGGGGAGATTGATCACTAATTTTCCTACTATGATGGCAACACTTTTAATTTTGTTTACACACATTAATGTAAATCTCACCAGTAACATATGCCATACTTAGATATTTCAGAAATCAGTGAGTCTTTCTTAATACTTGCTCTTTTTTGTTTAAACTGAATATATTTTTTCTCAACTGGCTTGAGAGTTGACCTCAGGGGAAAGTTTCATCTTACATTTATTATTAATTGCTTTGCTATCTCAGACTTTGTCTAAGACAAATGACTAAGTTAATCATTTTCACTAAAGGTTCATCAGTTCCAGAAATGCTCATTGCCATGTTTATAATGCTGATACTATCTCATGTTTCATTACTAATATTTTCTTTAAATTTACTGTTATATCTAATTGTTTATGACATTGTTACATGAGTACCTATAACATACCTTCAATACCCAAATTCAATATCCCAACTTAAATTCAATTTCTGTCCTTAGATTTTTCCCTGTGTTAATCTCCACTATAATATACACTAAGGTCTAGAAAGTATAAATTCATTTATTTTTCCTGTCTTAAACTATACTTTTATGTGCTGGTTAGATTTTATTTTTAGTCAACTTGACACAAACTAGGAGGGAACCTTAATCGACAAAGTGTCTCTATAAGAATGGCATGCAGACAAATATATGGGGCATTTTCTTGATTAATTATTGATTTTGAAATGCATAGTTCTCTGTGGGCATTGTCAACAAAATTTTTGTAGTTCGGAATCATAGGAAAGCAATGACCAGTATGCCATGATAACTCTAAGAGTGCAGAAGTAGCCTGTATACCTTGCTAGTAAACAAAAGTTTTATACTTGGAAGTCATACTTGCTAAAACCGGGGAAAATATTTTCTGTTACTAGAAACTAACCAAATTCCTATGACTAATAAAGTCATGGATCTTGAAAGACTGCCAACAACTGCCACTTTAATCTTAACCAGAGTAATCCCCAGCCACAATTAAAGAATGCTAAACATATATGTATGACTACTGTTTGTGACAGAGTAGACAATACTAAAAATATACAAGTAGTATTCATATATAGACATAGCAGGTTATATTTAGGAATATATATGTATGTACATAAAAGCATGCAACAACAATTAGTGAAAAAAAAAGAAGCCAATCAGAAAGAGTTGCAAATGATCTAAGAGACTGTTTGAGGTGTAGGAAAAATAGAGCTTCAGAAACATATTTGATAGTACAAAGTAATACTCAGAGTAACTGGTGAAAAACCATGAATCAGTAAGGGTCCAGAACTTTCTAGTTTAACAAAAGTCCTTAAAAGCTACGCTTCTCCGTAGCATAAACAAAGGAGCCCTCATTCTTGATAATTTTAGTTATTTTAAACGGGTAAAGTTTTCTGTCCCTTCCCCCACAGCATTTGGCTGGACTTCTTAGCCCATCCTATTCAAGCTGTGACCTTCATGGCCAGCAGCCTCCACCCTTCCCCTGGTGTTATCTCCGGCCCTTGTTCCCTTGGGAACAATACAGCCGCTTTCACCTTAACAACCAGGGCTGCCTCAGGGCAGTCTCACCTGGAGACCAGCAGAAACCTAGTGACTGGAAGCAGGCAACCCGCTGAGAAGAAGAACCAAGGAATTCGCGGCCATTTGGGGGGCAGGGTGGTTTTCTAAAGACTATATATTTTGACAAAATAATAGGAAAGTCAGTCTTCATTGGCAAACTGTCATCTCGAGAGTCATCTCTCTTTCGTCCCCTTCCCGTTTATCCCCAGAATTCTCTTCCATGTATCCGGTTCGCATGTGGCCGCGGGCGGCTACAGATTTCCACATAAAAACTAATGGTGAATTCATCACTTGCTTTAACATAGAGTACAAATGTAAGAGAAATGCTGCTTACTTATTTGCTGTCATGGCTTATTCCCCTGTTCTCTTATAGTACACAGGACCACCAGCCCAGAAATGACACCACCCAATATTAGTCTTGGCTTGCTCACATCAATGAAAACCCACCACAGTCTTACTGAAAGTCCATCTAGTGGGTACTTTTCATTAATTGAGATTTCTTATTCTCAGAAAAGTGCCTAGTTGTTTAAAATTACCATAAAACTAGGTAGCACATCCTGTAATATATACACAGAAAACAATATACATATATTATTCAATCATTTATATAAATATTTTATATATTGTACTACACATAAACAGTTCTTTTTGATTTTTTATTATAAGAATTTTAAAGATGAATGAAAAATAAATATGAGATAAAATGATGACTGGAGCAAACATCTCCACTTTGTTCTAATAGAAATATATATATATATATATATTTGTTTTATATATATATATATATATATATAACAAGTATATATACACATACAAATAAATATATGCAACATTTATTATGGGAAATAAATAATATTTGAAACTGCTTTTATTGGTAGAATTGGATGATAGGGAGTAGGCTCAGTGGGCAGAAGTGCTTGCTGCACACATACAAAGTCCTGTGGTCCAATTTTAGAGCACACATACAATTCCAGGCATACTTGTACATTTGCTGGTACCCTAGAAGAAGTGGAAAGTAAGGAGGTGTTACAGTAAAAAATTATTTGGGATTTTCTACCCTTCCTCTAATCATTCAGTTCTCAATTAAAAGATATAAAACATTTACATTTAAAATAAGCCTTAAAGAATTAAAAATGGGCAAATAGCCCTGTGAGCTACTTTGTCTATGTCCCTGTCAATAACTTCCAGTATATAACTTTTGTTGTTTTGCCTGGGCCTCTCTTACTCCAACTGGCTAGCTGTCATGGCCAGGTTCTCATGATTGACCCTCCCTATGATAGTTTCTCCTTCCTTCCCCTTTGCACTTCATCTTCTCTACCTCAGACACTAAGCGTGGGATCCTAAGACCTCTCAATCTATCTTCTGCCCAACTAAAGGCTTTAGGCATCTTAATCACCAATAGTTTTATATTATTACTTTTAAATTTTAAAACTTTTTCCTAAGAACTTTATTGTTTATATTTAAATATTTTTGTGATTATTTTTATGCCTAGCTTCCCTTTCTTTATATTAATCATTTTATTCATTTACATTTCAAATGATATCCCTATTCTAGTGTATTCCTGCATCACCCCCCTCATCCCATCCTCCCTCTTCCCACTCCCCTTTGTGTCTATGAGGGTGCTCCTCAACCTAATCACCCATATAAGTATTAGTTTGCACATATGAGCCTTTCATTCATGAATCCAATGCTCTTGGGCAGGTACAGAGAAAGAAGACCATCTGAGAGGCAAACCAGATTAGCTATTCACCACTACATGATACAATTTAGCATAATTGTATGATATAAGCAGGTAACCCTGTAACAAAAATAAGGTAAGTTTTGTTACCACATGTTCTTGATACCTGACTGTAGACAGAGAAATTAGTTATATTCAGTTGTGGGGTAGATATTTGAGTAGATACCAGGAATGAGGGGGTGGAATGATCAATAGAATTCTGTGAAAGAGCATTCCTGTCAGAAGAATTACCGTTGAGTGAGTCCTGAGGGGGAAGTATACTTGAGTACCTCAGAGAAATCAGGGAGCCAGTTTAGTGTTGCATGAAGGGAGTCCAGGAGTGAAAGAACTGTGATCCTGCCTGCATGGGGCACATAGAATGGAAATCTATTTGGGCTTCTTCTGACCAGGGCATTTGCCCATGTACTAGTAGGTGAAATATATATTGAGGAATCTTTTTGCAGCAAAATTTGTGCCATAAAAATGTAGTAGTCTTATGGGCACAGGGGAAAAGTTCCTGAACAGAACACTAATAGCTTATGCTCTAAGATCAAGAATTGACAAATGGGACCTCACAAAATTACAAAGTTTCTCTAAGGCAAAGGACAATGGCAAAAGGACTAAACAGCAACCAACAGATTTGGAAAGGATCTTCTCCAACCCTCAATCCAACGGAGGGCTATTATCCAATATATACAAAGAACTCAAGAAGTTAGACCCCAGAGAAACAAATAACCCTATTAAAATGTGGGGTACAGAACTAAACAAAGAATTTTGACCTGAAGAACTTTGGATGGCCTAGAAGCACCTTAAGAAATGTTCAACATCATTAATCATTAGGGAAATGCAAATCAAAACAACCCTGAGATTTCAACTCACACCATTCAGAATGGCTAAGGTTAAAAACTTAGGAGACAGTAGGTGTTAGTGAGGATGTGGAGAAAGAGGAACACTCCTCCACTGCTGGTGGGATTGCAAGATGGTACAACCACTTTGGAAATCAGTCTGGCGGTTCCTCAGAAAACTGGACATGACACTTCCTGTGGACCCTGCTATACCTCTCCTGGGCATATACCCAGAGGATTTCCTGGCATGCAATAAGGACACATGTTCCACTATGTTCATAGCAGCCTTATTTATAATAGCCAGAAGGTGGAAACAACCCAGATGTCCCTCAATGGAGGAATGGATACAGAAAATATGGTATATTTACACAACGGAATACTACCCAGCAATTAAAAACAATGAATTCATGAAATTTTTAGGCAAATGGTTGGAACTGGAAAATATCCTCCTAAGTGAGGTAACCCAATCAAAAAAGAATACACATGGAATGCAATCACTGATAAGTGGATTAATTAGCCCAGAAGCTCTGATTTCTCAAGACACAGCATATCAAATGATACCCAAGAATAGGGAAAGAGAAGGCCCTGGTTCTGAAAAGAGTTGATCCAGCATTGTAGGATAGTACCAGGATGGGGAAATTGGAGGGGGGAGATTGGAAAATTTGCAAGGGGAAGATGGCCTATGATAATGATGGGGAGGGGGGAACTGGGAAAGGGGAAATCATTCGGAATGTAAACAAAGAATATAGAAAATTTAAAAAAATTTAGTAGTCCTCTCTATGTGCTGCTTAGTCTGAGGGAAATACCTTTTCTGCAATGGAAAGTATTCACATAACATTTTCTCTCATTAAACTCTGCTGGAGAATGTTTTCTTTGCCAGAGTGTTATCACATCTGTGATAGCTTGTCCTACTCGGTCTACACTTTTGAAAATATTTATTTTGGCTTTAATTGAATCCAAGATCTGCTCAGTGACTTATTTTCTTGGGGTTTAGGTGATAGACACTAAAGAAAATTGTTGTTGAACAGGACATACAGATTTCTCTGACAATTAACCCATACATATAGCCTATGAGAAGAAACACATGGCTGTAATGTAAATTGTTTGCAGAAAATACTCTAGAGGAGGATTCCTCACCACAGGATTTAGAAAAGTCTCACTAAGGATATGAGTGGAAAGGTGTCAGACTGTAACTAATTACTGACAATAAATATAGTTCATGTCAGCAACTAGAAAGCAGAATTTAGAAGCTAAACTTTGAAGTAAGGTTAGTACAGCATAGAGAGCTCTGGGTGTTGGATAATGATCAGAACCCTACGCATTCTACTACTGATCTAGAAGAAGGCTAAGAGAGCTGAAAGCCCTGCTTGGTGGGAACATGGAAAATTCAAAATTTTGCTACTTCTCCAGCTTAGTGAAAAAAAAATGTGAGGAATGTCTTTATATAATTATTTTAATTTTTAAAGCAATCTGCCCATTATGTTCAAAGCAAAATCTATACTGCTGAAAATGGATGTACATAAATAAATTTTACAACAGGATTTATTACAAAAACGATTATGATTAGCATGATTGTGTCTATTGTTTGGTAATTTGTGAGTTATTGTGTCAGGTAGAAGCACTCAATAAAGAAAATGACCACTTGAATATAAACAGACTAATATGTGCTACTAATTGTCAAATAAGGAATTGGAGATATTTAACCACCTTTCCCTAAAACAAAAGATTTTTAAAATGTACAGTGTATGATGTTACTTATAATGTTACTAAGTTACTCAATGCAATAAAATTTATAGTTATAAATGAAAAGCATTTTTGCATAATATAAAGTATACCAACTATGTGTATATAATAAATACATGTATCTGCATATATATATATATATGAGGACATGAAAAATTAAAGTCAAAGTACTTTACTTAATGTAAGTGGTTATGCATAATAATATATTCTAATAAGCAGAACCTACTCTACAGGGCAGAGTTAGTATGGTTGGGAGTAATTGAAATAAGACTCCTTTGCCTTTCACACTTTCAGATACATTGGTGACATTCTGTGGGCTGTGATTTCCTGACCACGGTGGAGGGTCTAATGGGTTTTACCTCACTTGATTTCCTGCAGGAGCACTGCCAACGACTCTGTCTTGCCCCCCAGCCATATGTTTCAGTATGTCTCTATTGCTGTTGAAGCCAAACTCTGACGTGCTTCGTAAATTTTTGGATGAACTTGCAAAATGTGAATTCAAAAATTAATGAGCATGGATTAACACTCTCCCTGGGCAGTCTTTGTTTATGTGCTTAACATATTAGACCTGTGACCCATTCAGATCATTTTCATTGCATTATTACAAGCCTCTGATCCAGACAGGTGCAGTGCAATTGGATAATACACCTTAATAAATAACACCATTGTCCGAGAAGCTTCATTTCACCAGTTTAACTGTGTGAAATTCTGGGGCTGTAGATAAATGGAGACAAACAAAATTTTTTAGAAACACATAAGTCCATGTAAATTAACTTTGATATCAGATAAAAACTACTTTGAAATTGATTATAAAAACAGAAAATGCCATTATTACTTCAAAGGTGTAAATAAAGAAAGGAAAATGATGAACTCAAGATAAAAGGTATAATTATGGTATTTCCTTTTTTTTTTGTACTTGGTGTCTAGAGCCTTGAGTAGGAGGGAAAATATATAACATTTTATATATATAATATTTCATTTTACCTAAGTATTTCCTAGGAAGGTTTGAATAAAACCCAACTCAAAAACGACATCATAGCAGTGTCAATAATGACAAGAACCTCTAGGACTAGCTGTATTCAATAAGCAGACATCAAGGACATATGAGAAATATGTAGAAATCTATAAGTTCATAGGCAAACTAACATGATGTGTAATTCATGATTTTTAGACAGTGACATTTTTGAGCTGCCTTGGGATTTGTTAATGCTTATATTTGTGATAATAGTAAAAAAGAAATAGCCCGAGCACTCTTAGTTGTGAGTAATAAAACCATATCTATTAAACATAAAATGACATGACCTAAGATATGGCTTATGTTCTCCATCTTAGGCTTATCCTCTTTAACATTTTTTATCAAATCATAGAGCACACATCCTTGATAAAATAACATGGTCAATGACAACACATACAAAATGTTTTTTGTTCTCCAGGCTCTAGAATGAAATTGCATAATGTCAGGAGAACATTTCAGTTGACACTAAGAGACTGGAAAACACGAGTGAACTGAATGTGAGGTGAAGCTATAGCCTGCCAACCCCACCCCTAATAACATGCTTTATCCAACAAAGCTCCTAAATTTTCCATAATCTCTCCACCAATATGGGAAATAAGTGTTTAAATTTGTAAATCCATTAAGAACAGTTTTCATTCAAATGGCTCTCTAGCAGGGAAGAAAAAGCACACTATCACTGTAAATACTGTCCAACATTTATTAAAAACTCTGTGGTAATGATGTTAGAACAAAAACATTAACAATTGTTTGCTGTTATCTTAGTTAAATGATATTTAAGAAAATAATGGCAATAATAAAATAAAATAATCATTTATATTTTTGGCTGTTAACTTACCCTTTAATAGCTTAGCCATCTTTCTAAATTGCCAGTAATCAGTTTTTGCAAGGCTTCTGTTTCAAAGAGCAGAAGAACACATATCCTATTCAAAAATCACAATCATACTAACTTCTGATCAATCTATGCCGTGGAACTATTGATATCCAGATATCTGGTTACTTCTAGAATAATTTTCTCTGCTTTCCATGCTCCTGTTTATTTTCCTCATGGTCTGTCTTCATTTTCATTCTGACACTTGAGGTGCATGACCTTTTAATTTCTCATATTTTTATTGTTGCTCATTACCAGTTGCTTTGTTCATATATGCTTCTGGCTGTACATCTAAAGTTTAGACTAGGGATTTATATATTAAACTCCTTACATTCCTCTTGATATTCATGACACATTGAAGCTATATATCTTAACAAGCCTTGGAGAGATCAAATTTTCATTTTCATTTCATTAAAAGTATATTAAACTTACTTGGTTACTGCATATCAACACATAAGAAATTTTATTTGAAACAGGAATATAAATGTGATGTTTTGTATATGCTTGGGCCAGAAAGTGGTATTATTAGAAGATGTAACCTTGTTGAGGTAAGTGTGGCCTTGTTGGCAGAACTGTGTCACTGTGGGTCTGGGCTTTAAAATACTCAGCTGCTTAGAAGCCAGTCTTCTCCTAGACACCTTCAAAGAAAGATATAAGAATCTCATCTCCTCTTGCACCTTGCCTGCCTAGATGCTGTCATGCTCCTTCCTTGATCATAATGTCAGTACATCTACAATTAAACTCTTAACTTGTAAACCAGCCCAAAATAAATGTTGTTCTTATAAGAGTTACCTTGGTCAAGGTGTCTGTCCATAGCACTAAAACCTTAACAAAGTTAATAAAATAATTGTTTTCTATGTTTTGGTGAGAAGATAGAAATCAATGCTTCTTTCTTTTTTCTATTTTAATTTGTAGACCAATGTAATTGTATGTTGGTGTTTCTAATATTTTTAACAAATTTCCAAAAGTCAAAGTAGTTGACATACATTTGTTTCCATAGCCTCATCATGTACAAAATAATGAATAACAGAAGCCATAAAAACTGTAAGATTATAAACATAATTTAATCTTAAAGACACAAATCAGAGTTGAGAAAAACAGACAAATGCAAAACAACTCTTGAATTCTTGATATAGACCCATTTTGTAACTCTTCAGATCTTCTCAACTTTCAAGCATCCCAGAATATCAATGTACCATCAGCCCAGGAGTAGTTTCCTGTATCTGCTTTTGCTTTAATTGGACAAGAAGGGGACAGAAGATCAGAAAGGGAGGGAGGAAGAGAGAGAGAGAAGGGAGAGGGTGATGGGGAGGAAAGGAGAGAGAGATAGATAGGGGAGGAGAAAGAGAGAGAGAGAGAGAGAGAGAGAGAGAGAGAGAGAGAGAGAGAGAGAGAGAGAGAGAGAGAGAGAGAGAGAGGGAGCAAAAGAGAGACAGGGAAAGGGAGGGGGAGAAGGAGAGACAGAGGCCAAACACTCTGTTTATAGTAAGCCAGGCTTATTCCTGGCTATTGCTAGGTAACTTTTGGGTGGAGCCTAGAAGAACTACTAACAAGCTTAATTCCCTGAAGCTTTGACTGAAGCATTAACAGAATGAAGTCAATCTTAGTGTGCCAATTTCTGAATCTTGTCTCTGAAACAAAATATCATGTCTCTGAAACTCAACTAGAAATTTTGTGTTTTGAATTCTGCATATGATTCATTATTCTCATTTTCTCCTTTAGCAAAATCTTAGGTATTGTCCAGGACTGTATTGAACATAATAGATCACTTTGAAACTACGAAGGATTTAGAAGTTTCCTTCTGATATTTAAGCAGATTTGATTTGACAGAGAAACATATGAAAAGTGTAAAGGATACCAGGTGTCATGCACCTTTTCTCTTAAGCCATTCAACTATTCATTTGATTTTGAATTAGTGCTTCTTCAAATTATTACTCAAAAGACATCACTAAGGTGACAGATGCCTATATTTCAATTTTTGGTTTCATAAATGTGTGGCATAACTTTTTTTCCTGTGGTGTGAAAGTAAGAAGCTTGAGGCTTATTTTTTCATTTGTTCTTCACAAATCTCTTACGGCTCTTCCTATAAAAAGTAGTAGAGTTACCATGTACTTTGTGGATCTAGAAAGCCCCCAAAAAGAGGTAGCGAAATTCAAAATTCCTGACTCATGCATCATCTTCTCTATATTAGAGAATACTGTAGGTACCCGAGGCCTGCAAAGCTTGTGACGCCATACAAGCGACAATTAAGACAGTGTATAGGTCTGTTGCCAAGGCAACAGCTGCTGTTTACCCGGAATTCCATAGCCTACCTTTACCTGTAATTATGTCACCACAGGTATATAACCGGGCAGTGCTTCTTCCTCTTTCCTTTTTCTCTTTCCTCTTTCTCTCCTTCCTTCTTGCCCACTACCCCTTCCCTATCTTAAATAAAGCCCCATGTGGAACTATTTGGCCTGGCGTGTCTCATTGCAGCTCACGGCTCCACCGCATCCCCAGGTGCATTGCAGCATTTGCACGAGTGAGCGCGGCAAGCAGACAGGACTTTTGAGCGCAGAAACCAACAAATACAACTGTAGTTAAAGATCCCCATCTGAACTCAGAATTGTTATGTGGTATATCAAGTGTAAAATAATACTCTTGGCTCATTTGGCACTAAGAATTTCCTTATTTTCTACTATACATTTTCACCTGAAGACCCAGCTATACCACTCTTGGGCATATATCCAAAACATAGTTCACCACACCACAGGATAGTGGAGATCATGATCCATGTGCTCATAGCAGCCTTATCTGTGAAAACCAGAGGCTGGGAAAAAAAACAGATATACCACACAGAAGAATGACTAAAGAAAATGTGGTTTATTTGCACAATGAGATACTATTCCGCTATTAAGAATGAGGATATCATTAGTTTGGAAGGCAAATAAATAGAACTAGAAAATATCATCCTGAGTAAGGTAACTCAGACCCAAAAAGACATGCGTACCCACTAATAACTGAATATTATCCAAAAAATTTACAGAATACCTAGGATACAGTCCAGAGAACTCAAGAAGGTTAACAAGCAGAAGAGTCCAAATGGAGATGCTTCAATTCCCACTTGTCAGAGAAAAAACAAACAAACAAACAAACAAAAAAAACAATCACTGCAGCCAGAAGGAGGGAGAGTCCTGGGCGAGCAAGGGAACAGGGAGGGGAAAGGGGGATCAAGACTAGGTATCAGGAAGTGAGGTGAGAAGCCCTGAAGGTCAGCAGAAATAATGGAAATATGAAGTCATAGGGAATGGGATGTGGGAGGGACCCTCTTGAAAGTATCAAAGATCTCAGAAATGAGAGACTCTCAGGATGCAAAATGAGGGACCTTAGATGAAATTCCCTACAGTGTGGAGAGGTATCTCGTAGAGTCTATATTTCCAATAGAAAGAGATGGCAACAAGTACAAGTATGGGCTTGCCATACCACAGTAAAAAACAGAATTGTTCCTTTCTAAAAGAACTACTGGGATAAAAAGGGAAGAGACTGAGGGAAAGGCAGTCCAGTGGCTGATCTAACTAGGAGTAACTCTCAAGGGAAGGTGCCAAGGCCTGAAGCTGTTACAGATGCTATGACATGCATACAGAGAGGAGCCTAGCATGGTTATTCTCTGAGAGGCCCAACAAGCAGCTGACTGAGAAAAAAGCAGATACTTACACCAAAACAATGGACTGAAGTCAGAAATGCCTGTGGTTGAATTAAGGAAAGGCTGGAGAAAGCTGAGTAGGAATGTGATCTCATAGGCAGACCAGTATTGTCTGAACCCTGAAATCTCTCAGACACTGAACCAGCAATGAGGCAGCATACAGGAACTGGTCTGAGGTCCCCAACCTATATACAGCAGAGGACTCCTTGGCCTTATCTCCATAGGAGAAGCTATGCCTAATCCTTAAGAGACTTAAGGCCCCAGGGAGTAGGAAGACTTGGGGGCAGGGGCATCCTCTTTGAAACAAGACAAGGAGTAAAAGGATGAGGAATGTTTCAAGGGCAGATCAGGAGGGGCACAAAGGCTGGAGTGAAAAGAAAAAGAAAGAAAGAAAGAAAGAAAGAAAGAAAGAAAGAGAGAGAGAGAGAGAGAGAGAGAGAGAGAGAGAGAGAGAGAGAGAAAGCAAGCAAGTTTGCTTCTTATCATGTGAAACTATTCTGAACCATATGTGTAGGAATAGTTCAACTTCAAGAGATATTTCTGGATTGTTTCCATAATTTGGTCAAAAAGAAAAGGAAAGTCTTCTATCCTACGTTCATAGAAAACACATGGAATATAGCTGTGCCTTGAATCTAGCCCATGACATAATTGGCATTAATTAACTTGAATTCCAGAATGCTTTCTAAACTGTGCATTTAATGGTCTCATTTCAAAAAGTGTTTATTTCACTATGATGTGCTATTTTCTCAAAAGTTACGGAAATAAAACTTACATATATGGATATGATGTTTCAAGTATGTGATCGATTTCCAGGGGTTGCAGTTCCATTGTAAGGATTTTATTTAACTATCAGTATTTCACTTAGAAGCATAATAGCAAATATAAGGTGCTAATAATAATGTGCTGATAATAATCTATAAACTTTTGTTCCAACTGTATGAATTTTTACACTTCAAAGGTATTCTGTCTGATGCTCCAATATTTTTTCCAGTTTGCAGTTATTTATTTAGCATAATGTTACTGCGTTTTTTAAATAATTTTTTATACAATATATTTTTTATTTACATTTCAAATGATTTCCCCTTTTCTAACCCCCCATTCCCTGAAAGTCCCGCAAGCCACCTTCTCTCCCCCTGTTCTCCCACCCACCCCTTCCCACTTCCCCGTTCTGGTTTTGCCGAATACTGCTTCACTGAGTCTTTCCAGAACAGGGGGCCACTCTTCCTTTCTTCTTGTACCTCATTTGATGTGTGGATTATGTTTTGGGTATTCCAGTTTCCTAGGTTAATATCCACTTATTAGTGAGTGATGCTCCAATATTTTAAAGTAATTCCCAGAGGTAAATGCCAATCTTTAGGTTTCTTGGGACCACAAGAATTTAAAAACCATGTTGGCACCGAGATTCCCAACAATCTTAAGTGTTGTATTATTATGAGGAAATCATACAAAGTATTATTTTCTTAATTATATTTCATCTATTTTACTTTGTGTACAAATGTGAAGTCTTAGTGAACCAATTTATTAGTTCTAATAGCTTGATTTGTTTCACTAAGATATTTTGAAATGTAGGACTATGCTTCTCTCTGAGTTGAATGATTTACTTCTATTGAAGTCTGATTATCTTTTCATTAACTTTCTTAATGACTCAATTAGAGCATATGTGTGAGTACCTCTAAAATGGTCTTTAAGTTTCATCATTAACCAATCTCTGTGTTTGTTATCTTGCAAATCTAATTTAACTTTTTCTCTTTATAGATAGTTTTACTAGGAAATGAAAGGAGATGGGTAAGGTGAAAGGGATAGATATTGAATAAATTTTGTTTCCTTGTATTTTTGTTTTTGCTGTTGTTGTTGTTACTGGTGGTGGTGGTGGTGATTTAATTTTTTATTTGTATTTACCTATTTTCCTAGTATGTATTGTTAATATTTCATTTTTTTTGTTTCTTTACAACATAAGAAAATGTGGTAATTCACATTAAGAAAAATAGCATTCACAGTTACTCATATAACTGTTCCACAAATTTTCACATATTAGATATATTTCTTTAGTGTTTCATTCAGAATTCTAAGTAAGATGTGTTTATTTTGCATTGTAAAAGTAGGCCATAATTTTAGTCCAATCAAGTAGCTGCAATGGCTTAGTTTGTGTCATGAGATATAATATCCTTCATTATCATAATGTGTTTATCTTTGCTTAAAAATACATATTACTGCATCAAATGAATTTTCTATTATTTACATCAGTACTCTGTCACTTAGTTGTATCAATTTTTGTAATGGGAAAATTCAGTGCATTTTATTAAAGAGTTTCTGAAGAGCATTCAGGAAGGAGGGAAGAAACATGCCTTCTAAATCATCTCAGAAGTTAATTAAAGTAATTATATTATTTGCAAATATTTTATATTAGAAAGGTTGATTTTATTACTAGTTATCAAGCATTAATCATCAGCTTATATTAATTGTAAATAAGCAATTTCCAAAAAGGAAAAAAAACAGGCTATGGCAATAAGAAAGTAAAATGTTTTTAGCTCTGTACACCATTTTTCAATAGGGTTATTTTGTTTCCTAGGTTCTAACTTCTTGAGTTCTTTGTATATATTGGATATTAGCCCTCTATCTGATGTAGGGTTGGGGAAGATTTTTCCCAATTTGTTGGTTGCCACTTTGTCCTTTGGATGGTGTCCGTTGCCTTACAGAAACTTTGTAATTTTATGAGGTCCCATTGATTAATTCTTGATCTTAGAGCATAAGATATTGGTGTTCTGTTCAGGAACTTTCCCCCTGTACCGATGTCCTCAAGGGTCTTCCCCAGTTTATTTTCTATTAGCTTCAGAGTGTCTGGTTTTATGTGTGGTCCTTGATCCATTTGGATTTGAGCTTAGTACAAGGAGACAAGGATGGATCAATTTGCATTCTTCTGCATGCTGACCTCCAGTTGAATCAGTACCATTTGTTGAAAAGGCTATCTTTTTTCCACTGGATGTTTTCAGCTCCTTTGTTGAGGGTCAAGTGGCTATAGTTGTGTGGGTTCATTTCTGGATCTCCAATCCTATTCCATTGATCCGCCTGCCTGTCATTGTGCCAATACCATGCAGTTTTAAACAATATTGCTCTGTAGTATTGCTTGAGGTCAGGGATACTGATTTCCCTAGAATTTATTTTGTTGTTGAGAATAGTTTTAGCTATTCTGGTTTTTTTGTTATTCCAGATAAATTTGAGAATTGCTCTTTCTAACTCTATGAAGAATTGAGTTGGGATTTTGATGGGTATTGCACTGAATCTGTATATTGCTTTTGGCAAAATGGCCATTTTAACTATATTAATCCTGCCAATCCATGAGCATGGGAGATTTTTCCATTTTCTGAGGTCTTCTTCCATTTCCTTCTTCAGAGTCTTGAAGTTCTTGTCATATAGATCTTTCACTTGTTTGGTCAGAATCACACCAAAGTACTTTCTACTGTTTGTGGCTATTGTGAAGGGTGTCATTTCCCTAATTTCTTGCTCAGCCTGCTTATCCTTTGAGTATAGGAAGGCTACTGATTTGCTTGAGTTGATTTTATAACATGACACTTTGCTGAAGTTGTTTATCACCGGAAGAACTTCGGATGGCTGAGAAGCATCTTAAAAAAAATGCTCAACTTCATTAGTCATTAGGGAAATGCAAATCAAAACAAACCTGAGATTTCACCTTATACCAGTCAGAATGGCTAAGGTTAAAACTTCAGGAGACAGCAGGTGTTGGAGAGGATGTGGAGAAAAAGGAACACTCCTGCACTGCTGGTGGGGTTTTAAATTGGTACAACCACTCTGGAAATCAGTCTGGCAGTTCCTCAGAAATCTGGGCACTTCACTTCCAGAGGATCCTGCTATAGCACTCCTGGGCATATACCCAGAGAATTTCCCAGCAGGTAATAAGGATATGTGCTCCACTATGTTCATAGCAGCCCTATTTATAATAGCCAGGACCTGGAAAGAACCCAGGTGTCCCTCAATGGAAGAATGGATGCAAAAAATGTGGTATATATACAAAATAGAATACTACTCAGCCATTAGAAACAGTGAATTCATGAAATTCTTAGACAAATGGATGGAGCTGAAGAACATCATGCTAAGTGAGGTAACCCAGTCTAAAAAGATCAATCATGGTATGCACTCACTAATAACTGTATATTAGCCTAGAAAATTGGAATACCCAAAACGTAATCCACACATCAAACGATGTACAAGAAGAATGGAGGAGTGGCCCCTGGTTCTGGAAAGACTCAGTGTAGCGGTATAGGGCAAAACCAGAACAGGGAAGTGGGAAGCGGTGGATGGGAGAAAACGGGGGCAGGAAGAGGGCTTATGGGACTTTTGGGGAGTGGGGGCCAGAAAAGGGGAAATCATTTGAAATATAAATAAAAAATATATCAAATAAATAAATAAATAGGAAGTAAAATGTAGAAAAATGGTGTGGCAGCACTGTCATTTTTCTAGAATGCAAGTAGTTAGTCAGACAGCCTTGTATAATACATCCTGATGCCTTGCTGCCACCGTTACCTCAGATACCCTCATCGTGCCTTCAGGTCTCATTCAATTCTCAAGGATGTCTTAGAGATAATTCCTTTCTCTGGAGTTGTACTTGTAACTTCCCAATTTATGATTCTAACTTGTTCTTAACATAAGTAATTCTGAGAATAATTATGAATCTGTCATTTCTGTGGAACTGTGTCTATAGTTGTGCACTGTAACATTCAGGGCCATCCAGCTTTAGGTAGAATTGTGCCAGTTTGCCACTTAAAGTAACTATAGACTAGCCAGGCCGTGCCTGCCTGCAATCCTAATTCTTGGAAGGTAGAAGTAGACAGATCATGAGTTAGTTATCTTGAGATTGTGATCATTGACTACTTACTTGCAACCTTGAATATACAAGATACTCTCTCAAAAATAAAATTAATTGATTAATAAAATTAAGTCAGTCTGTTAACTTGTTAGCAAAATTCATTTTTCCTTGATAGAAATATGCAGAGAACAATTAGATATCATTATTATTTTATTCTAAGAACTAGGTTTTTAATCCCATCCTAAAAATTAGAGCCTCACTACAGGTATGCAAGAAATAGAAAGTTTCATTAATAAAAGTGGTTTATCTTCAAATAATTTATGAAGTGAACTCCAAATTCTTTGAACATTCTTCTCTCATCTAAATTTTTTACCTATTTCATCAGCATAAATGTGTTCATTTGATTTCATTTGCAGCATACTGATTGAGCCATACATGGAACTATGAAGAAGTGAATCAGATTCACAAGCATTTGTACATACAAACTGTTCATCTGATACTCTCCAGCTCACCAAGAAGGATACTGAGTCAGATAACGTTAATTTACCTCCCAATTTTTTTTAAATATTTTTATTGTCTATATTCTTTGTTTACATTCCAAATGATTTCCCCTTTCCCAGATCCCCCCTCCCCATATGTCTCATAAACCTTCTTCTCTCCAATAACTCTCCAATCACTTCCCTCCTTTTTCTCTGTCCTTATATTCTCCTCCAATGCTATATCAATCCTTTCCAGGATCAGGACCCTCTCCAGACTTCTTCATGGGATTCATTTGTTATGCGATTTGTGCCTCGGGTATTCAGATCTTCTGGTCTAATTAATATCCACTTATCAGAGATTGCATTCCATGTGTATTCTTTTGTGATTGGGTTACCTCATTTAGGAGGATATTTTCCAGATCAAATCATTTGCCTAAAAATTTTGTGAATTCATTGTTTCTAATTGCTGAGTAGTATTACATTGTGTAAATATACCACATTTTCTGTATCCATTCCTCCTTTGAGGGGCATCTGGGTTCTTTCCAGCTTCTAGCTATTATAAATAAGGTTGCTATGAACATAATGGAGCATGTGTCTTTATTGCATGCCGGGGAATCCTTTGGGTATATGCCCAGGAGAGGTATAGCAGGGTCCTCTGGAAGTGTCATGTCCAGTTTTCTGAGGAACTGCCAGACTGATTTTCAAAGTGGTCATACTATCTTACAGCCCCACCAGCAGTGGAGGAGTGTTCCTCTTTCTCCACATCCTTGCCAACACCTGCTGTCTCTTGAGTTTTTGACCTTAGCCATTCTGACTGGTGTAAGGTGAAATCTCAGGGTTGTTTTGATTTACATTTCTCTAATGAATAATGATGTTGAACACTTCTTAAGGTGCCTCTCGGCCATCCAAATTTCTTCAGGTGTAAATTCTTTGTTTAGATCTGTACACCATTTTTAAATAGGGTTATTTGATTCCTTGGGGTCTAACTTCTTGAGTTCTTTGTATATATTGGATATTAGCCCTCTATCAGATGTAGGGTTGGTGGATATCCTTTCCCAATTTGATGGTTGCCGTTTTGTTCTTTTAAGAGTGTCCTTTGCCTTACAGAAACTTTGTAATTTTATGAGGTCCTACTTGTCAATTCTTGATCTTAGAGCATAAGCTATTGGTGTTCTGTTCAGGAAATTTTCCCCTGTGCCCAGTTCCTCAAGGGTCTTTCCCAGTTTCTTTTCTATTAGTTTCAGTGTGTCTGGTTTTACATGGAGACCCTTGATCCACTTGGAGTGAAGTTTAGTACATGGAGATAAGAATGGATCAATTCACATTCTTCTGCATGCTGACTTCCAATTGAACCAGCACCATGTGTTGAAAACGCTTTCTTTTTTTCCACTGAATGTTTTCAGCTCCTTTGTCGAAGATTAAGTGACCGTAGGTGTGTGGATTCATTTCTGGATCTTCAATTCTATTCCATTGGTCCACTTGTTTGTCACTGTGCCAATACCATGCAGTTATTAACACTATTGCTCTGTAGTATTGTTTGAAGTCAGGGATACTGATTCTCCCAGAATTTCTTTTGTTGTTGAGAATAGTTTTATCTAACCTTGGTTTTTTGTTATTCCAGATGAATTTGAGAATTGCTTTTTCTAACTCTGTGAAGAACTGAGTTGGGATTTTGATGGGGATTGCATTGAATCTGTAGATCGCTTTTGGCAAGATAGCCATTTTAACTATATTAATCCTGCCAATCCAAGAGCATGGCAGATTTTTCCATTTTCTGAGGTCTTCTTCGATTTCCTTCTTCTGAGACCTGAAGTTCTTGTCTTATAGATCTTTCACTTGTTTGCTTAGAGTCACACCATGATACTTTATATTGTTTGTGGCTACTGTGAAGGGTGTCATTTCCCTAACTTCTTTCTCAGCCTGCTTATCCTTTGAGTATAGGAAGGCAAAAGATTTGCTTGAGTTGATTTTATAACCAGCCACTTTGCTGAAGTTGTTTATCAGCTGCAGGAGTTCTCTGGTGGAGGTGTTTGGGTCACTTAAGAAGACTATCATGTCATCTGCAAATAGTGATAGTTTGACTTCTTCCTTTCCAATTTGTTTCTCCTTGAACTCCTTATGTTTTCTAATTGCTCTACCTAGAACTTCATGTACTATATTGAAAAGATATGGAGAGAGAGGACAGCCTTGTCTAGTCCCTGATTTTAGTGGGATTGCTTCAAGTTTCTCTCCATAGAGTTTGATGTTGGCTACCAGTTTGCTGTATATTGCTTTAACGATGTTTAGGTATGGGCCTTGAATTCCTGTTCTTTCCAAGACTTGTAGCATGAAAGGATGCTGAATTTTGTCAAATGCTTTTTCTGCATCTAATGAGGTGATCATATTGTTTTTTCTTTGAATTTGTTTATGTAGTTGATAGCATTGATGGATTTCCTTATATTGAACCATCCCTACATCCCTGGGATGAAGCCTACTCGATCATGCTGGATGATCGTTTTGATGTATTCTTAGATTCGGTTGGCAAGAATTTTATTAAGTATTTATGCATCAATATTCATAAGGGAAATTGGCCTGAAGTTCTCTTTCTTTGTTAGGTCTTTGTGTGGTTTTGGTATCAGTGTAATTGTGCATTCATAGAAGGAGTTGGGTAGAGTTCCTTCCACTTCTATTTTGTGTAATAGTTTGAAGAGTATTGGTGTTAGGTCTTCTATGAAGGTCTGATAGAATTCTGCACTGAAGCCATTTGGTCCCTTGATTTTTTTGGTTGGGAGACTTTCTATGACCCTTTTTATTTCTTCAGGTGTTATGGGACTGTTTAGATGATCTATTTGATCCTGATTTAGTTTTGGTGTAGAATATCTGTCTATGAAACTGTCCATTTCCTCGAGATTCTCTAGTTGTGTTGAGTATAGGCTTTTGTAGTAGGATCTAATGATTTTTTTGAATTTCCTCAGTTTCTGTTGTTATATATCCCTTTTCATTTCTAAGTTTGTTAATTTGTATACTGTCTCTGTGCCCTTTGGTTAGTCTGACTAAGGGTTTATCTATCTTGTTAATTTTCTCAAAGAACCAGCTCCTGGTTTTGTTGATTCTTTGTATGGTTCTCTTTGTTTCTACATTATTGATTTCGGACCTGAGTATGATGACTTCCTGCCTTCTACTTCTCCTGGGTGAAATAGCTTTTTTTTGTTCCAGGGCTTTCAGGTGTGTCATTAAGCTGTTAGTGTATGCTCTCTCCATTTTCGTTTTGGAGGCACTCAGGGCTATGAGTTTTCCTCTTAGCACTGCTTTCATTGTTTCCCATAGTTTTGGGCATGTTGTGTCTTCATTTTCATTAAATTCTAAAATGTCTTTAATTTCTTTCTTTATTTCTTCCTTGACCAAGGTATCATTGAGTAGAATATTGTTCAGCTTCCATGTATATGTGGGTTTTCTGTTGTTTTTGTTGCTATTGAAGACCACTTTTACTCCATACTGATCTGATAGGAGGCATAGGATTAGTTCGATCTTGTATTTGTTGAGGTCTGTCTTGTGGCCAATAATATGGTCGATTTTGGAGAAGGTACCATGAGGTGCTGAGAAAAAGCTATATTCTTTTGCTTTAGGATAAAATGTTCTATATATATATCTGTTAAATATAATTGGTCCAAAGCTTCAATTAGTTTCACTGTGTCCCTGTTCAGTTTCTGTTTTCCTGAACGGTCCATTGAGGAAAGTGCAGTGTTGAAGTCACCCACAATTATTGTGTTAGGTGCAATATGTGCTTTGAGCTTTAGTAAAGTTTCTTTTATGAATGAGGGTGCCCTTGCATTTGGAGCATAGATGTTCAGGATTGAGAGTCTTTCATGTTGCATTTTTCCTTTTACCAGCAAGAAGTGTCCCTCAGAGTCTCTTTTGATGACTTTGGGTTGATGTTAAGAGATATTAATAAATAGTGATTATTACTTCCTATCAGTTTTGATGTTATTTTTTAAATTTGGTTGGTTATCTTCTTTTGGGCTTGATGGAAGAAGGTTTCTATCTTGCTTTATCCAGGGTGAAGTTTCCCTCCTTGTATTGGTGTTTTCCTGCTATTATCCCTTGTAGGGCTGGGTTTGTAGATAGATATTGGGTAAACTTGGTTTTGTCATGGAATATCTTAGTTTCTCCATCTATGGTGATTGAGATTTTTGCTTGGTATAGTAGTTTTGGCTGGCATTTGTGTTCTCTTAGAGTCTGCATGAGATCTGCCCAGGATCTTCTAGCTTTCATAGTCTCAGGTGAGAAGTCTGGTGTGATTCTGATAGGTCTTCCTTTATATGTTACTTGGCCTTTTTTCTCTTACTGCTTTAAATATTCTTTCTTTGTTTAGTACATTTGAGGTTTTGATTATTATGTGATGGGAGGTATTTCTGTTCTGGTCCAGTCTGTTTGCAATTCTGTAGACTTCTTGTATATTCATGGGCATCTCTCTCTTTAGGTTAGGGAAGTTTTCTTCCATAATTTTATTGAAGATATTTGCTGGCCCTTTAAGTTGTAAGTCTTCACTCTCATCTATGCCTATAATCCTTAGGTTTGGTCTTCTCATTGTGTCCTGGATTTCCTGGATATTTTGGGTTACAAGTTTTTGGCATTTTGCATTTTCTTTAACTGTTGAGTCCATGGTTTCTATGGTATATTCAGCATCTGAGATTCTTTCTTCTATCTCTTGTATTCTGTTGTTGATATTTGCATCTATGTTGCCTGATTTCTTCCCAAGGTTTTCTATCTCCAAAGTTGTCTCCCTTTGAGTTTTTTTTTTTTTAGTTGTTTCTACTTCTGATTTTAGATCCTGGATGGTTTTGCTTAGTTCCTTCACTTGCTTGTTTGTGCTTTCCTGTAATTCTTTAAGAGATTTTTGTTTTTCCTCTTTCATGACCTCAGCCTGTTGACCAAAGTTCTCATGTATTTCTTTAAGTGATTTTTGCATTTCCTCCTTATTGGGTTTTGTATTCTCCTGAATTTCTTCTGTTCTAGAATTGTGAAAAAATTCAATGATTTTTGTATGTCCCTTTGTAAGGGCTTCTAACTTTTGATCCATTTTCTCCTGAATTTCTTTAAGTATGTCTTTCATGTGTTCCTGTACCAGCATCATGACCAGTGATTTTAAATCCAAATCTTGCTTTTCTGGTGTGATGGGGTATCCAGGACATGCTGTTAAAGGAGAATGGGTTCAGATGCTGCCATATTGCCTTGATTTCTGTTAGTGATGTTCCTGCATTTGCCTTTTGCCATCTAGTTCTGACTGGCGTTAGTTGGTCTTATTGTCAATGCTGGACTTACCAGTGCAAGCTGCCTCTTCCCAGCTGGCCTCTGGCGCACAGCTGACCTCCTGCACTGCCTGGAGTCAGGGTGCTCTGGCCCATGCTGTTCAGATCCCGAAGCAGACACCGGAATTCTCCTGCCCAGGCCCTGCTGTACTCACCAGAGCACACTGACTCCTCCCAGCTGGGCTCCTGGTTGCCCCTCTAGCCTTTTGCAGGGCCAGGAGATGTGGTGTTGTAGCCCAGGTTGTTCTGGATCCTGAAGTGGAGATCTGAAGGCTCCTGCCAGAGGCCTCAGGACTGGAATCTAAGCTCCGGTCGGGACCCACCTGAGCAAGCTGTGTCCTCCCAGTCTACCTCCGGGTACACACCTGGCCTCCTGCACTTCCTGGAGACCAAGTGCTGGGCCCAGGATGTTCAGATACCAAAGCAGACATCTGAAGGCTCCCTCCTGGGGCCTGCTGGACTCACCAGAGCACACTGACTCCTCCCTCCCATTTTTTTTTAATATTGGACTATCTTCAGTGTTACTGAATTAATCTTTTACTTGAGACTTCAAATTGAACATAATTTCTAACTTTAGCAGTCCATTGTGAGTGAAGTTCTTTCCCTTGTCCTCAGTTTATTTTCCATTTATCTGAGATACATGCATAGACTTTAAGTGCTATAGCTTTTGCCATTCCGTTTGCAGGGCTTTAAATTGCAATACTTGATGAAAACTGTCTGCCCAGCAGCTCAGTTATCTTTTCCACTGAATCAACTTTGAATTAAAATGGACAGTAATGCTCTTCCACAAGCACTTTTCTATAACACAAAGTGGATTGCACTTAATATTGGTCAAAACAGAGTATTTCAACAGTTAATGCTTTTGTATTTAATTAGCATGTTTTACAGTATATGCTGTATAAACAGGAGCAATGATTCAGTATCAAAAGAAATATAGGTCTACTGGAGGATATATTACGGCTGCAGAAACTCAGGAAACATGTTCATTCCTGAAGAGTAACTATTATATGTGGATACCTGGATTTCTTGGGATAATCTGTAACATATAGGATGGCAATGGTGGAAACACATAGTAAGTCACCTAACTTATTATTCAAATTAATATTTCAAAGCAGCACCACTGAAAGCTGAGAAATGAGAACTGCCCTGTAATTGAGTTTATAATTGCCATGCTTCCATTCCTAGTCTATAACCTTTTAGCCTACCCTAAGTAAGGAAATATGATAACTTCTACCTGTTGGCTATCCATTTCTAAGAATATTATCCAGAAATTTAAATAACACAGCTTGTCTCTAGCATTAAATAACACTTCTACATAAACTTTAGCAGTATTTTGATGGTTTGAGCTTGTGAAGGTTTGTGGCCTATAAGATGTTCTCTAAGGAATGCACATAGGCTTTTTGAGAAAGCTTGGAGATAGATAGCAAAGCCACATTGGCATTTTGGGAAAGAGTAGAAATAGAAGTTGATGAGATAATACTGAAATGTGGTGTAGATATGAGGTGAAAATTAAAATAATAATAAAATTTCCATATTTTATTAAAACTAGTTTTATGCCATATTAATTTAAGTTTTGAAGCACAGCTCTGAAACAACAGCATATTTGCTGGGAAGTAGTAAATATTCTCTGCACCACTCAGTGTGTATATGTGATGAAAATAATTGTTTCACTCCATGCCCAAACACATCATCATCATCATCATCTTCTTCTTCTTCTTCTTCTTCTTCTTCTTTTTCTTCTTTTTTTCTTCTCCTTCTTCTTTTTCTTCTTCTTTTCTTCTCCGTCTCCTTCTCCTTTTCTCCTTCTCCTTCTCCTTTTCTCCTTCTCCTTCTCCTCCTCCTCCTCCTCCTTCTTCTTCCTCCTTCTCCTCCTCCTTCTCCTCCTCCTTCTCCTCCTCCTCCTCCACCTCCTCCTCCTCTTCCTTCTCCACATCCTCCTCTTCTTCCTCCTCCACCTCCTCCTCTTCTTCATCTTCTACTGCTGCTACTAATGATGATGATGATTCTGTTTCCTACTCTTCTTTTTAGAAAAATAGATATTAGAAATTTTATTTACTTATATCCCAAATATTGACACCCCTATTCCACCTAGCAGTGTTACTCCCCATCCTCCCTCCCCTTCACCTCTGAGAGTGAACCCTATCCTATCTTCCCACCCTGGGATTCAAACATCCCTATTTGGCTCTTCCTTCTTCTTTAACTTTTTTGGTTATATGGAGTGTATCATGAGTATTCTGAACTTTGTGGCTAATGTATATTTATTAGTGAGTATATACCATACATGTCCATTTTTTACTGGGTTACCTCACTCTAGACAATCTCTAACTCACACTATTAATGATGTTATATTGCACTTGCAGAGAGCATGGGAGCCTTTTGAGAGGCCCTAGCCAGACAAATGAACATACAGAATATTCTTTGTAAATTTACCAATATCAATATGGGACAAAATCCCATCACAATTCAAAGTAAATTGAAAGTGTAATCACTCCTGTGTGTGTGTGTGTGTGTGTGTGTGTGTGTGTGTATGCACATGAGCATGCATGTTGTATGTTGTGTATATTAATGTGAATGTGTGCATGTGTACATACAGACGATTGTAGTGTAATTCACTTACCTTTCTTAATCATTCTCAATCCAAATCTTAACTGAGATTCTCAGACAAGCATACCAGGTAACTGAGCCATGGCTTGAGCCCTGTAGCCATCTATGGTTCATTTTATTTACCATTTAGTTTTGCTTAGCCTAATGCTCAGTCCTACTAAACGTATCACATATTGGTCTGATTTCTAGAAAACTTCCATAAAACTATATGGAGCACTTTTCTCTTGGAGACAACTTTGTACATGATTTCTAAAGCACTTAATTCCCAAAAGAGAAATAAGAAGGAAAGTGTAACCTAGGTCTTTGGAGTAATGTTCTTACTAGCTCAGTTGCCCTAACTGATGAGGCAGATAAGGCAAGGTAGACTGTGGGATGCTGCAGTAGTGTAAATTGTTAATGTTTTCACTGCTGATGAATTGTGTCATAATGATGCCTGCTACATCTCAGGTGAGATACTGAGTAATGTGAGTTTTACTTGTGTTTTGGAAAAAATAATAGTGGTGTTATATAATTAAGTATTAGCTTAGCACTTCATTTAAACCTTCTTTAATAAGGCTCCATGATGTTTGATATGAGTAATGAAGATCTATATCAAACCTTATATTCAGAGTTTAAATGGATTTTGCAGAAGATATCCTTTTTAATTCAGCAAATTCTCTCCAACAAGTTCAAGGTTCTGATTTATAAGGAATGACAAATAAATATAGTTTGACTATTCCAATACTCTGAAATAATTACTTTGTTGTTGTTGCTGTTGTTGTTAGTTGTTGTTGTTGCTTTTGAGTCAGGGTTTCTGTATGTAACTCTGGCTGTCCTGGAACTCACTTTGTAGACCAGATTGGACTCAAACTCTGAAATTTACCTGCCTCTGCCTCTCAACTGCTGGGATTAAAAGAATATGCTACCACTGACATAATTCCTTACAAAGTATCTCACTGCTCTTTGTTAGAGGCTAATAGTTCATACATACTCAATTCACTGACTAGTCTACTTCTGCTTATCAAAACAATAGTGACTTCACTCATGCATACAATGGATTTGGTTAAGAAATTGAAAGGAACTGAAGTAGTAACTGTAATGTGTGTATTCAACAGTGAAAAAAATATGCGACTACATCATGTGGATGGAGACAGTATTCACAAAGAATGCAAATTCAGACAAAGAGAAATCCATTAGATGGGAGGAAACATGAGAATTTATATACCTATAAAATCCTAGGTGTTCCCAATACATACTTGGTGGAGTCTTGCAAACTTGCTGAAAATGATGGCAGTGAAAATTAAACTACAGAAGATTAGAACTTCTAGCAAAATAACACAGGGTAATAAGAGATTAAAAAGCTCCACCTGTTGAAAAGCTTTATTCCTGAAGTTTAAGACAACCAGTTCACTAAGCTGCCTAAGAGATCCTCATCACACATTGCTTATATAGAATGCTCTGGTGACAAGAACATCTTACTTAGTGAGATGAGCCACAACCAATGACACTTAAGACTGGGAAAAGTAAAGAATATGGTATAACTTGGCTTTTTGAAATACCGAATGTGGTAATGTACTGAAATAATAGGGCCCAGGGTGCAGAGTTTAACTGCAGGAAGCACAATTATCATAATGAGCAGCAAGAATTGAGTGACAGCCAGGGGTTCTTGACCTAGAGAACATTACAGTGATGTTTAATAAAACATGTTGTACTGAAGGGCAAAGGAAATGGACAACCTAACATAATGATAAGCAATTCATATCATAAAAGTTAAATCAAGGGGGGATAATTTATAGATTCAATTTAAAGGAGTTTGAAAGCTGTCATTCATTCTTCATAAGAAGTTAAAAGTTGAAAATTAAAAAAAAAATTAGTCCTAAAATTTTAAGAAAATATTGAGGTCACTGTGCAATGAATTTAGAACATCATATCTGATTTCAGTTTACAAGGAATGAGGATAATGAACAGATTCTGGTAAAAACAATTCACAAATATGACACATTCTGAAAGCTGAGTGCCACTGACTGAATCATTAAAATTCTCTAGAGTTGGAGTGCTTTTGTTGATTTTACGAACAATCACTTTAGAATCTCATAGCCTCTCCACCCCTCATGGATTTCGGCAGTCGTGCAGGTGGAGAAAGACTCAGCTTTCTTTGGGGTGCTGGCCACAGAGAGCTTCACCATGCTCCAGTGAGCATATGAACAGCCCAAAGTGGACATTTTTTCTTCCTTTTGTGCAGGATGGAGTCAAGAGAGATGGGGGATATATGGGAGGACTGGCTGTATGATGTGAGTTTCCCAAATAATGCACAAATTAATACATGAAGAAAGAAGATTAATAAAGAAAGAAGAAAGAAAAGAATTTATGTTAATCACAATGATTTACTACAACAAAATTAGTATACCTGAAAAAAATAAAAATCTTCTTGTAGAAAATGAGAGATTGAAAACAACTATTGGAGACAAAATTCTTGGGTTCAAACTATATATTAGAGAACATGTTAAGTTTGAGGCCAAGTAAACTAGCAGACTGGTACCCGGCACCAGTTTCCAAGATACCCACTAACAAAACCTGAGCCTAGCTCCAATTTCTAGACTAACGACAAAAAGAACTGTGTCTCCAGGTCAATCATCTTCAACAAATCTAGCCTTAACCACAAGTTTCAAGGTTAACTCTCAACATGCCTGTCTTCTACCTAACTAGCATACATTAATCAAAAGATAAGTTCATTGTTTGGCTCCCAGCACCAGCCAACTATGCTAAAGGCCTTAGAAACACCCCTGGTAGATGCCTGCCAGGCTAGAAACACTTGCCTTGTCTTGATGAATGTTCTGGATTTTCATCTACCGGAACTATCCTGCAGGTAAGGGGAAGTTATACCTGAGCTAGTTCAAATAAAGACTCTGGTGTGATTGCATCTGATAGGTTCCTGACTATTTTTTCCATGTTTGGGAACACTTTCTTGGTACTGCATTATTATGGGCTCTGTGAAGGTAACTGCATAATATATGAGAGAATTATCAATAAATCAATAAAGAACAACTTCCAAAGATCACAATTCTGAAACTCAGCCCAGGTTTAAAATGAGGTTTAGTCAGATTACTCCACTTCGTGCTTCTGGCTCTCACATAAATTGCTCAAATGTAAATTCATATATGAATGACAAAAAGACACAGACTCTATTTAGAAGAGTCTTAGGAAAATCATCCATGACTTAAAGACAATGAAATCCAAGAAAGAACAATTAAATGAAAGATTCAATACCTAGAGCAATAGTAAGTACATCAAAACACCAAGTCAGACCAACATTAAATGGCAAGCCATTAAACATCTAACATTCTTTGAGGACATCGGTACAGGGAGAAAGTTTCTGAACAGAACACCAATAGCGTATGCTCTAAGAGCAAGAATTGACAAATGGGACCTCATAAAATTACAAAGTTTCTGTAAGGCAAAGGATACCATCAAGAGGACAAATCGGCAACCAACAAATTGGGAAAAGATCTTCACCAATCCTACATCAGATAGAGGGCTAATATCCAATATATATAAAGAACTCAAGAAGTTAGACTCCAGAAAACCAAACAACCCTATTAAAAAATGGGGTACAGAGTTAAACAAAGAATTCTCACCTGAAGAACTTCGGATGGCGGAGAAGCATCTTAAAAAATGCTCAACTTCATTAGTCATTAGGGAAATGCAAATCAAAACAACCCTAAGATTTCATCTTACACCAGTCAGAATGGCTAAGATTAAAAATTCAAGAGACAGCAGGTGTTGGAGAGGGTGTGGAGAAAGAGGAACACTCCTCCACTGCTGGTGGGGTTGCAAATTGGTACAACCACTCTGGAAATCAGTCTGGCGGTTCCTCCAAAAACTGGGCACTCACTTCCAGAAGATCCTGCTATACCACTCCTGGGCATATACCCAGAAGACTCCCCACCATGTAATAAGGATACATGTTCTACTATGTTCATAGCAGCCCTATTTGTAATTGCCAGATGCTGGAAAGAACCCAGGTATCCCTCAACAGAAGAGTGGATGCAAAAAATGTGGTATATCTACACAATGGAGTACTATTCAGCCATTAGAAACAATGAATTCATGAAATTCTTAGGCAAATGGATGGAGCTAGAGAATATCATACTAAGTGAGGTAACCCAGACTCAAAAGGTGAATCATGGTATGCACTCACTAATAAGTGGATATTAACCTAGAAAACTGGAATACCCAAAACATAATCCACACATCAAATGAGGTACAAGAAGAAAGGAGGAGTGGCCCCTGGTTCTGGAAAGACTCAGTGAAACAGTATTCAGCAAAACCAGAACGGGGAAGTGGGAAGGGGTGGGTGGGAGGACAGGGGAAGAGAAGGGGGCTTACGGGACTTTCGGGGAGTGGGGGGGCTAGAAAAGGGGAAATCATTTGAAATGTAAATAAATTATATCGAATAAAAAAATAATAAAAAAAACAAAAAACAAAAACAAAAAAAAACATCTAACATTCTCAATTCTTTACTTATTTTCTCACCTAATATTCAACAACATTTATAAAACATGTAAGAAATGTGGAGTCTTGAAGTGTTTGAGTAGGTGGCTCATGTCATTTATATCATAAAGAAAATCTATTAGAGCAGCATAATTACTAATTGTAACTTATCATTATACTGACAGGTAAGTGTATCATGCACCAAAGAATCTCCACTTGTGACAGACAAAAACACATCATAGGAAACCAAAACTGGTCAAATGTAAAGAATAAATGATCCTAGAGTGGCTAGCTTGACTGGATATTTCTATGACACAACACTCAACGTTAAGAAAAACCAAAGAAGAGAGGGTCTAATGATTGTGATAGCCAGGCACCAGGATTTCTAATGGGAGATTATTATCTCCTTAAAAGAACAAGGAGATATAACAGCAGAAACTGAGGAAATTCAAAAAAATTATCAGATCATAATAAAAAAGCCTATACTCAACACAACCGGAGAATCTGGAGGAAATAGACAATTTCTTAGACAGATACCAAATACCAAAATTAAATCAGGATAAAATAGATCATCTAAACAGCCCCATAACCCCTAAAGAAATAGAAGGGGTCATAGAAAGCCTTCCAACCAAATAAAAAAACAAAAGCACGGGACCAGATGGTTTTAGTGCAGAATTCTATCAGCCCTTCAAAGAAGACTTAACACCAATACTCTTCAAACTATTCCACAAAATAAAAACCAAAAGAACACTACTCAACTTGTTCTACGAAACCACAATTACACCGATACCAAAACCACACAAAGATCCAACAAGGAAAGAACTTCAGGCCAATTTGCCTTATGAATATTGATGCAAAAATACACAATAAATTCTTGCCAACCGAATCCAAGAACACATCAAAATGATCATTCACAATCATCAAGTAGGCTTCATCCCAGGGATGCGGGGATGGTTCAATATACAGAAATCTATCAATGCTGTCCACTACATAAACAAACTCAAAGAAAAAAAAACACACGGTAATTTTATTAGATGCTAAAAAAGCATTTGACAAATTTCAGCATCCTTTCATGCTAAAAGCCTTGGAAAAAACAGGAATTCAAGGTCCATACCTAAACATATTAAAAGCAATATACAGCAAACCAGTAGCCAACATCAAACTAAATTGAGAAAAACTTGAAGCAATCGCACTAAAATCAGGGACTAGATAAGGCTGCCCCCTCTCTCCATATCTTTTGAACATAGTTCTTGAAGTCCTTGCTAGAGCAATTAGACAACATAAGGAGGTCAAATGGATACAAATTAGAAAGGAAGTAATCAAACTATCACTATTTGCAGATGATATGATGGTATACTTATGTGACCCAAAAAAACTCTATCAGAGAAATCCTACAGGTGATAAACCACTTCAGCAAAGTGGATGGTTACAAAATCAGCTCAAGCAAATCAGTTGCCTTTCTATACTCAAAGAATAAGCAGAGTGAGAAAGAACTTAGGGAAATGACACCCTTCACAATAGCCACAAACAGCATAAAGTATCTTGGTGTGACTCTAACCAAACAAGTGAAAGTTTTATAAAACAAGAACTTCAGGTCTCTAAAGAAGGAAATTGAAGAAGACTGCAGAAAATGGAAAAATTTTCCATGCTCCTTATTGGTAGGATTAATATAGTTAAAATGGCCATCTTGCCAAAAACAATCTACAGATTCAACACAATCCCTATCAAAGTCCCAACTCAGTTCTTCATAGAGTTAGAAAGAGCAATTCTTAAATTCATCTGGAATAACAAAAACCCAGTATAGCTAAAAGTATTCTCAACAGTAAAAGAACTTCTGAGGGAATCAGTATCCCAGACGTCAAACATTACTACAGAGCAATAGTGATAAAAAACTGCCTGGTATTGGTACAATGACAGGCAATTGGATCAATGGAATAGATTTGAAGACCCAGAAATGAACCTACGCACTTATGGCAAAGCATCTTCCCTGCATACACAATGCTTACGGTTCAAATCACACACACACACACATACACATACCACCACCACCACCACCACCACCACCACCACCACCACTACCACTACCACCACCACCACACCACATACCACACACCACACTATACACATACACATACACATTGCCCATAAATACACCACAGCACACACCACATACACACCATTCCACACACATATACTGCACACATACATACACACCACATATACATCATACCACACCACACACATACACCACACACACACACGCATACACACACACATACACATACACATACCACCACCACCACCACCACCACCACCACCACCACCACTACCACTACCACCACACCACATACCACATACCACATGTATACCATACCACACACCACACTATACACATACACATACACATTGCCCATAAATATACCACAGCACCCACCACATACACACCATTCCACACACATATACTGCATACATACATACACACCACATACACATCATACCACACCACACACATACACCACACACACACACACATACACACACACACATACACACACACACACACACACACATACACACACACACACACACACATACACACACACACACAAAATTCAAGTAAACCAAGAAAGCCTTACTCCTGCATGCTCTACTGAAATAGATGTTATTGCACTTTTTTGTACTTTCAAGTCTAATCTAATGACACCTCCTTTTTACCTTAGTCACCTTAATTTTCATTTCCCTAACATGAGATTTTGTTCTTCAGTATGTTACCTATTCCCATTCCTGACCACATGTTGAGGGAGGCCATTTCATTCTCTTTGAATCTCATTCCTGCTTGTGTATTTTAAAGTCACCTCTCACCATGCTGTGAAATTTTCTACACACCCTAACTGATGTACTTGTCATAATTATATTAGCTATAATTTATAGTGCTTTCAGGCTTTCTTGAACTGGGTATAGTGCTGGTTTCTCCCAATCTTTGTCTACTTATATAGGTTTTCTTCTAGAATATTTATTACCTTACTGCAGACTTTTAAATCTTCTAGCCACTCATCTTTAATATTGTCATACTTTTCATGAAATATTACAACTTCTGCAGGAGGCTATTTACACCAGCTTATTAAAAACTTTACTCATTTGCTACTACACTGAAGTACCACTTCCATTATACAATAATTGTTCATATATGCTGGAGTAGCTCCTAGATTCTCTGTTCAACTGATTAGTTTATTCTGGGTCAATACCATGCTGTGTTCCTTTTAGATATTGTCTTTATCAAGTATATTTATGTCTAATAAGAAAAGTACCTATTTTTTCTTTATGCCTCTTTATTTTTTACACCATTTCAAAAAGACGCTTATTTCCATATGAATTTTACATGATTTTATTTCAATAAGAATAGTTGGAATCTATTGACATAATAAATGTGTAACTTTGGGCAGTTCTGGGTGCTTAAGTGATTCAGTGGCTACAACTGTAGCAAATGCATTTATCTGTCTGTGTTTATCTCATACTCCCCATAAGAGCTTAATCTCCCTCACTTCCTTACACAACTATTTCACAGTTTTTTAAATGATGTATAATTGTCTATTGTGTTGCTACATTGAACAAAGCACTGACCTTCATTTCCATTTGTAGGTTTAATTTCTGGTACATAAAGAAAAAACTTTTCACTTAAAATTATTATTGATCCAGCCATCTTACAAAAAAAAAACTAATTTATTCTTATGAATTGAAATTTGTGTCTCCGTGGTTTCCTGGGTGTGCTATTGCAATCATCAGCCAAAACGGGTAGTATCATTCATCACAATTTTCTAGCACCAAACACTATGTGGCAGATAACTCATAAATGCCATAAGAATGAGTGAACAGCAGGATTGATAAATCAATAAATGAGGTGGATAAGAGATCCTTCACACGAAGCAACAGGGCTTCATTACAAACTGAAATACAATGTCCCTGTGTGTGAACAATTGAACTGCAGTTGGTAGTGCTGTTTGAGGAGGTTCTAGAGCCTTTAAAGTCCTTCCCTGGGGGTGGGATCAGGGCGTTAGACGCTTGCATCACTTCCTGCTTTCTCTCTCTGCTTCCTGTATATTGCTAATGTGTGATCAGCCAGCTTTGCATGCCACCGCCTGCTTGTAGCCCCAGTTGTTTTAGACTCTAGTCCTCTGAAACTGTGAGCCACAATAAACCCTTTCTTTTTAAAAATAAAAGAACAAGGATGCTATATAACTTAATGAAATAGATGCCTAAAGAAAACCAACACTGACAAACAATGCCTATGCTAATGTGAAAGAGTTAAATTTCATAATATATGAGCCCCAAACAAAGAACAGAAAAAGAAGGAATGCATAAACAGTGAGTGTCACACATTTGGGAATAAGCCCATATTTGGTTATACAATAACAAGTGATCAGCCTTGAAATTATGTATATACACTAAACTTAATTTAAAGTCAGCAGGTTGAAACTTATTTGTATATATCATCATCATCATCATCATCATCATCATCATCATCATCATCATTATCAACTCTGTATCTCTCTGTGTACATGTGTGTGTATAACATCAATAAATAAAGAAAATAGGATAAGAAAGTGAAAAGAAGTGAGGAGGGGCATAGGAGGGGATGGAGGAATAAAAGAGAAAGAAATACCATGCAATTATATTTTCATTGATATTTAAAAATAAAAAGTCTGAAAAACAAATCAAACATAACAAATTTATGTACTACATAGATTTTTAAATTGACATTTTAGGGGTATAATACAATATAACCATTATGGCTATATGCCATAATGCCAATATAGGAAATATGGAAGCACACTAAACATATGGAAAAACTCAGAAGTATTTCACAAATCTCAGAGACAAATACCCTCTAAATCTTACCTGGACATCCTGTTCAATTGGAATCTAATCAAAGAATGCTGTTACCATTGGAGTTCTTCTTTTATTCTATATGTATTTTAAAACATTACATTTTTTTCTGTGAAAATGGAGTTGATATTTCATATGAGATTGTGTTGAATTTATATATTACTTTTAGGTGCTAACATTTTTATAATATTAAGTCTTCTAGTCTAAAGAATTGGTATGATCCTATTCTTTTTTTTTCCTGTGATAACTTTCCATCAATACTTTGTTTGTTGTCAAATGTAGCTACTACACTTCCATGAATAAATTAATTCCCAGTGGCCTATGGCAGTTATTTAAATTACCCATATTAAGAACTTTTATGATACCTCACAGCTCATTGGACATTTTTTTAGTTCCTTTAAGTTTTCTTCTTCTTTTCATTTTGTGTTGAGTTGCTAGGATTCATTTCTGCCACATAAATGTGCACTATTCTCTCACACACAATGATTTTCATATTAAGTATAGCCATTTTATGTCTTATGTATGTTTGCCGGAGATCACCTATCTTCACTATTTTTTACGTTTACAAACTTAAAAGCAGCATGTTTAATGTTCTTGTCTGTTAAATCCTATAGTTGTATTAGTTTTGATTGAATAACTTCTTTTACATCATGTGAAAGACATTCTAAAATGAGTCTTTTGGACAGTTTTTTTTATTTTGTCTTTATAATATTTGTGTATGTACAAGTGTATTGTTGAAGATCAAATTGTAGACAATCACACATTTCTATCACTATTATTAATATTGTTAATTTTTTATTATATCTTTTCGTACAATTACATGAATTGTTTATGCTTTTGGATTGGATTTGGTTCACCTACTGAAAACCTGATCATTCTTCCCAGTGTTGGTTTCAGATGATAATGTGGTTGGAATAAGACAGGTGACAATATTTTAATATACCATTGTAGCCAAAGACTCTTAGTTTTTTTGACAACTGAACTGCGTATAAACATGCCATTCTCTTAAGGAGACTGCTGTTGATGCAAATAACAAATAATGTTTTAGGAACTGAATTTAGACTTGGAGTACAGCTGCAGTATAGATCACAAGAAGTCTAAAGCATTATAATAATAATTAGCTTACAGATAAAAATATACCTCACAAAAATTCAGGACACATTACCAAGATAAGGATGCTCCTTTCCTTCACAGAAGTTCACTTTTAAAGAGAAATTACTGTAAATCTTCACTAGCCAGTAAATTCTCTTCTTCCATCGGAAGTAAAATGAGTCATAAATGAATCCCCTCCCTCTCTCTTTCTGTTTGTGTGTGTTTGTATACCATGTGTGTTTGCCATATTTTTTAAGATTATAGAGCCAGATTATTGAACCAGACCTTCAATTCTGGTTATTTTATGTCTCTCCTGTACATACTCTCTTGATTCAGTTCTGAGAGCTTTCTATTTGTCAGGCAGTTAATCATTAGGCAATTATTTGGTAATTTCTGCTAATTAATTATATTTTAAGTTTGACATTTAACATGATGTGAAAGTATCATAAGTTTTCTAAATTAATAAAAGTACATTATTACATAAGTTCCTTTTTTGTTGTTGTTAAATATTTCCAGGGTCAAAATTCTGTTCAAATCAAATTCTAACTCAAAATACAGTACTGGTTGAGTAACATAAGCAAATTTCCAACTTCCATTTATATATGTAATTCCTATAAGCTTTAGAGGATCTATAGAGCCATTCAAAACCCCATTACCTGACATATTAAAGAACTTTTTATCATCATGGGTATTATCCTGGGAGCTGACAAATCTCTTTGAAATTTAGCTGAAAGCATACTTGTTTAAACCTAGAGTATTTTTCCCCCATCACAAGCTACAACCAGAAACGAAATCCTCAACTTGTGTTTTAGTCACTTAGCTAGCAAACTGAGATGAAAGTGGATTGGTATATTTAACAGTTTTCCATTATGTGTTTAGCTAGTACATTATACAGAAGAGTCAGAAAAATGACAGTCCACCTTTCAAAGTTCAGAATGACAATCCCTTGTGTCAAGTGCAATCTCTGATATTTAAACTTCTGGTACTGTTCGCTTCATGGCCTTCTCTAAGTAGCTTATAGAGAACTCTAGATTAAATCTTGTACTCCTCCTAAAACAGTCATCAGGATTAAAATTATTCAGAGACAACTAACTATTATCGGTTTCTGTGTGTAGAATCCTTCATACAAAATGAAATACAAATGCCTTATAATATGGAATATTCTGATTTCATATCACTGACCCTTTGTCATAAATCTCATATCTATTCTTTGTTTTTGGAGAACCAATTTTTCCTCACATGAGAGAAAAATGAAGTCTACAATGAACTTCTCATTCTATAAGAAATGATCCTTAACTGCCATGGCCTTAGTAACCTTATTTAGTAGATAGTTATAAGATGGTGGAGTTATGATGGGGTGAGGGCATGCATGACATTAATGTACCTCACAGAAACTGCAGCTCTAAACATCTAAGAATACTAATAATTTCATTATTGTACATCATCTTCACTGCTTATATACAAAACAAGAGGATCTTTTTTTCCGCCCAGATCATAGAAGAAAACACATATAGGACATTATTTCAACACAAGTCAAAATTTCAACTTTATCACAGAAAATTTTCAATTTAACCAATTTGTTGGGAGTTTATACAGTGACTATTAACTGAAAAAAGAGCAGTATATATTTTCCTATGTAAAGAATTCAAATAACCTTTTTTTCTAGATTTCAAGGTATGTGGTAGTCAGCATTTTATATCACTAAGCATTTTTATTTGTAGCTCTACATAGCAGTAATTAAAATTTTGCTTTAAATATTGTCTCTTGAAGATTTATCATAATAAAAGTTTGCTTTAGCAGTTCATAGCACTTAAAATCTGTTAAAATCTCATCCAGCAATGATCAAAGTAGTTTGCACAACATTTTTTTAATGTTTGTGGAAAATTCCCAAGGTCCTGTAAGATTTGTTCATTACCAAGATGCATGGAGTTTTATTATAAATCAAATCCTATTAGTCTATTCATGGCTGTAGAAAATGTACCAGATGTATCCTCTGTGTAATGTGCCAAGAGATGAACCGGATTTGTCTACCTCTGAATATCTTCTCTCTGAGTAAATCTGCAAATGATTAAGCACAAACACTTTCTCCAACAGTACCATTTCATGAACATATGTGCACGTTCTTTCTCCAGCTCTGTTATCTCAAGACTGAAAAAGATAATTACTTCTAAGGTCACCATGTTATTGAAATATAGATAGCCAAGTTTTCTAAAGCACCTTAAAATCATTCTCTATTCTCTGGGAAAAAATGTGTTCACAGTTTGTGTGTTTGTTGTGGACATGGTAAGATGTATTTCTTACTTTTCCCTAGTTTTCATATTGCTTCAATGGATTATATTTTTGAGCCTTAATTTTTATATCATAAACTATTATGACTCTGCCTCATCTGAATTTGTATTGCTGTGATAAATACTATGTCAAAAGTAAGTTTGGGGAGAAAATGTTCATTTCATCTTAAACTTCAAGGTAAATATATACATTCCTGAGGTAAGTCAGAGATAGATCACAAGTTTTGTAGGAACCTGGAGGCAAGATCTAAGATGGGTTATGGAAGAATGTTGCTTGTTGGTCTGCTTTCATGGCTTGCTGTCACTACTTCCTTATAAATTTCCGGAGGACCTACCCATAGTGAATAATTCCCATTAAACATAGATCATCAATCCAGAAAATGCCCCACAGGCTTTTATTCAGGTCACTCTGGTGAGAGCTTTTCTCTATCAATAGTTACTATTCCCAAATAAATCAAATAAATCTGTCAAGATGCCATTAACCTAACCACCAGTGTAACAGTCCCCATGATAAAATTATAAATATATATGAAATAAAAAGGTATGTGGTTAAGAATATATGTTTGTAACTTATTATTTTAAATACTTCTAAAATAATATAATAGAAAACTTATGTTGAGCATATACATAAGATCTGAATATATAATGAATGAAATAAGTTTTGTTAGAATTTGAGATTTCCAGGTGTAGTGTAATGGCTTGAATAAGAAATACTCCCATCACAGGCATAGGTATTTGAATATTTGGTCCCCAGTTTTTGGCACTGTTTAAAATGTAATGGAACTTTCAGTGTGTAAAGCATGTGTCAAAGAAATATGTCACTGGTGAGTGAGTTTTGTCAGTTTATAGCCTCAATTGTCTTTTTGTTCTTTTTCTGTTTTGTGTTCTTGGTTGCAATCACTGAGCTTCCTGAACTAGCCACTTGATACCAAGAATCCACTGTCATTGTGAATTTTTAAACCATAAAGGAAATCAAATTATTTTGTGATTCATCTATGATCATGTTATGTTATAACAGCAACAAAAAGTAATAATTGCAGTTTGACTTCTATAGTGTAGGAATACATGATCTGTGTGAAAAATGAAGAATAGAATTATCTTCCACAAAAGAAACAAGTCTTTTGCAAACATCATAAGCCTGTAGAATTTTCATAGAGTCGTATCAACCTCCACTGAAGCACCTAGATTCATGTCATTGATGAAATAATTAGAAAATTTATGAAGCAGAATTCTGGGTTTGTTAAATATTTTAATATATGCCTAAGTGCAAGGGTTTATAAGAAGAAAGTAAGAAAAACATGGAAACTTGGATGTAGGCCTCTCAAAGAAAGATGTATAAAATTAAGATACACCCAAATGTGAGTACTAGCTTCTCAAGGGACAATCAGATTTAATTGTGTTAATAATAGCCATATATAGCAGTTGTATATAAGCTATGTTTTTCTTTATACATTGTACTTAAATTTTTATTTTTATATCTTTTCTTTCTTTTGATAAGTAAGGTCAATGAGGTTGCCATAGAAATGCTGCAGGTAGAGATACAATGTAAAAAGTGAAACCATCCTCAGTGCTAGGAAGAGGCTTCATTTGGATCCAAGGATGAAGAAAATTTTTTCCTTCTCATGCCCCTCTCTTTCCTGTGCTTTCTGTCTTACTTAAGAAATATTTAGCTTTAACAAGCTCTGAAAATCCAGCCCTGGTGCTCAAAGTGATACTTCAGAGAGGGGAATTTGTGTATTGGTCTGGCAAAGCCAGGCAATGCATGTTTGATCCCAGGAACAATAGCAAGACATTTCAGCATTTAAAGTAAAAGGAAAAAAATTAAATGAGGCAAAGATTTATCAAGAAACAGCAGAAGACAGAGAAGAACCAAACAGTGATTGCCTCTGGTTTTTGGTTTTGTTGTTATTGTTTGTTTGTTTGTTTTATTACTTAGTTTGTATTTATTTGATATATATTTTGAAATCACAAACTTTTTACCTGTTATTTTCATATCACCATCTAGAAATATTTATTTCTATTGTTCTAATTTTTCCTTTATCTGAGTTGAGAAATGACAATCTTCCTTCAAAGACCTCAGGGCCATACCTGTGTGTGTATGTGTGTGTGTGTGTGTGTGTGTGTGTGTGTGTGCCTAAAGTAGTAATCAAAAGACTCTCATAGATGTTTGCTTCAGCCATGAGGATGTATCATCCACAATTCTGGTATTTTAAATTTTTGTTATCATTAGTCATCCCTATTTATTTGTTGTCTTTGTTTTCAAATTCTTATTCCTTCTTTTCCTTTAATTTACATATTTATTCACTTTCCATCCTAAATGAATGACACTTCTCTTTTAGGTCCCACCTCACATAGGCTTCACATTATCTCCTATTTCTCCTCTGTGAGGGTGGAGGATCTGATGTGTATTCCTCTGACCCTGGAATATCAAATCTCTACAAATTTAGGCTTATCCTGTTCCACTGAGGCTAAAGAAGGCAGTCCCATAAGGAGAATGAGATCCATAGACAGGCAGTGGTTTTAGGGACAGCCCCCTCTATAGTTGTTGGGGAACTGAATGAAGACTGAGCTTCACATCAGTTACATATGAGCTAGGGGCTATGTCTAGCTGCCATACGCTGTTTGGTTAGTAATTTCATCTTTAAGGGCCAAAGGGTAGTTGACTGTTCATCATCCTTGGGGTACTTGTCCTCTCCAGGGCCCTTAGTCCTCCCCAACTCTTCCACAGACACACTAAGCTCCATCCAATGTTTGACTGTGTGTTTCAGCATCTGTTTCAGTTAGGTTCAAGGTGGAACCTCTATAAGGACAGTGGTTCTAGGCTCCTGTTTTTATGTATAACAGAGTATCATTAGTGTTAGCAAGGACTGATTCTTGATCATGGGATATGTCTCAATTTGGGCCAGTTATTGATTGTCCATTTCCCTAGTCTCTGCCATTTTTTTGGTTGCATTACTTATAGACAGGACAAATTTGGGGTCAAAAGTTTTGTGGGTGAGTTGGGGTCCTTAGCCCTCTACTGTGTACTGCCTGGCTTCTGGAAGTGACCACTTCAGTTCATATATCCCAACTGCTATGAGTCTCAACTAAAGTCACCCACATATTTTCATGAGGCCCTCCACATTCCAGGTCTCTGGTAAGTCCTAGAGATGTCCTCTACTCCTCCAACCCCACTAACTGCCCATTTACATTAATTTATCTGACTTGTGAACAACTATGTTCATAGCATCTCTATTTGTAACAACCAAAATCTGGGAACAACCCAGATGCCCCTCAACCAAAGAATAAATACAGAAGTTGTGGTTCATTTACACAATTGAATACTACTCAATACTATACAATTGAATACTACTATTAAGGTCAAGGACATCATGATTTGTAAGGCAAATGGATAGAATGAGAATATAGTATCCTGAGTGAAATAACCCAGACCCAATAGGACCCACATGGTATGTATTCACTTACAAATGGATATTAATGATAAAGTACAGGACAGCCATGCCACATTCCACAGACCCAAAGGAACTAAACAATAAGCAAGGCCAAAGAAAGGATTAAAATAGTCAGAGTCGACAAATGGATGGAGGGAAATGGGTGGGAAAAGAGAAGGAAAGGGAACAGGAGATTCCGGATCAGGTGTAGGGAGACATAGGAGATTCGTGCTTTTTGAAGGTAAGTATTTTCCCTTTATATTCTTTGCATTGACAGTAAAATGTCATGACTAAGTTTCAAAGAACAAGTTTTAGTCATTCATGTGCTCAAAAGATTTCTTATGCCATTTCCACAAGTAACAGTTTGGATGTTACTTGATTTGTATTTCATCCAAAATTAGGTACATACCATCCCTGTACCTAGTTATGATTTTTCTCAAGAAACAATTATTAAACTTCTCTGCAACAAAGACTTATGAATTGTTATATACAAGCATGAAATATGGCATATGTGTTTATTATATATGCATATACTTGACTATTCTTGTTTTGTACCAATGACATCAAATTGTTTATACCATTCAAAATATTTTCTAATTCTAACAATAGGTATTAATTGTTCATTAAAAGTTTGGGAGTAACATATTAAAAGTTAAAAACATTAAATTTTAAGGAGGACATGATCACTACAAATCAGGTTCAGCAAATGCTGAATATCTTAGAGAATGAAGTCTTCATCCATGCATTATGTGACATAGGACTCTAAATTTATTTTTCTCATTATCTGCCTTTCCTATTTTTAAAGAAGTTCTTTATATTTTGGCTTAAAACATATTATTTTTGAATTTTAAATTGAAAATTGGTTCTTCTTTTCTACAATACAATTCAACCTTCCACTCTGTCTGTACTGGCTAGTTTTGTGTGTCAACTTGACACAGGCTGGAGTTATCACAGAGAAAGGAGCTTCAGTTGGGGAAGTGCCTCCATGAGATGCAGCTGTGGGGCATTTTCTCAATTAGTGATCAGGTGGGGAGGGCCCCTTGTGGGTGGTACCACCTTTGGGCTGGTGCTCTTGGGTTGTATAAGAGAGCAGGCTGAGCAAGCCAAGGGAAGCAAGCCAGTAAGAAACATCCCTCCATGGCCTCTGAATCAGCTCCTGCTTCCTGACCTGCTTGAGATCCAGTCCTGACTTCCTTTAGTGATGAAGTGAACGTGGAACTGTAAGCTCAATAGACCCTTATCTCCCTAACTTGCTTCTTGGTCATGATGTTTGTGTAGGAATAGAAACACTGACTAAGACAAATTGGTACCAGCATAGTGGGATATTCCTGTGACAACCTGACCATGTTTTGGGGAACACTGTGGATGGACTTTGGAATGTTGAGCTAGAAAAGCCATTAGAATATTAAGAGCTCGGTGGAAAGTTCTGTAGGAGCTTGGAAGACAATGTTAAGAACAATGCAAAAGATGGAGGCCTGGCTTGTAAAATTTCAGAGGGAAGACTAAAGACTCTTACAGTGGCCATGTTTTGATTGTGAAGACTTTGTGGTTTTGGTTAGCTGGGGCTGAAGAATCAGCTGTGAGTAACAAGATACCAGAACCACTAAAGCAATCCTTTGTGTTACTGGTACTATTAATGCTGGTTAGCTGGAGCTAAGAAATTAGCAGTGATTAATAGACCAGAATCACTGAGATAAAATCTTCTTGGAAGTGTTTTCTGAGAGCACAGAGAGTGTGTTCCAGAGATAGCCACAGTTGTATTTTGTGCTATGGCTGGACTTGGTACTGTGTAAGAGTCACCCAGATGGTACTGGTTTTGAAGGCATGAAGGGGTCATGAAAAGCAGCTGAGGCTCTTGGCACAGTGAGAGGCCATGGAAGGCCATTGGTGAAGGTGCAACCTCAGTTGCAATTGATGGCCCAGGACTTGAAGGGGTCATGCATTGGAGCAGAGGCTTATCACCCTGAAGAGAGGCTATTGGTGAAGCCTAATTACAGTGGAAGATAGCAGTGTTTTGGAGATGCCAGTACCATGCGGTGACCACCAGGAATAGCAGCAGCAGTGGAGCACAGGCAGCTGGAGCCTAGAAGACAAGCTGTGTGCTACAAAGAGCAGAGCTGGGGAAGTGACCCAAGCCCTTGGAGGAGCTCAGAAGATTGTGAGTTGGATCCCAGACATTGAACCATGGGAGTTTGAGTTTTGCTTTTGGTTGTGACTGTGCCCTGATGTTTCCCTCTTGAAGGAAGAAAGTATTTTAGTGGAGCCCATAGTTAAGAGGCCTAAAAAAGACAATAACCAAATTGTACAAAATAAAATAAAATAAGATGAGGCAAAATGTGGAGGCTGGACAAATCACAGCAATGGGAAGAAAAGAGCCTCAAGAGCATGTAAGAGTCAGCGTTTTACCCACTCCTCTGTTGAAAATTCCACAAAAATCCCACCAAGCTGACAGCCATAACATATATGCAGATGATCATCACTTTTCTTCAATGTTATATTAATCTTGCCAATCTATGAGCATGGGAGATCTTTCCATCTTCTGGGATCTTCTTTGATTTATTTCTTCAGAGACTTGAAGTTCTTGTCATACAGAACTTCCACCTACTTATTTAGAGTCACACAAAGTTATTTTATATTACTGGTGACTATTGTGAAGGTTGTCATTTCCCTAATTTCTTTATCAGCTCGTTCAACATTTGTGTAGAGAAAGGTTACTGATTTGTTTGAGTTAATTTTATATCCAGCTACTTTGCTGAAGTTGTGTATCAGCTTAATGAATTCTCTGGTGGAAATTTTTAGGGTCACTTAAGTATACTATCATAACATCTGCAAATAGTGATAGTTTGACTTCTTCCTTTCCAATTTGTTACCCTTTGAGCTCCTTTTGCTCTGGTTAGGAATTTGATTACTATATTGAATATATAGGTTGAGAGTATCTGGAATAGTAAGATAGAAAGTAGAGATTACACTTGCCTGAAAAACTGTTCTCAAATAATGAAGGTATAAAGTGTCCACAACAATCTTGGGGCTTATGAAACAAAAGGAGGAAATAATTAGTCCTCATCTCTTCTAGTATGAGTTCAGGTGAGTCACCTTTCTTGGTGAGGGATTCCTGACCATGTATTTGATGGTATAATTTTGATTAACTCTTTAAGGGAGGGGACACTGTTATATAATGGTCTAAGGTTTGGTACAAAGCAGAGTTTTGTTCTTCTTCCTAGAGCCAGAAGTGCTCCATTTCTTTGACCAGTAGGCCTGGATGCAGGAACCAGTTATGTTTTTCATTCTAGTTTTAGCATGAAAGTAGGTGATCCAGTCCAACGATCATAAGGGAACAGTTCATCTCTAATTGCCTCCAAGGTTAGTAACCACTGTCAAACTCCTTAACAATTCAGTGTCATGATTTAAAAATTATCAATTTTCCATGCTTGATTTTAATATAGGCCTTTGTTAAATTACATCAGACTTTTCATAACTATGTCTGACAAGAATGTAGAAAATAAAGCTAGTTTGAACTCTGCTTCTTTTGCCAATGGCATTATATAATGAGGTAAGCACTGGTAATTGTGTTTAGCTCAATAACACTTTTAATTATGGTTGAGCTCTCCTTCAGAGTCCAAGGATTTTACAGATACAAAATAAACAGCTGAAAGCTGAGTGAACACAGCCTCATGGGTTTCTATTGCCTAATGAAAGGACAGATACATTGCTTTTCCCACTGTGGCCTCAAGCAAAATAAGTTGTTTGTCTATAGTTTGACAGAGAATGCCATTTTTGTTTCAACTAAGATGCTGGTACCATATATTTTGTCTATTTTTCCTTTGCATATGTATTGTCTGCAACATGATAGATACTTGACTAATTTGTACTAGGGATAATAAAATCAATTTGAAATGCAAAATCAATATAACTAATCAGCTCCTGCTCCCCCTCACACACACAGGGCACACAATGAAATCTAGGGGACATTTTCAAAATAATTTTTTCATTTCAGTCCATTACATTTATTCAGATAGCCCTTCATGCTCATTCTAAATGAAAAATGAAGGAGACTACAAATGGACTCAGTTCACTGATAGCTTACCTTCTGGAAACATTTATTTCTTTGAAGAGTTTTATCCATACTTGTTAAATACATGGTGACAAAGTAAATACATAGCACATGAAAAATTCTGGCTTATGTACATATTTATGTGTGATTGTGTGGTGATGTACATATTGTACATACACAAGACATTCATACATACATATGCATATTTGTGTTTGTGTTTGTGTGTGTGCGTGTATTTAATTATTCCTTCCCCTCCATGGAAAATATAAAAAATTCATTTGTCAAACCTGAAATAAACATGATGAGGAAACAACATAAAACTGATTGAAAAATATAGAACTGCTTTTGTTTTTTTGTGCCTCAGGCTTGTGTTTAAAATATCTCTGGCTAAGTCATGTATTCTAATTTCTAGAATTAATGGTGTTTATTAACACAAAAAAGTCCTATAAAATTTTGATGAATATAATTATATATATTTTAATAACTGTATAGAAAACATGATTTTTAAGTTGATAGGATTAATATTCTTGAGTATCTCCTATTGCAATTCAAATGTACAAATGTGTCAGAATGTTTCCCCAGAGATTCTCATTTCCAGAACTTTTTATGTGATTACTCAGGATAAAATCATCCTCTAGAAAATACAATAGAAAACTCTTTTGATGTCTGGATGATACTGAGCAACCATCCTTAATTCTATTTTCTATGAACATGAAACTGAAGTTAGGTCTGTCTAGAAAAGGAGACCATATATAATTTTAAATATAAAATATTTGAGCACTTAAAATCAATAACTTCTCTACATGAGAAGAAGAGTCAGTACAATATTTACCTTTCTTTTACATTTATAGAAGCACCATTCTAAGACGTACTTAACATTCAAGCTGTATGTATCACAAATTTACTATTAGGCAGTTTGTTACTAAGCAACAAGAACAAATGAAAATGAGATATTTCTTTTTATATTCTAACTTGTAGAATATAAGAAAATGTATCATTTTGATGGCATTTGCTTTTATAAAATAAATGAGCTTTATTTTAATATAAATGCCATGTTAATTCTACTATTTAAGTGAATTATATATACACGCCTTACTCCTCACCTTCTATAAGCCAGTAAGTGTTTTCAGGGTTTCAATGTTATAAATATACTACTGAACATGTGGATCACATCACAGTCAGTTAGGCAAGTTTTGAAAACTGGAGTTAAAAGAAAACCCACAAGAAATGAAAATTAGTTCAAAAAATCATTTTTATACTAACGCAATTACACTGTAACCCAGATGATTTTTCCTTTAGGCTGAGTAAAGCAACTCCTTCATGAACACACTTCCCACTTTAGCTTTGTCCAATTGCTTTACTTCACATCTGCCTATACTGATTTCTCCTTGAAAGAGATAAATGATTTGACTTCGTATTGGATTATTCAAAAAGAATCACTTTGCCAATTCTATGTAAGGATTACAGTTTAATGAGTTCTTATAAAGCTGTGCACAGGAATGGCTGAGACAAATCTTATAAAACTGGGATTGCCCATTACTCATAGTTCATAGAAGCACCTCAGATGTTAAGGTAAATCTTATGCAGAAACACAGGTGGAATCAAGAGATAAACTGTTCTGCCAGTGGGAGCTGAGCTGGAGTAGGAAAGGTAATAGGGATTGTATGTTGACTCCTGAGAAGGGGATTGACAAGGTTTAATGGCAATCCTTTAATCTTGGTGCACTGTAGTCCAAATCTCCACTCTCTAAAACTTTGGAAACTCATAAACAACAAAGCCTTAACAATGAATCAGAGTTCCACCTGCTAAATATATTGACTTTTCCTCTCGGCAAAGACAAGATAGAGTGTGAAATGTGGTTAGCACAGAAAGTTATAAGAAGTGTGATTGTCTAGGTAGGAGGAAGGGAATAAAGAAAGTGAGAGAAAGGAGGGTTAAATGAAGTTTGAATTTATGGACAGTTGAATGAAAGTCAGTTAAATAACCAAGTGAGAAGAATAATAATTTAAAAAAAGAAGAACATATGTTTAAAATGGTAGAAAATGTTAATATGTATGGGTTTGATCGTGCTAGAAATCAGAATTTTGCTACCCATTTATACTGATGATAAAAGGCATGAGGAAATAAAAGCATAACCAGAGAGACACTATAGTGCAGGTCAAAGTCATATACAAACTGCACGAGATACCTGTCTGCAGAGAAGAAAGGGAGTACAGGATATTGGTAAAGGAAAAAACTATTTATATTTTGCTTTTATAGTTTTGATTAAGTTGAGGGCCTTAGAGACTGTTTATGAAATCTAAATTTTTCTGGATATAAATCAGCTCAGATATTCAATATGATATTTTGGCACCTGTCTCTAGTGTAGAACAAATGCCATATGAATAAGTGTGGTCATGTAAGAGGGAGAACAGTTATTGAAATGAATTTTATTCCTTTGCTGAAAATTTAGTTAATAAAGCAAAATAATTTTAAAATGTAGGCTGTTTTCTACTAGAGTGGAACATCTTTCAATATTTCTTTCTTAAATATTGATGATAACTTTGTTCCTATTTAAATTTTCAAATACAGTAAATTACTGTGAAAGGCATTGCATGAAATTTGGTTTTAGAGCCCATCCACTCTTGTATCAAACATTTCCCTGAACCTTCAGGGAGAAGAAGTTAGTCAATAAAGAAATTCTGATTTGCTATTCTTTTTCTGGGGGGAAAAACAACGAGATTCCATACCTTACGCTTAAAATGTTCTCTTCCTAGTTATATGATGGATATAAATTTAATTACTATATTTTCTTTGATTTTCTTATACTAAGGAGCATAAGTAAAGCTTTTCTGGCATGTAGAGCATAATTTCTACAGAAAAGTGCATGGCAACACACATAAACAACTTACACCATTTAGACATCTACACAAACCAAGGAATAAGGAATCCCAAAGGGAAACTAAACTTTTTCCCCCAGATCTCTAGGACTGTGTTTGTGTTCTCTCTAGGAAGGTCTTATTTTTATGCCTATTATTTAAGCTAACCATGTCAGAGAGTTTAGGGAGCATTGGCAGAGTGACTCAGATATCATCTAAAGAGAGACCTAGATCTCTTCATATAAATGTGGTCCAGTCTGTAACATGGTGTCTAAGAATGAAAAACGGACTAAATTTATCCACCAAGTGTTCACTCTGCATAAGAAATCATCCCCTTTATCCAAAGGCATTTCTCATTTTCATGCATTTGTCAGCTTGAAGTTGTTTCAATGTAGAAAAGTGAAAATACAGAGATTTTGCATGGTTCTGCTATGAGGAAGAAAAACCAGGTACTTGGAAGTTCCTGTCACACCCACAGACTACCCATTATCTTATGTCTATAGTAAATTTGTAGTAAGAGAAGACATCAATGGACTAAATTCCTCAATAAAAAACATAGACTAACAGACTGGTTACATAAACAGGACCCTACATTTTGCTGCATACAGGAAAAACACCACAGTGTCAAAGTCAAAAACTACCTTAAAATAAAAGGCTGCAAGACAATTCTACAAGCAAGTGGTCTCAGGAAACAAGCTGGAGTTGCCATTCTAATATCAGATATAATTGACTTTCAACCTTATGTCATCAAAAGAGACATGGAAAGTCACTTCTTGCTGGTCAAAGGAAAAATCCAACAAGAAGTACTCTCAATCCTGAACATCTATGCTCCAAATACAAGGGCGCCCTCATTCATAAAAGAATCTTTACTAAAGCTCAAAGCACACATTGCACCTAACACAATAATTGTGGGTGACTTCAACACTCCACTCTCATCAATGGACTGATCAGGAAAACAGAAACTAAACAGGGAGACAGTGAAACTAATTGAAGCTTTGGACCAATTGGATTTAACATATATATATATATAACTTTTCATCCCAAAGCAAAAGAATATGCCTTTTTCTCAGCACCTCACGGTACCTTCTCCAAAATTGTTCATATAGTTGGTCACAAGACAGACCTCAACAAACATAAGAAGACTGAAATAATCCCATGCCTCCTATCACATTGACTATGGAGTAAATATGGTATTTAATAACAATAAAAACAACAGAAAGCCCACATATACATGGAAACTGAACAATACTCTACTCAATGATACCTTGGTAAAGGAAGTAATAAAGAAAGCAATCAAAGATTTTTTAGAATTTAACAAAATTGAAGGCACAACATACTGATTTTCCTATGGGGTTGCCATCCCCTTCAGCTCAGTCAATACTTCCTGACTTTAAATGAATGTTCGACTGTATCTGAATTGGTATCAGTCAGCTGCTGGTAGATCCTCTCAGACTATAGTCTTGCTAGGCTACTCTCTGCAAGTACAATATAGTATCAATAATAGTGTCAGGGTTTCATGCCTGTCTGTAGGATGGATCCCAAGTTGGGCTCTGCATTCCCGGGCAATTTCTTTGGTCTCTTCTCTGATTTTGTCTCTGCATTTCTTTTAAACAGGAACAATTTAGCGTTGACAATATTCAAGGTGTGTTGGTATTCCCATCCTTCCCCTCTGGGCCCTGTCTAACTACTGGGTGTTCTCTTCATGTTCAATATCGCCACTGTTGTGCATTTCATCAAAGGCCATACACATTGAGTCCTGGTAGCCTCCTTCATTGCAGGGCTCTGGAACATTCAAAAGGTTCACTGTACCTCCAATTCCAGGCAGCTACATGTTTTGATTCATTCTCCTGGCCCTATGGGCTTCTCTCCTTTCTCCATCCCGTTCCCAATACTGTCTCACTTTTCCCTACCCCGTTCATTCTCCCAACCAGGTTTCTTTCTCCCTCTGCCTACTATGATCATTTTGTTTCTCCTTCTAAGTGAAACTGAAGTATCCTCACTTGGGTCTTACTTCTTGTTAAACTTCATAGTGTCTGTGAGGTGTATTGTGGCCATTTTGAACTTTTTGCCTAATATCCCTTTATCAGCGATTAAATACCCTGCATGTCCTTTTGAGTCTGGATTACCTCATTCAAGGTGATATTTTCTATGTCTGTGCATTTGTCTGCAAAATTCATGATATCCTTGTTTTTTAATAGCCAAATATTATTCCATTGTGTAAAGAAGCACATTTTTTCTATATCCACTCTTCTGTTGAAGGACATCTGTTTGCTTCCAGTTTCTAGCTATTATGAATAGACCTTCTATGAGCATAATGGAACATATGTCCTTGATATATTGTAGTGCCTCTTTTGGGTATATACTCAGAAATGGTATACTGGGTCTTCAGGTAGAATTATTTCTAACTTTTGGATATCTTCTTCAAGTTTTTATTAGACTTGTATAATTGATTGATAGGAATCACCCCATGATATTTTATATTTTCCTAGCTATTACATAACATGTTATTATCTTTTTCAGATTATTCTTGATTTGTATATAGGAAGCTTACTGATTTTCTGAGTTAATTTGATATTTTTCTAAGTTTCTGAATTTTTTAATCAGGTATATAGGAGTTTCCTAATGAAATTTAAGGCCACTTATGTTACTGCATTACCATCTGCAAATAAAACTATTTTAACATCTTCCTTCCCAATTTATATCCCTCATAGGTTTCTTCAATAGTATTATTGCTCTTGATAAGAGTTCAAGCATTATGTTCAATAGAGTGAGCAAGCTTTTCTTCTGCTTATTAGTCCAATTACCTTGAGTTTCTCTCATTTGAAGTTGATATGGGTTATAGAATTTTGGTAAACTACCTCTATTTTAAGTATATGTTTTGTATCTGTAATCTTTCTAGTACATTTATCTTGAGAAGGTACTAGAATATTTTCAAAGTCTTTTATGTATCTAATAAAATATTCACATGTTTTTTTGTCTTTGAATTTGTTTATTTGGTGGATTACATTTATCATTTTCCTCCTGTTGAATCATTCTTGCCTCTCTAGGGTAAAGCCTGTCAGATCATGCTTGATGATATCTTTGATATGTTCTTGCATTTGTTTTGCAAATATTTCATCAAAAATTTTGTATCTGTGTTCACAAAGGAATTTGGTCTGCAATTCCCTTTCTTTTGGGGGTATCTTTGTGTCTTTTAGTTTTGGGGACAATTCTGGCTTCATTTTATAAATGTGATATGTTCTTTCTGTTTGTTTGATCATTATTAAATAATATTTTTTATTTCCATATCAATTGTAGTATTATTTTTTCTTATTTACACAAGTGGGAAAATTTATTTTGGTAAAATTTATTTTGGTAAAATTTATTTTGGTAAAAAATAAATTTTGAATATGTTAAACAGCTTGTAGTATTCAAAGTAAGATTCCTATGAAAACATAATATTAATAAAAAGAAAAGATGGGAGGTATACTTAGAAATATAAGGAAAATAGGTTTATAGATGTTAAATAATATTTTTGTCTTTACTAAAGCTTCAAGTGCAAAGTCAAATTCTTTTTCTCAGAAGGTAATAGACAAAGGTTCCTCTGGCCTCTGTTTTCCAGGGTGACCTGTGGCCTTGCTTGTCTTCTTCCACCACACTGTACTTGGGTGTCTTGCTCCCTGAAGAAGACATTCATTTCAGAACAACCTTTGATTAACCTGCTTGGTCAAAACATCAGAAGAATAAACAGCAGCAGGAAAAACTCAAATATACCTGGAGACAAGCAGTGGAGCAAATGTCAAACTGACAGGACCTTTTATTCTCCTATTACTTGAGTTGCTCAAGTCTCAAGGTCATGGCACTTTCTAAGCTGTTTTTGTCTTAGAGTAGTATGAGTAATTTTCCACTAACAGCAGCCAACTCTTCATGTAACTTTACACTCATGTTCATATTGAAGCCACGGCCCTCCAGACAAACCCATTACTAAAGCATCACATCTATTATTGATTCACAAAGGACTAAATATTTTACTAACTTCCCTCACTAATATTACATACAATATTAATAAAAAGTAAAAATTAATTAGAAACATGATGGTCTCTTTCTTGCTATCTTGATGAACTACAGCAACTACATGCTTACAAGTTATTCTAATTTATATTAATTTTATTTTAATCTTGCATTACAATTATATATCCAAGATTGTCCTTACACTGATAATACTCCTCTTACCTCATTATCCTAAGGTGTGAGATAACAGGTATAATCCATCTTGCCCAGTCTACAAACCTCTAGGAAATGTGTAAAGTCATTTCTCTGAGTATAATTTTCTGAGGTAATATCCTAATTTGCTAAAGTTTAATTTAACTTTTCCAAGTACCACGGTGAAATGTTACAATTTTTGTCTATGTATTTTCTATGATCTACACACTGTAACTTAGAAATTTAAAATTGTAGCTAGTTGATCTACTGTAAGCATGCTTTTCTATGTTATAGTTGCTCTCCATTTATTAAAAATGGATTGCTTTTATTTGACAAATGTGACATTATTGAATAAAAATAAATGTTCTTGAGACCAAATTTATTATATGTCCTAGCTCCTCTTCTCAGTTTGTTACATGAAGATGTACTTACAGAAAATCTGTTATTATCTGGTTGAATATTTGTGCTAAGTTTTAATATAAAATTTAAGATATAAATTATTATAATGATACCAGGTAACATTCTGGAGAGCAGCAGTATTAATTACTTTTCTTACTAATTTGACAAAATATCTGACATGAGAAATTGATAAGGACCTTTTTGTGCTCACAATTTAAGAAAGTAAAACATGATGGGAGGGAAGCCAGAGTAGATGTAATATTAGATTTTTTTTACTTTGTATCATCACCCAGAAAACAGATGAGTAAGGGAATGTGAAAGGCAACTTGTATTCTATTTGAGCTAGTTGTAAAGCCCAGGTGACTGTGCAGGTGATATTCTGCAAGGGATGGTAAGTGTTTTGCCATGCTACTGGACAACAGGCTCCTGACATGAGCTGCAGCTCTTCACTACATAGGTCTGTGGCCATCAGTGATGTAAGGGCAATGCCCTCAGCCATGCCACAGGTAGAAAACGTGACCACAGGTCATGTAGCCCCAAGACAGATCTCCATTTTCATGAGGCACCTAAAGGCCTGGAAAGTTTAGCCAGTAAAATCCCCTTCCTAGATACTCCTCTACACATAGTGGGGTATGGTTTGGTTTTACTCATCATTACTCTCCACCATGACAATAAATGTCTTAAAACTATGGAATGTCTATTTTCACCAGGATCCACCATGGGGTGCAATGGACCAGGCCTTCATAGAAAGAGCCAGCTGCTAATCTCTCACAGAAAGCCTCTCAGCATTCCCAGCTATGGACGCCACCAAGCCAAGAGAGCCTCAAAAGAAGCCAAGGATGCTCATCCCCAAAGGACCAACCTGAACTCTCTCCCTTCTCTCACCCCTCGCCACTGCCTCTAGATCCAACCTGGAGGTCCCCACTATTTTCTCAGCTTCCTGGTGGACTATGGAGTGCCCAAGAGTCTGAAAAACTGAATTCTCCAGCCATTGTGAAAGTCTGGGTATCCCACTCACCCCCAAACCAGCTCTGGCAGGTTCCTAGGGACCTCAGACTGCCCTGCCCTAACCTTGTGGCTTCTCAGCCTGGTGTCTCCCCCCTCAGACACTGGTGTAGCGAAAGCACAGTAAAAAATCCTGCATTCCACCTCCCCAGCAGCCTGAGCCACGGGGTGGATGCAGTCCACCATTTATTCCAATGACAAGAAACAGAAGCACTCAATTATTTTTGTTTACCTTTGTATTTAGTATGGGATTCTAGACTATGGTATGCTGTAAACAACTTTTAGTATAAATCTTCGCTTGCCAGTTTAACTCTTTTGGAAAGCTGTTACACTCATGTCCAGAGAAGTAAAGTAAGACATAGAAAGAAGAGTCATGCTCAAACCATAAAACCAACAGACACAGAATAACTTAATGAATTGGTTCTTTCTTTAGTAAACTATAAAATAAATTTATTGTAAAAATCATAACTCTCATGAATAAATGTATTAAATTTATCTTCTATTCTGGCTCTATCTTTTGTATCCAGGTGTGGATTGGTGATCATTTACAAGAGCATTCTTTCTACGTACAAGTAGCTATGTAATGCATATTTATTGACCAGGGAGTTCAAAGCATCTTTTTTTTTTAAGTTCAGCATTTAAATATAAGCTATAGGCTTCTATATTACATTTTAAAAAGGTCTAAAAAAAGTAGAAAATATCAGTAGTAAATAAAAGTCCGTAATAAATTTTACTGATAAGTAAATTAGTTTTATTTAATAGAGTCTAAGTCACTATGTGTGAGATAGTGCCAAGTGAAAAGTAGCAGTAATAAACACTTCTATCACTATCAAAGTTATGCGACCTTTTGTCTCTAGAACCATGTTATGAACATCTAATGTCACTTTGGCTTTATACGGGTACCAAGCCCTCAAACCTACTCTAGAGTTACATGGAGATATCATCAGTTTAAAGGACACATAGCTTTTCAAAATTAACTTTGATATGTCTTTTTCTGTGACCAGAACTTTGGTTCAAACAGAAATGGTAGTCAACTGCTTTCTTGTTATTTCTGAGAATGAAAGGGCTTTATTTTTTTGCCAGTCTTTCTAAGATCCAAGTACACATTTTTGCATGTTTTCATGTTGAAAGAATTGACATTCTATTTTCATATGTCAGGCCACCCTTGCCTAATGATAATACTTTTAAAATGTCCCTGCCTAGTGCCTTAGTTCATTTCTTGACTGCTTTGGTGAGAATCCTAAAGTATAGTTTAAATAATGCTCACCTCCTCTTACTATCTTTAAAAAATTATTTATAAAGCCATGGTTTCGATGTGTGTGAATATGTGTATATGAGGCAGGTACCCATGGAGGCAAGAGGCTTAGTAGCTGGAGTTACAGGAAGTAATAAATTGTCAAATAAATTTTGGAAACTAAACCTGTGCCTTCTGCATGGACATATTCTCTTTACTGCAAGGCCATCACCCCATGGCAGTATCTCCTCATGTCACGGATATTAGAATGACTTCATTCAGCTACTTTGATTCCCAATGCCAATCTTGTTTATAGATAAACTATAAAACCTTGACTGAATGTGAAACGGCAGATTCCCTTGGCTTCTGATATCATGGAAAAGGTCATGGCTGTTTTGGATTAGCAGATATCTCAGCTGACCACTGACCCAACAGCCAGGATAGTGGTATTCAGGTACCTCCCTCCATAAAAGCACGGTCAGTTAGCACAATCGCTAAAATACAGCTGCCTCTCGATTCAGAACATGGTCTGAGATGGTAAAGAAAAGCATATAAAAGGAAAGAAGAAATAAAAAATAAATTTGTGTTATAACAAATTATAGATATTATTAGATCTAAAAATTTACTAATAGCTACCCCCTTTTGGAATTCATCAACACAATATTGATATATTCCTTGGTCAAGGAAGAAATAAAGAAATCAAAGACTTTTTAGAATTTATTGAAAATGAAGGCACAGCATACCTAAATCTATTGGACACAATGAAAGCAGTGCTAAGAGGAAAACTCATAGCCCTGAGTGCCTCCAAAAAGAAAATGGAGAGAACATACACTAGAAGCTTAACGGCATAACTGAAATCCCTGGAACAAAAAGAATCTAATCCACCCAGGAGGAGAAGAAGATAAGAAATCATCAAACTCAGGGCTGAAATCAATCAAGTAGAAACAAAGAGAACCATACAAAGAATCAACTTAACCAGGAGCTGGTTCTTTGAAAAAAAAATCAACAAGATTGATAAACCCTTAGCAAGACTAACCAAAGTGCACAGAGACAGTATACAAATTAACAAAATTAGAAATGAAAAGGGAGATATAACAACAGAAACTGAGGAAATTCAAAAAATTATAAGATCCTACTACAAAAGCCTATACTCAGCACCACTGGAGAACTGGGAGGAAAGGGACAATTTGTTAGACAGATAACAAATACCAAAATTAAATCAGGATCAAATAGATCATCTAAACAGTCCCCAAACCCCTAAAGAAATAGAAGGGGTCATAGAAAGCCTTCAAAACAAGAAAAAGCACAGAACCACATGGTTTCAGTGCAGAGTTCTATTAGACCTTCAAAGAAGACCTAACACCAATACTCTTCAAAATATTCCACAAAATAGAAACAGAAGGAACACTCTCCAACTCGTTCTATGAAGCCACAATTATGCTGATACAAAAACCGCACAAAGATCCAACAAAGAAAGAGAACTTCAGGTCAATTTCCCTTATGAATATTGATGCAAAATACTCAATAAAATTCTTATCAACTGAATCCAAGAACACATCAAAATGATCATCCACCATGATAAAATAGGCTTCATCCCAGGGATGCAAGGATGGTTCAATATATGGAAATCCATCTACATAAACAAATTAAAAAAAAAACACACACATGGTTATTTCATTAGATGCTGAAAAAAATTTGACAAAATTCAGCATCCATTCATGCTAAAAGTCTTGGAAAGAACTGGAATTAAAGGCCCACACTTAACATAGCAAAAGCAATAAACAGCAAACTGGTAGCCAGCACCAAACTAAATGGAGAGAAACTTGAAGCAATCCCACTAAAGTCAGGGACTAGACAAGGCTGACCCCTCTTTCCATACCTTTTCAAAATAATTCTTGAAGTCCTAGCTAGAGCAATTAGACAACATAAGGAGGTCAAAGGGATACAAATTGGAAAGGGAGAAGTCAAACTATCACTATTTGCAGATGATATGATAGTATACTTAAGTGACCCCAAAAACTCCACCAGAGAACTCCTACAGCTGATAAACAACTTCTGTAAAAATTGGCTGGTTACAAAACCAACTCAAGCAATTCAGTAGCCTTCCTATGCTCAAAGGATAAGAAGACTGAGAAAGAAATTACGGAAACAACACCCTTTACAATAGCCATAAACAGCATAAAGTATCTTGCTGTGACTCTAACCAAACAAGTGAAAGATCTATAGTACAGGAACTTCAGGTCTATGGAGAAGGAAATTGAAGAAGACCTCAGAAAATGGAAAAATCTTCCAAGCTCGTGAATTGTCAGGATTAATATAATTAAAATGGCCATCTTGCCAAAACCAATCTACATGTTCAACGCAATCCTCATCAAAATCCCAACTCAGTTCTTCACAATTAGAAAAAGCAATTCTCAAGTTCATCTGGAATAACAAAAACTCACGATAGTTAAAACTATTCTCAACACTAAAAGAACTTCTGGGGGAATCAGTATACCAGACCTCAAAATATACTACAGAGCAATAGTGATAAAAACTGCATGGTATTGGTACAATGACAGGCAAGTGGATCAATGGAATAGGATTGAAGACCCAGAAATGAACCCTCACACCTATGATCACTTGATCTTCGACAAAGGAGCTGAAAACATCCAGCAGAAAACAAAGATAGCCTTTTCAACAAAGGTGCTGGTTCAATCGGAGGTCAGTATACAGAAGAATGTGAATTGATCCATTCTCATCTCCTTGTACTAAGCTCAACTCCAAGTGGATCAAGGACCTCCAAATAAAACCTGACACACTGAAACTAATAGAAAGAAACTGAGGAAGACCTTTGAGGCATGGACACAGGGCAAAACTTCCTGACCAGAACACCAATAGCTTATGCTCTAAGATCAAGAATTGACAAATGGAACCTCATAAAATTACAAAGCTTCTGTAAGGCAAAGGATACTGTCAAAAGGACAAAACAGCAACAGCAGATTGGGAAAGGATCTTCACCCACCCTAAGTCTGACAGATGGCTAATATCCAATATATGCAAAGAACACAAGAAGTTAGACTCCAGAGAACCAAATAACCCTATTAAAAATGGGGTACAGAGCTAAACAAAGAATTTTTACCTGAAGAAATTCAGATGACTGAGAAGTACCTTAAGAAATGTTCAACATACTTAATCATTAGGGAAATGCAAATTAAAACAACCCTGAGATTTCAACTCACACCAGTCAAAATGTCTGAAGTTAAAACTCAGGAGACAGCACGTGTTGGTGAGGATATGAAGAAAGAGGAACACTCCTCCATTGCTGGTGGGATTGCAAGATGGTACAACCACGTTGGAAATCAGTCTAGTGGTTCTTCAGAAAACTGGACATGACAGTTCTGGAGGACCATGATATACCTCTCCTGGGCATATACCCAGTGGATTCCCTGGCATGCAGTAAGGACACATGCTCCACTATGTTCATAGCAGCCTTTTTTATAATAGCCAGAAGCTGGAAAGAACCCAGATGTTCCTCAGTGGAGGAATGGATACAGAAAATGTGGTATATTTACACAATGGAATACTACTCAGCATTTAAAAACAATGAATTCATGAAATTCTTAGGCTAATGGTTGGAACTGGAAAATATCATCCTAAATGAGGTAACCCAATCTCAAAAGAACACACATGGAATGCAATTACTGATAAGTAGATATTAATTAGCCCAGAAGCTCTGAATTCTCAAGACACAATTAGCATATCAAATGAAACCCAAGAAGAGGGAAAGATAGGGCCCTGCTTCTGAAAAGACTTGATCCAGCACTGTAGGGAATTACTAGGAGAAAGAAATGGGATAAGGGTGGTGATTGGGAAATGGGCAGAGGAAAAGGGGCTTATGAGACTGGTGGGAAGTGGGGAACCAGGAAAGGAGAACACATTCAGAATGTAAACAAAGAATATAGAAAATAAAAAAAAAATAAAAAAATTAAAAGAAAATATTTTTAAACAATGTTTTTTATATAATATGTTTGATCATGTTTCCCTTTCTAACATGTACTCCCTACTCCCTCTCTATTCAATTTCATGATCTCTCTTTCTTCTTCTCCTTCTTAGTCTGTCAAAAATCAACTCAAAAACTATAAAATCTAAATAAATAACATATTGCAAATATTCAAAAATAAAATACAATGAAATTAAAGGCCCACAAAAAAGGTTTAAATATGACGTTGAGAAATTTGCTAAAAAAATTACTTGTTTTCTTATCCAAGTCCCTTTAATTTTCCTAATCTTTACTTATTTCTCTGGTTAGTGTTTCCTGCATTATGTCAAAAATTATCAAAAAATATGCAAGTTAAAACAACTTTGAAAGTTTCAATTTACCCAGTCAGAATTGCTATACTCAACAAACATCAGGCAACAGATACTACTGAGTTTGTAACGAAAGATAAACCTTCATTCCCTCTTGTTGAAAAAAATCAATTAGAGGACCCACTCTGTAAATTAGTAAGGAGGATTCGAAAAAAGCTAAAAATAAATATACCATGTGATCAAAATATGTTCCTACTTGACATATGACCAAAATTATCAAAATCCTATTCTACAGATAATTGTTCAGCATTGCTGCCCTTTTATAAATAGCCAGAAAATGATTACACCAAAAACATCTGTCAACAAATTAATGAATAGTGACAACACAGACTATTTAAACAGTAGAATACTATTCAAATGTAAAGAATGGTAAAATTGCATGCCAAAGGATGAACTTAGAAACGATGATACTGAATAAGATAAACCAAACCCAGAAAGGCAAATGGTTTCTCTCAAGTGTGGTTCTTAGTTCCAAATGCTCATAGGTGAGTGTTACATAAGGAGAAACCACCGAAACTGGGAATGCACAAAGGAACCATGGATATATCATTGAAGATGTCTTGAGAGGATAGGATAGATGTGATATGAAGTAGAAAATGAAAATTGAGTAGCAGAGTCTATGTGGTTATGAGAGAGGGAGAACAATAAAGAATAATAGGGAAAATAACACTGTTGGAAAAGTTCAAGTAATATATATATATATATATATATATATATATATATATATATATATATATATATATAATTATACACAACACATAAAAGAACTTTTCTTAATTAGGGTTTTCCTGTGTGAAGAGAACCATGCCCAAGACAACTCTTATGAGGACAATATTTAATTGGGGCTGACTTACAGGTTCAGTGGTTGAGTCCAGTATCGTCAAGGTGGCAGTGTGGTAGCATCCAGGCAGATATGGTGCAGAAGGAGTTGAGTGTTTTACAAAGGCCACTAGGAGAAGACTGCCTAAAGGCATCTAGGATGTGGATCTTATAACCCAGGCCTAGAGTGACACTCTTCTTCAATAATGCCATACCTCCTAATAGTGCCACTCCCTGGGCTAAGAATATTCAAACCGGCATATCCCACTCCCTAATCTCAATAGGCTTGTTCAAACACATGTGTCTATGGGGCCATATGTAGCCACAACATAATGAAAATTCATTTCATACAACTTCAATAGTTCCCATAGTCTATAGTAGTCTCAACAATGTTACAAATCCAAAGTTCAAAGTCTCTTCTGAGATTCCAGCAGTCTCTTAACTGTAATTCCATACAGAGTCAAAACTATTGGACCAAAACTAAGCTGGGTGGCATCCTGATCCAATAGCCCCACTTTATTTATCCTTTCATCTTCTTAAAGATATAATTCAGCTTCATTTATTGCTTGAACCATATATTTTATATTTTCCTTTCTTAGGTTGTTCCTTTTCATTAAAATATTCCTCACAAGTCTAAACCAGAGAACAAAGTCTCTGCAAAATTTTTTCAAGACTTCCTTTGTAAATAAAATTAGTATGAATCCCTTCAACTTGGCTTCAGGTAGACTCTGCAGAAAATGCCAAAAAGCAGCCACATTCTTCAGCAAAATATCATAAAAACTGTTTTAGGGCCACATACTAAAATCCTTCACCATTAAAACCTCTTAATTTAGTTCTTCATGGTTTACATCAATCACAGCAACAATGTTTTCCACATTCCTATGAGGATACCCATTAAGCCCCATTTCAACATTCTACTATTTTCTAAATCAAAAGTTCCAAAATCCACATTCTTCCAAAAAAAGCATGGTCAGACATAGCACAACAATACCCCAGTCCCTGGTGCCAATTTTTGTCTTACTTAGGCATTTACTGCTGTGAACAGACACAATGACCAAGGCAACTCTTTTAGGGACAATATTTAATTGGGGCTTGCTTACAGGTTTAGAGGTTTAGTCCAGTATCATCAAAACATACAGAGTGGCAGCATCCCTGTAGGCATGGCACAGGAGGAAGTGAAAGTTCTACATCTTCATTTGAAGTGTGCTTGAAGAAGACTAGCTTTTAAGCAACTAGGATGAGGGTCTTAAAGTGCAGGCCCAGAGTTACACATTTCCTCCATCAAATCTACACATACTTCAACTAATTTAACCACTTGAGATAACAATACTTCCTACAAGAATGATTGAATAGCAATACCCCAGCATCAGAATGAGAAATCTCCTCTTGAAGAGATGTTACTACTACTTAGTCATAGTAGTCGAAGTAACTACCTAATGAAACTATTGATATAACCTTTTGTTACCTCCCACGGTTTGAGAATGTGCTATTCTTGCTGAATAAAATGCGTATTTTGGTTGTACGACCTGGTTGGTTCAAGATGGATCTGACATGAAAGCATCTTTCCTGTAGTCTTGATGGTATTATAAAATACTACCATATGAACAAGAAAGTGAAAATAGTCCTACAAATGTTAATACCTAAGACCAGAATAAAGCAAGATATACTAAATTTGTATTAAGTATTCATCACATGTCCATGATAACTAACAACTACCTAACTGCAATAAAGGCCTATGCAACAGAAGACAAATCATGACTTCTACTGAAATCTAGCCAGATTCCATGTGCCAATGATCTCACAAGTCTTAGATAAAAATCTACTGTGAAAACCTTGTAATACCAGCATAATTCCATGTTCTCTAAATATTATCCTTATCCCTGTAGGTAAGTATAGTTATCACCTCTCAACAAAGAAGCCTTTCATTACAGCAAATAAAATAGACACAATGCATAAAGGAACAAATTGTGGGGAGCTTAATCCAACAGATATATCTGTATTATAGCCTCCTGCAACTATTACTCTGGGAATGTAGAGAAAAAGAGAGTCAAAGAATTGTAAAAAAACAAAATACCAGGAAGTCTTCTGAGAAAATGTCACTCCTAGAAATGCCTGCATAAACAAGATCAGAAAACCAAGAAATACAATAAGCATGTTAACAAGGAATTCCAAGTATTAACATGGAAAGTAGAAAATTTTGAGGTTCTGTCTCCTAGGTAAAAACTTCAGGCAACTAATAAACTCTAGGAGAATTTGAATTAGGCTCTTAAAGGGATGAGTTGATTAATTTGCTGTCAAATACAGAATGTTTAGCCCTGAAATTTTATACACACATCCAAACAGCAAAAATAGATTCAGCAGGTTGTATATTTTGATACACTAACAGTGGCAGCAGCAACAACATTTAGTAAAAAACAAACAAAAAAAAACAGGCAAACAAATCATAGTGTATGAATTATGAAATTAAGAGGAGGTATTCATGGGAGTTCACAGAGAGTATGTAGGAGGACTGACAAGAGGAAATGAAAGTAGCCTATTATATAATCCTGCTTTAGTGAAAATAACACTTCACAATTTTTAAAATAAAATAAGAAAGAGTCACTGGTGAATAGTGTACACTATGGGTACAAGTATAAATCTGTTAGTAACAAACAGTAATATAGAATTAGGAAATAGGACTAAGCCAAAACACAGAGGATTTTTTTCATTTAATAAAAAATTATATAGCTGTAATAATTCTTGGGAAGCAAACATTTTCTTTCCTGCTTGTACCATTTGAGCTAATTCCCAGGTGTTTTCATCACCCAGGAAGCAAAATACACTATAGGGTTGGTCTTAAAACAAAATGACTTCTAAATTCAGGCACAGTGTCTGAAGCTTCATTTGGCAGAATCCCTAACAAGGAAATAATTTAATAATTTATTGACATTATCAAAAGGAACGTTGTAGTCACATACTTTGAAATTATGTGTTGTATTTACAAGGAAGCCGCAGAGCATGGACACAGCAAGATTGTAGGAATTTGAAGAAGGAGACCCCTCACCTCTCATATTTCCCACCACTCTAAGGGATCCTGGATGAAGGCAGAGCATGGGAACGTAAGGCTAGAAGACTTTCTGAAAAAACATGGTTGTTTTCTAGTAGTGGATCCAGATGGGAGAGGAGGTGGGTGAAAACTGGGAGGATTAGAAGAGCAGAAACTCTATTCGAGATTATATATATATATAATGTAAGAATAGATATTGAAAATAATCTATTTCAATAAGAAGGAAAAAAATCAAATTCGATTCCTCTGGAAAAGCAGTAAGATTGTAGATACTGAAGTGTCTCATGAGCCCCAGAGGTTTCCATATTTTTTTAAAATTTTCTTTCAGGCATTTGATAAAGGTGAATGATAATAGAATTTGATAATAATTAATAAAATTACAAGTTTTAAATTATCTAAATTTGAGGGGAGATATAATATACTTATATTATTTTTCCCAATTCCCTTTCATTTCCTTAAACCCTTGTGTATATTCCAACTTGCTCTGTTTCTCATTTAAGAACTCTATTGTCATTGCTTAAATATATTATATCATATATAATGATATATAATATGTATTAATAAAGACATAAATAAACATCTCCATTTTTAAGATTTTATTTTAAAACTCCCTTTCTCTATGAAGAAAGAAAGCAGTGACTCTCCAATCGACTGAGCATTTCTGATTCAGTAATTACAGCTCCTAAGTTGGGCAATCTCAACTCTTCATAGCTTTGAAGAGTAGATAAGCTTCATGTATTTCAGTCCTTGCTGTTATACAGTAGAAAAAAACAGATTCTATAAGGTACAAAAGAGAATCCTTGTAATTCTTAGTCAACATTTGATTTTATAGGCAAAAAAAAATGTATTTAGCCTTGGAAGAATGAAGTACTGCTTGTGCAATACAAGCACAGCTTAACTTTACTTCAGGGTCATCCAAAAGATGACTATTCATATTTGTAGTATATGAACACAATTTTTTTTGATATTTTGACACAAGTTATAATTAAAACTAGATAAAATTTGAATTTTTATTATATTCACACCAACTATGTAGGTTTTCCTACTTAATAATTTTATTTTTAATATTAGTTATAATTTCATTTTTTAGAGCAGGAAATGAACACAAAGCCTCACAAACTGCTGGTAAACTGTCCTTTGTTAGTGACGATAGCTTCTCTTCTTTTATTACATCTACTATTAGTCTTTAAATGAAATCTCATATTGACATGGAAAACATGCAATTTTAGAAAGAGAATTATATTTTTTTAATATTTTAATTTTTTAAAAATTTTCTATATTCTTTGTTTACATTCTGAATGCTTTCCCTTTTCCAAAGTTCCCCCCTCCCCATCTGTCTCATAAGCCTTCTTCCCTCTGCTCATTTCCAAATCACACCTCTCCCATTTCTCTGTCCTGGTTTTCCCCTACAATGCTGGATCAACTATTTTCAGAATCAGAGCCCTCTCCTTGCCACTTCTGGGGTATCATTTGATATGCTAATTGTGTCTTGAGAATGCAGAGCTTCTGGGCTAATTAATATCCACTTATCAGTGATTGCATTCCATGTGATTGGGTTACCTTACTTAGGATGATATTTTCCAGTTCCAACCTTTGCCTAAAAATTTCATGAATTTGTTGTTTTTAATTGCTGAGTAGTATTCCATTGTGTAAATATACCACATTTTCTGTATCCATTTCTCCACTGAGGGACATCTGGGTTCTTTCTAGCTTCTGGCTATTATTAATAAGGCTGCTATGAACATAGTGGAGCATGCATCCTTATTGCATGCCTGGGAATCCTCTGGGTATATGACCAGGAGAGGTATAGCAGGGTGCTCCAGAACTGTCATGACCAGTTTTCTGAGGAACCGCTAGACTGATTTCCTAAGTGGTTGTACCATCTGGCAATCCCATCAGCAGTGGAGGAGTGTTCCTCTTTTTCCACATCCTCACCAACATCTGCAGTCTCCTGAGTTTTTAACCTTAGCCATTTTGACTGGTGTGAGGTGAAATCTCAGGGTTGTTTTGATTTGCATTTCCCTAATGATTAATGATATTGAACATTTCTTAAAGTGCTTTTTAGCCATCCGAAGTTCTTCATGTGAAAATTCTTTCTTTAGCTCTGTACCCCATTTTTTAATAGGGTAATATGGTTCTCTGGAGTTCAACTTATTGAGTTCTTTGTATATATTGGATATTAGCCGTCTGTCAGATTTAGGGTTGGAGAAGATCCTTTCCCAATCTGTTGTTGCTGTTTTGACCTTTTGATAGTGTCTTTGCCTTTACAGAAGCTTTGTAATTTTATGAGGTTCCATTTGTCAATTCTTGATCTTAGAGCATAAGCTATTGGTGTTCTGGTCAGGAAGTTTTGTCCTTTGTCCATGCCTCAAAGGTCTTCCTCAGTGTCTTTCTATTAGTTTCAGTGTGTCAGGTTTTATGTGGAGGCCCTTGATCTACCTGGAGTTGAGCTTAGTACAAGGAGATGAGAATGAATCAATTCACATTCTTCTGCATTCTGACCTCCAATTGAACCAGCACCTTTGTTGAAAAGGCTATCTATTTTCACTGGATGTTTTCAGCCCCTTTGTCGAAGATCAAGTGGCCATAGGTGTGAGGGTTCATTTCTGGGTCTTCAATCCTATTCCATTGATCCACTTGCCTGTCATTGTACCAATACCATGCAGTTTTTAACACTATTGTGTAGTATTGCTTGAGGTCTGGTATATTGATTCCCCCAGAAGTTCTTTTAGTGTTGAGAATAGTTTTAGCTATCCTGGGTCTTTTGTTATTCCAGATGAATTTGAGAATTGCTTTTTCTAACTCTGTGAAGAACTGAGTTAGGATTTTGATGGGGATTGCGTTGAATCTGTAGATTGGTTTTGGCAAGATGGCCATTTTAATTATATTAATCCTGACAATCCACGATAATCAAGATTATTCCATTTTCTGAGGTCTTCTTAGATTTCCTTCTCCAGAGACGTGAAGTTCTTGTACTACAGATCTTTCACTTGTTTGGTTAGAGTCACAGCAAGATACTTTATGTTGTTTGTGGCTATTGTGAAGGGTGCCATTTCCCTAATTTCTTTCTCATTCTGCTTATTCTTTGAGTATAGGAATGCTACTGATTTGCTTGAGTTGATTTTGTAACCAGCCACTTTGCTGAAGTTGTTTATCAGTTGTAGGAGTTCTTTGGTAGAGTTTATTCAGTCACTTAAGTATACTATCATATCATATGCATATAGTGATAGTTTGACTTCTTCCTTTCCAATTTGTATCCCTTTGACATCCTCATGTTGTCTAATTGCTCGAGCTAGGACTTCAAGAACTATATTGAAAAGATATGGAGAGAGGGGGCAGCCTTGTCTAGTAGCTGATTTTAGTGGGATTGCTTCAAGTTTCTCTCCATTTAGTTTGATGTTGGCTACAGGTTTGCTATATATTGCTTTTACTATGTTTAGATATGGGCCTTGAATTCCAGTTCTTTCCAAGACTTTTAGCATGAAAGGATGCTGAATTTTATCAAATGCATTTTCAGCATCTAATGAAATGACCATGTTTTTTTTTCTTTGAGTTTGCTTATATAGTGGATAGCATTGATGGATTTATGTTTATTGAAGCATCCCTGAATCCCTGGTATGAAGCCTACTTGATCATGATGGATGATCGTTTTAATGCGTTCTTGGATTCTGTTGGCAAGAATTTTATTGATTATTTTTGCATCAATATTCATAAGGGAAATTGGCTTGAAGTTCTCTTTCTTTGTTGGATCTTTTTGTTGTTTTGGTATCAGTGTAATTGTGGCTTTGTAGAACGAGTTGGGTAGTGTCCCTTCTGTTTCTATTTTGTGGAATAGTTTGAAGAGTATTGGTGTTAAGTCCTCTTTGAACGTCTGATAGAATTCTGCACTAAAACCATCTGGTCCTGTGCTTTTTTTTGGTTGGAAAGCTTTCTATGACCCCCTTCTATGTCTTTAGTTGTTATGGAACTATTTAAATTATGTATTTGATCCTGATTTAATTTTGGTATTTGGTATCTAAGAAATTGTCCAATTCTTCCAGATCCTCCAGTTGTGTTCAGTGTAGGTTTTTGTAGTAGGCTCTGATGATTTTTTTTCAACTTCCTTAGATTCTTTTGTTATATGTCCCTTTTCATTTCTAATTGTGTTAATTTGGATACTGTCTCTGTGCCCTTTGGTTAGTCTGCCTAAGGGTTTAACTATCTTGTTGATTTTTTTCAAAGAACCGGGTCCTGGTTTTGCCAATTCTTTGGATGGTTCTCTTTTTTTCTACTTGATTTTGTTCAGCCCTGAGTTTGATGATTTCCTGTCTTCTTTTCCTCCTGGGTGAATGAGCTTCATTTTGTTCCAAGCCTTTCAGTTGTGCCATTAAGCTGCTAGTTTATACTCTCTCCAGTTTCTTTTTGGAGGCACTCAGGGCTATGAATTTTCCTCTTAGCACTGCTTTCATTGTGTCCCATAGGGTATGTCCCATAGGGTATGTGTGCCTTCATTTTCATTAAATTCTAAAATGTCTTTGAATCCTTTCTTTATTCCTTCCTTGTCCAAGTTATCATTGAGTAGAATATTCTTAAGTTTCCATGTGTATGTGGACTTTCTGTTGTTTTTGTTGCTTTTGTTGCTTTTGATGACCAATTTTACTCCATAGTGATCTGATAGGAGGAAGGGGATTATTTCAATCTTCTTATATTTGTTTAGGTCTGTTTTGTGACCAATTATGATTGATTTTGGAGATGGTATCATGAGGTGCTGAGAAAAAGGTATATTCCTTTGCTTTAGGATGACATGTTCTATATATATCTGTTAAACCCAACTGGTCCAAAACTTCATTTAGTTTCGCTTTGTCCCTGTTTAGTTTCTGTTTTCCTCATCCATCCATTGAGGACACTGGGGTGTTGAAGTCACCCACAATTATTGTGTTTGGTGAAATGTGTGCTTTGAGCTTTAGTTAAGTTTCTTTTATGAATGAGGCTGCCCTTGCATTTGGAGCAGATATCTTCAGAAATGAGATTTCTTCTTGGTGGATTTTTTCTTTGACCAGCAAGAAGTGTCCTTCCATGTCTCTTTTGAGGTTGAAAGTCAATTTTGTCTGATATTAGAATGACTACACCAGCTTTTTTCCTGAGACCATTTGCTTGTAAAATTGTCTTCCAGCCTTTTACTCTAAGGCAGTTTTTGTCTTTCACACTGAAGTGTGCTTCCTGTATGCAGCAAAATGTAGCATCCTGTTTACATATCCAGTCTGTTAGTCTATGTCTTTATTTGGGAATTGATTCCATTAATGTTAAGAGATATTAAGGAATAGTGATTATTGCTTTCTGTCATTATTGATGTTAATTTTATATTTGAGTGGTTGTCTTCTTTTGGGTTTGATGAAAGAAGGTTTTGGTTTTTCCAAAGTATAGTTTCCATCCTTTTATTGTTTATTTTTTTCCCTATTATTCTTCGCAGGGCTGGGTTTGTGGAAAGAAATAGTGTAAATTTGGTTTCATCATAGAATATCTTGGTTTCTCAATCTATAGTGATTGAGAGTTTTGCTGGGTATAATAGTTTTGGCTGGCATTTGTGATCTCTTAGAGTCTGCATGAGATCTGCCCAGGATCTTCTAGCTTTTATGGTCTCTGGTTAGAAATCTAGTGCAATTCTGATAGGTCTTCCTTTATATGTCACTTGACCTTTTTCTCTTACTGCCTTTAATATTCTTTCTTTGTTTAGTACACTTGGGGTTTTGATTATTATGTGATGGGAGGTATTTCTCTTCTGATCCAGTCTGTTTGGAGTTCTGTAGGCTTCTTGTATATTCATGGGCATCTCTCTCTTTAGGTTAGGGAAGTTTTCTTCCATAATTTTATTGAAGATATTTGCTGGCCCTTAAAGTTGTAAATCTTCACTTTCATCTATGCCTATAATCCTTAGGTTTGGTCTTCTCATTGTGTCCTGGATTTCCTGAATGGTTTAGATTACAAGCTTTTTGCATTTTACATTTTCTTTGACTGTTGAGTCCATGGTTTCTATGGTATCTTGAGCATCTGAGATTCTTTCTTCAATCTCTTGCAGTCTGTTGTTGATTTTTGCATCTATGCCCCCTGATTTCTTCCCAAGGTTTTCTATCTCCAAAGTTGTCTTCATTTGTGATTTCTTAGTTGTTTCTACTTCTGTATTTAGATCCTGGATGGCATTGCTCTGTTTTATTTTTTTATTTGTTTGTTTGGGTTTTCCTGTAATTCTTGAAGAGATTTTTATGTTTCCTCTTCCATGACTTCTGCCTGTTGACTCCAGTTCTCCTATATTTCCTTAAGTGATTTTTGCATTTCTTCTTTATTGGCTTCTATCTTTTGACCCATATTCTCCTGAATTTCTTTAAATTACATTTGTGTTTCCCTTGTAAGGGCTTCTAACTTTTGATCATTTTTTTCTCCTGAATTTCTTATAAGATTTATTTATGACCTTCATGTTCCTCTAACAGCATCCTGACCAGTGATTTTAAAGCCAAATCTTGTTTTTATGATATGTTGGGGTATCCAGGACTTGCTGTTGTTGGAGAACTGGGTTCAGATGCTGCCTTATTGCCTTGATTTCTTTTCGTAATGTTCCTATATTTGCCTTTTGCCATCTAGTTCTCACTGGTGTTAGTTGGTCTTGTTGTCACTGGCTGGTGCTTCAACCACCTGTGAGTCTGTAAGGCTATTTCAGCAACACTGAATGACTGGGTTTTCCCTGGCACAAATTGCTGATGTGCTGTCCTCCTCTTGTGTGCAGTTGGAGCCCTGCTGTGTCTTGCCCCAAGCAATTTTATACTTGGGTTGTCTCAGTGAACCTGGTGTTCCCCGTCTGCTCTGTCATGGAGCGAAGATGGTGGTGGGAAGTCAATCCAAATGCTGATCATACATAGGGAACAGGACCCATGACTGGTTGGCTCACAGACTAACCACTGATCTGCCCAGGTCATGAGCACAGGCAGAACCCTAGCACTTTGCACCCCCAGAGGTCTTAAACTCAGGATATCTCAGTACCAGGTGATGCTTCTTTTCTCCTTCAGCGAAAGAAGATGGTGTCAGGGAGTCACTCCAAATACTGATCACCTCGTAGGGCACAGGACCCATGACTGGCTGGCACACAGATGAACAGCTGATCTGCCCAGGTCCTGGGTGCAGGCAGACCCCTGGCGGTTTGTGCTCCCAGAGATCTTAAACTCGGGATATCTCAGTACCTGGTGATGCCCGTCTGCTCTGTCACGGAGCAAAGATGGAAAAGAATTTTAAAAAGGAAAGAATGAATAGGCAGGAGGACTTCTGGTAATTGGAATTTTTATGTGATTTTATTTTAGTCTTTTTTTGATTCTTGAAGACACAAGAGTTGTCAATAATTTCTCTTTGTGGATATTAACCAAAAATTTTCATGAAGATCTCCAAGTTTATTCAAAGTTTTCTACAACACACCTTCTTTTTAACCTTTAATAATTTTGAAAATAAATTTTAGCAAGGTTTTAAAATGTAAAATATTATTTATTTGATTTTTTATTTAAATTTATTTTTTACACTCTATGTTTATTTACCCTATCCTTCCCTCTGACTGTTCTACATACCATGCTTTCTCCCCATGCCCCTACCGCAAAATGGATGTCCCCATCCCCCAGCCCATTTGACCTCTAAAATCCCTGGAGCCTCCAGTCTGTTGAGGGTTAGGTGCATCATCTGTTAATGAACACAAACCTCAACAGTCCTCTACTGTATGTGTGTTGGGGGGTCACATTTTAGCTGATGTATGCTGCCTATTTGGTGATCCAGTGTTTGATAGATACTTAATACAATCATTTCAAGTCAATAATTGACATGGCTGTGCATTCAACAATATTCTGTGTTTTTATCTTTCAAAGAACCATGTTATATGCTAAATATAGGCATTTCTTGCTAAACTTATTAGAATTATCCATCAAGAAGTAATAAATACCAAGCAGCAATAGCACAGATTTTTAAAGAATTCTTAAGGATAAGGTTTTTTTAGAATTAGACAACATTGCTAGTCAGCATAACATCTAAAGTAACTTTGCTTGAAGTTATTTGTAAAAAGTTTTTTTCTTTGCATTTTTTCACAAATTTCGTCTGGCTTGTAGAAAATTATAGAGCATATTTTCTACTCCTCTCTATAATTATTAATAAATACAAACTTTGCTAAGTGAAAGAAAACAAAAATATAACATTTCCATTTCAAGCCAAATACCATGTTCAAACTGTAGTCTCTTAAAATAATTTATAACATTTGAAAGAGATAAATGGTACCAAAATGAATCAATATGTGACATGTTTTCATGATGCAAAATAGTCATGCAGCATTTTTTTAAATGGTAAGAAAATAGAATAAACTTTCCCGAATGAGGAAGGTACTGGTGCTTCCATCATTATGATTGGATATGACAATCTGTGGGTCATAAGTCAACATTGATCCCCATTTATTAAAGAGTAAAAACATAATCTAAAGTATTATTAAATTATGTTATGCACAAACATTCTGGGAAATTTATAATGATGCCTAGTGTGCAGGTATAAATGGAATGATTAGTGAAGATACTTTCTAAAGATGAGATGAAGCAAAAAGACTCAGTGAAGCAGTATAGAGCAAAATCAGAACAGGGAAGTGGGAAGGGTTGGGTGGGAAAACGGGGAGGGAAGGGGACTGATGGGACTTTCAGGGAGTGGGGGTCCAGAAAAGGGGAAATCATTTGAAATGTAAATAAATATATCAATAAAAAAAACAATGAAGCGCAAATTTGGAAGATAAACATCGCCTCAACTCAAGATGTCTCTGTCCTTGCTACAAAATATCTATTAAATAATGCATCCTGATAATATAAAAATGGTTTTAAAAAATCAATTATTTCTGAGTGTAAAGTCACACATTGGGTTTTTTTGTATTTTTTTATTGTTTATTTTGTTTTATTAGATATCTTCAAATGGTATCCCCTTTCCATGTTACCTCTCTGAAAACCCCCATCCCATCCCTCCTCCCCTGCTCCTCTCTCCCCAATTTCCTGACTTGCATTCCCCTTATTCTGGGGAATTGGGCTTTCACAGGACCAATGGACTCTCTTCTCATTGATGTATGATATGGTTATCTACTACTACATATGTAGCTGGAGCTGTGGGTCCCTCCATGTGCACTCTTTGGTTGGTGGTTTAGTCCCTGTGAGCTCTGGTGGTACTGGTTGTTACATATTATTGTTCCTACTGTAGGGCTGCAAACCTCTTCAGCTCCTTGGGTCCTCTCTCTAGCTGTTCCATTGGGTCCCTGTGCTCATTCTACACTTGGAAGAGCACAACAAAAAGCTTTTGTTTTAAATTTCTACACTATATGGTTAAATTCATGTGATGCTTATTCACCAATTTAATTCACTATAAAAACTAATTATGGAGACAATGCTAAAGTTTTCCTCATTTCACTAAAGACTAGAAATTATTAGCTAAGCTGATGCTTGCTCATACAAATACTGCCCACAAAACTTTCTCCTTTAATATCCCACCAAAAATGCCATCTTTTTTTCTTTCATTATATGTGCTCCTTCTTACGCTTCCCCCTGTCAGTCCTCAGTGTTTAAGTAAAAAAAAAGAAAAAAATCTATCTCTACTTAAACTAAGCTCGATTTATAACATTTAAAAATCACCCAAGGAACAGATTCACTTCTACTTTTCTAATTAAAAAATACTTATTAAACTTCTCTGATTTTCTGCATGATTTCATGAATTGAGTCTTGCCTTCAATTCTGAAAAGAACTAATAATTTTATTTACATTTATAAATTTGTTCATTTAAAACTACATGGAAAGGAGGCACTGCAATTATATGATTCAAGATGTTCTTACATTCTCCTTTTTTTGTTTGTTTGTGGTGCTGATGTAATGTAAGGTTTCATGAATGCTAAGCAACCCTTTACCAGTAAAATTTTTCTTTAGTACAATTTCTTCAAAAATGTCTCCAAATGTTTTGATACACATGCAATATGTTTCTAATTTTTGGAAAATTCTTTTGCAGTTCTTTAGAAGTGTGTAATCACAGTAAGAAAAAGAAAAAAAAGTAGACTTCATCTAGCCATATTGGATTGATATACCTTACCTTTATTTAACTGACAACCTTCTTTGAAATATTGATTTCAGTTACTGTACCATTCAGTGTGATATTATATAGAACAATTAACATAAGAGTATACCTAACTTTTTTCATTCTCTGACCAAGTCTTGAATAAATTGAAGATGATGAATTACAAAATAAAAGAAAATTAATCTAAAAAGGGGATATTGGTTTGACTCTACTTCTTGTGATTTATCGAGAGGAGAGGTTTATAAAAATGCTATAAAGGCCCTGATAACAAACAAACAATCAAACAAACAAACAAACAAATAAATAAAAATCAATTATTTCCACATAGGATAAGTAGTGATGTAGTAAAAGACAAAGACATTTTGGAGTAGGTAGTATACTGCTCAGAACAATTCCCCAGGGGCTTCATGCAGACATGCACATGTCATTTTTGTGTCCTTTTACTGGTAGAACACAAATGACAGGATGCTCTTTCTAACAAGAAAATGTGTGATGGTTCTCTGGAAGAAAGCTAAGAAAACTTTGATGAAGACTGTGGGAAGGACCATGCATACATCTAGAACCATGAGGGGATATTTACATAAGGATATGTCATGGATACAAACATAAAACAGGTTGGGTACAGATACATAGAGTTTTCAATTAATATAAGAAACAATGAAAAATAGAAATTCTCCAATACCTTATTTTCACTAAGACAACAAATGGTTTATGAAAACTAAATCCTTGTGAGGGGGTAAATTAAAAATAAAACACAGAAGACAAACTTCTACCAGAATGCCACATAGAAGATTAGGATACATTAAACATACAAGATCATAAATACCCAAATGATGAAGAAATGAAGGTGCCTGTTGGTCTTTGAATTTATCAATATTTCTGTTATTTATTTAAAGATATGAATCATATATGATATACATTCTTAACAGATATATTTCAAGAATAAAAGGTGCAAATACAATTTAAACTCTACTAAGAGAATTTGTTAAGGGAAATTTTTGTATATAAATTACATATACAGGAGAAGAAAAATAAGTAAATATATCAGTGTTGATAGTAAATAAGCTGTTGTTTAAAAGAAATAGCTAGGACATATAAAACCAGAAAGGAACATTATAATAGGAAGTGGAATTTATAAATGGCAATGAAATTCATGCTCTTTACAATATATTTCTATGCACTACTGATAGAGAGGAAGTTCGAGAGGAGACATCACTACAACATTTGGGAAATGAAAAGCTTTATTCTCAATTGCAAAATTCGCTCTTCAAAAAGAAGAGCAGTTTCTGTTGTAATATCTGGCTTTTCATTTCTAATTTTGTTAATTTGGATACTGTCTCTGTGCCCTTTGGTTAGTCTGGCTAAGGGTTTATCTATCTTTTTGATTTTTTTAAAGAACCAGCTCCTGGTTTTGTTGATTCTTTGTATGGTTCTCTTTGTTTCTACTTGATTGACTTCAGCTCTGAGTGTGATGATTCACTGTCTTCTATTCCTCCTGGGTGAATTAGCTTCTTTTTGTTCCAGGGCTTGTAGTTGTGCCGTTAAGCTTGGATCTTCGCCAACCCTAAATCTGAGAGAGGACTAATATCAGATATATACAAAGACCTCCAGAAGTTAGACTCCAGAGAACCAAATAACCCTATTAAAAATGGGGTACAGAGCTAAGCAAAGAATTCTCACATGAAGAACTTTGGATGGCTGAGAAGCACATTAAGAAATGTTCAACATCATTAGTCATTACAGAAATGCAAATCAAAACAACACTGAGATTTCACCTCACAGCAGTCAGAATGGCTAAGATTAAAAACTCAGGAGACAAGTGTTGGTGAGGATGTGGAGAAAGAGGAAAACTCCTCCACTGCTGGTGGGATTGCAAGATGGTACAAGCACTCTGGAAATCAGTCTGGCAGTTCCTCAGAAAACTGGGCGTGACACTTTGTGTGGACCCTGCTATACCTCCCCTGGGCATATACCCAGAGGATTCCCCGGCATGCAATAAGAACACATACTCCACTATGTTCGTAGCAGCCTTATTTATAATAGCCAGAAGCTGGAAAGAACCCAGATGTTCCTCAGTGGAGAAATGGATACAGAAAATAAGGTATATTTACACATTGGAATACTGCTCAGCAATTAAAAACAACAAATCACTGATAAATGGATATTAATTAGCCCAGAAGATCTGAATTCTCAAGACACATTTAGCATATCAAATGATACCCAAGGAGTGGGAAAGAAAGGGCCCTGGTTCTGAAAAGAGTAGATCCAGACATATATTGAGTAATATAAAGGGGAAATGACACAAATATTGAGTAAAAGCTACATCAGAATATTCCTAAGCCTATGCTTTAAATATTATATATTGCAATCTAAGAAAAATATATGCAATTAATTATAAATGAAGAAACCCCAGTGAAATTAGCAGGTGAAAAACATTGTCTTTTAAACTAATTATGGACTTCCTGAAAACCATAAGCTGGGATGGAATAAAGTTTCATTTGTTTATAAGATAAAATATTACAAAAGAGGGACAATTTGAGACTGTGAAATTAAAAATGACACAAATACAATGTTACCTTATAGATGGTAGGTCATTACAGTGAGCACTATTATGATCCTGAAGCAAGCATCATAGTGGGTATAAACTTCTTGTGAGAGGACATCATAGAATACAGTCAGAAAATGGACAAAACCTCTGATGACCAAATATGCAAGCATCGAGCCCCCTACTTGTAAGGGTTGCATTTAGGATTTCTATAAGCCATGATGGTATGAAAGTAACATGTACTCAGTACAAATAGCAAATCAAGTTTTAAGTTTCTCATAGGATGATGATACAGAATGTGATGCCTCTTCACAGCCCTGGGCAGAGCCATGGATAGGATGCTGCAAATCAACTGTTGCATGGTAAAAATGAAAATGGTAACAAACATTGTATCATGTCATTAAACATCATATTCAGAAATTAGTTATATGAAATGTCTCTAACTAATGTTTTTAGTTGTTATCAGATTTAACAGAAAGAAGTGTCATTGCATGTCAAAGATTATTTGTACTCTAGTTTTGGATTTATATGTTATATGTAATAGTAAATTAAAAAATTCACTTAAAAGTAAATTAAAAAATATTTAGGATTGAACAGATGGCTCAGAATATAAAGGTGCTTGCTGAAACACTCAAAACATAAATTTAACCCTAAGGATGTACTTTAGAATTTCCTCCTAAGGTAGGAGGGAATCAACTCCTGAAATGTATTCTCTGATGTTCAAGTGAACACTGTATCAAGTGCCCCCCAAAACATACATAGATACACACTCATTAAATAAGTAATAAGGATGACACATACTATACTGTAAGATGTTAATGCTAATTTTATCATTTAATCTTTAAGATATTATAATTTTTCTTTCTTTTTTTCTTTTCCTTTCTATTTTTTTTTCTGAGCATCAGGAGAAGAAACTTTGCATTTTTTATTTTCTATATTCTTTGTTTACATTCCAAATAAATTTCCCTTCCCCTCCACATGTTCCACAATCAATCCCTTCCCACCTCTCTGTCCTGGCAATCACCTACAAAGGTACATCAAGCCTTTCCTGGACCAGGGCCCACTCCTTCCTTCTTCTAGGGAATCATTTGCTATATTAATTGTCTTGGGTATGCAGAGCTTCTGAGCTAATATCAACTTATCTGTGACTGCATTCTATGTATGTTCTTTTGTGATTGGGTTACCTCACTTAAGATCATATTTTCCAGATCCAAATAGTTGCCTAAGAATTTCATGAATTCATTGATTTTAATTGCTGTATATAATTCCATTGTGTAAATATACAACATTTTCTGTATCTATTCCTCCATTGAGGGACATCTGGGTTCTTTCCAGCTTCTGGCTATTATAAATTAGGTTGCTATAAACATACTGGAGCATGTGTCCTTATTGCTTGCCGGGGAATCCTCTGGGTATATGCCCAGGAATGCTATACCAGGGTCTACCTGAAGTGTCATGCCCAGTTTTCTGAGGAACCACCATACTGATTTCCAGAGTGGTTGTACCATCCTGCAATCCCACCAGCAGTAGAGGAGTGTTCTTCTTTCTCCACATCCTCCCCAACACCTTCTGTCTTCTGAGTTTTTAATCTTAGCCATTCTGACTGGTGTAAGGTGAAATCTCAGTGTTGTTTTGATTTGCATTTGTGTAATGACTAATGATGTTGAACATTTCGTTTTTAGCTTTTATTTAGTTATTTATTTTTATTAATCAATTATTTTTATTCAATCAATATTTTATTTCCCACTCTGCCAATCCCTGCCCACCCTCCAACTGTTCCACACCCCATAACATCTGGCCTCTCCCTGTCTCCATGTGGATATACCTACCCCCCCCCCCCCCCCCGACCTCACCTGACCTCTAAACTCCCTGGGGCCTCCAGTCTCTTGAGGGTTAGGTTCATCATCTCTGAATTAACACAGGTCCAGCAGTCACCTGTTATAGGTGTGCTAGTGGCCTATATCAGCTGGTTTGGTCAGGCATATGTGCTGCCTGTTTGGTGCTCCAGTGTTTTCTTAAAGTGCTTCTAAGCCATCCAAAATTCTTCAGGTGAAAAGTCTTTGTTTAGCTCTGTACCCTATTTTTAATAGGGTTATTTGGTTCTCTGAAGTCTAACTTCTTGAGTTCTTTGTATATATTGGATTTTAGCGTCTGTCAGATGTAGGGTTGGTGAAGTTCTTTTCCCATTTTGTTGGTTGCCACTTTGTCCTTTTGACAGTGTCCTTTGCCTTGCAGAAACTTTGTAATTTTATGAGGTCCCATTTATCAATTCTTGATCTTAGAGCATAAGCTATTAGTGTTCTGTTTAGGAACTTTTCCCCAGTGCCCATAATCTCAAGTGTTTTCCCCAGTTTGTTTTCTATTAGTTTCAATGTGTCTGGTTATATGTGGAGGTCGTTGATCTATTTGGAGTTGAGCTTAGTACAGGGGGATAGGAATGGGGCAATTTGCATTCTTCTGAATGCTGACCTCCAGTTGAACCAGCACCATTTATTGAAAAGGCTATCTTTTTTTCCACTGGATGTTTTCAGCTCCTTTGTCGAAGATCAAGTGACCATAGGCATGTGGGTTCATTTTTGGGTCTTCAATCCTATTACATTTATCTACTTGCTTGTTGCTGTACCAATACCATGCAGTTTTTAACACTATTGCTCTGTAGTATTGCTTGAGGTTTGGGATAACTGATTCCCCAAAAAATTCTTTTACTGTTGAGAATAGTTTTAGCTATCCTTTTGTTGTAGTTGTTTTGTTTTGTTTTTGTTATTAAAGATAAATTTGAGAATTGCTCTTTCTAACTCTATGAAGAACTGAGTTTGGATTTTGATGGGGATTGCATTAAATCTGTTTATTGCTTTTGGCAGGATGTTCATTTTTACTATATTAATCCTGCCAATCCACAAGCAAGGAAGATTTTTCTAATTTTGAGTTCTTCTTCGATTTCCTTCTTTAGAGACCTGAAGTTCTTTTCATATAGATCTTTCACTTGTTTGGTTAGAGTCACATCAAGATACTTTATAAGGTTTGTTGCTATTGTGAAGGGTGTCATTTCCCTAATTTCTTTCTCAGCTTACTTAGCCTTTGAGTATTGGAAGGCTATTGATTTTCTTGAGTTGATTTTATAACCAGCCACTTTGCTGAAGTTGTTTATCACCTGTAGGAGATCTCTGGTGGAGGTTTTTGTGTCACTTAAGTATACTACCATATCATCTGCAAATAGTGATAGTTTTACTTCTCCCTTTCCAATTTGTATCCCTTTGACCTCCTTATGTTTTCTAATTCCTCTGGCTAGAAGTAATATATTGAAAAGATATGGAGAGAGGGGGTAGCCTTTTCTAGTCCCGGATTTTAGTGGGATTGCTTCAAGTTTCGCTCCATTTAGTTTGATGTTGGCTACTGGTTTGCTATACATTGCTTTTACTATGTTTAGGTATGGATCTTGAATTCCTATTCTTTTAGCATGAAAGGATGCTGAATTTTGTCAAATGCATTTTCAGCGTCTAACAAAATGACCATGTGTTTTCTTTTCTTTGAGTTTGTTTATGTAGCTGATTGCATTCATGTATTTCTGTATATTGAACCATCCCTTCATCCCTGGGATGAAGCCTACTTGATCATGGTGAATGATCGTTTTGATGTGTTCCTAGATTCAGTTGGCAAGAACTTTATGGAGTATTTTTGCATTGATATTCATAGGGTATATTGGACTGAAGAACTCTTTCTTTGTTGGATCTTTGTGTGGTTTTGGTATCAGTGTAATTGTGGCTTTGTAGAACTAGTTGGATAGTGTTCCTTCTGTTTCTATTTTGTGGAATAGTTTGAAGAGTGCTGGCGTTAGGTCTTCTTTGAAGGACTTATAGAATTCTGCATTAAAACTATCTGGTCCTCTGATTTTTTTGGTTGGAAGACTTTCTATGATCCCTTCTATTTCTTTAGGAGTTATGGGACTGTTTAGATGATCTATTTGATCCTGATTTAATTTTGGTATTTGGTATCTGTCTAGGAAATTGTCAATTTCCTCCAAATTTTCCAATTGTGTTCGGTATAGGCTTTGTAATGTGATCTAATGATTTTTTTTTAAATTTCCTCAGTTTCTGTTGTTATTTCTCCCTTTTCATTTCTAATTTTGTTAATTTGGATACTGTCTCTGTGCCCTTTGGTTAGTTTGGCTAAGAGTTTATCTAGTTGATTTTCTCAAAGAAAGAGCTCCAGGTTTTATTGATTCTTTGGATGATCCTCTTTGTTTCTACTTGATTGATTTCAGCCCTGAGTTTGATAATTTCCTGTCTTCTACTCCTCCTGGGTGAATTGGGTTCTTTTTGTTCCAGGGCTTTCAGCTGTGCCATTAAGCTGCTAGAGTATGCTCTCTCCAGTTTCTTTTTGGAGGCACTCTCAGGGCTATGAGTTTTCTTCTTAGCATTGCTTTCATTGTGTCCCATAAATTTGGGTATGTTATGCTTTCATTTTCATTAAATTCTAAGAAGTCTTAGAATTATTTCTTTATTTCTTCCTTGACCAAGGTATCATTGAGTAGATTATTGTTCAATTTCCATGTGTATGTGGGCTTTCTGTTGTTTTTGTTGCTATTGAAGACCACTCTTACTCCATAGTGATCCATTAGGAGGCAAGGCATTAGTTTGATTTTATATTTGTTGAGGTCTGTCTTGTGATGAATTATATGTTTGATTTTGGAGAAGGTATCATGAGGTTCTGAGAAAAAGGTATATTTTTTTTTGTTGTTTTAGGATGAAATGTTTTATATATATAAATATAATGTTAAATCCAATGGTCCAAAGCTTCAATTAGTTTAATTTTGTTCTGTTTATTTTCTGTTTTCCTGTTCAGTCCATTGAGGAGAGTGGAGTGTTGAAGTTACCCACAATTATTGTGTTGGGTGCATGTGTGCTTTGAGCTTTAGTAAAGTTTCTTTTTCTTTTACTAATAAGGATGCCCTTTGCATTTGGAGCATAGATGTTCAGAATTGACAGTTCTTCCTGGTGGATTTTTCCTTTGACCATCAAGAAGTGTCCTTCCCTGTCTCTTTTGATGACTTTAAGCTGAAAGTCAATTTTATCTGATATTAGAATGGCTACTGTGGCTTGTTTCCTGAGACCATTTGCTTGTAAAATTTTCTTCCAGCCTTTTAGTTTGAGGTAGTGTTTGTCTTTGACACTGAGGCATGTTTCCTGTATGCAGCAAAATGTAAAATGCTGTTTACACATGCTGTCTGTTAGTCTATGTCTTTTTATTTTGGAATTGAGTCCATTAATGTTAAGAGATATTAAGGAACAGTGAATTCCTTAATATCATTTTCCTGTCATTTTTGATGTTATTTTTATATTTGAGTGGTTATATTCTTTTGGGATTGATGAAAGAAGTGTACTCTCATGCTTTTTCCAGGGTATATTTTCCCTCTTTGTATTGGTATTTTCCATCTATTATCCTTTGTAGAACTGGGTTTGTGGAAGTTACTGTGTAAATTTTGTTTTGTCATGGAATCTCTTGGTTTCTCCATCTATGGTGATTGAGAGTTTTACTGGGTATAGTAGTCTTGGCTGGCATTTGTGTTCTCTTAGAGTCTGCATGAGATCTGCCCAGGATCTTCTAGCTTTCATGGTCTCTGGTGAGAAGTCTGGTGTAATTCTGATAGGTCTTCCTTTATATGTTACTTGGCCTTTTTCTCTTATTGCCTTTAATAGTCTTTCTTTGTTTAGTACTTTTGGGGTTTTGATTATTATGTGACAGAAAGTGTTTCTGTTCTCTTCTCGTCTGTTTGGAGTTCGGGAGGCTTCTTGTATATTCATGGGCATCTCTCTCTTTAGGTTAGGGAAATTTTCTTCTATAATTTTGTTGAAGATATTTGTTGGCCCTTTAAGTTGTAAATCTTTACTCTTATCTATATCTATAATCCTTAGGTTTGGTTGTGTCACTTGAGACATGAAAATGTTCTGGATTTCGTGGATGTTTTGGGTTACAAGATTTTTGCATTTTACATTTTCTTTGACTGTTGGGTCAATGGTTTCTATGGTTTCTTCGGCATCTGAGATTCTTTCTTAGATCTCTTGCAGTCTGTTGTTGATATTTGCATCTATTTCCCCTGATTTCTTCCCAAGGTTTTCTATCTCCAAAGTTGTCTCCCTTTGTGATTTCTTAGTTGTTTCTACTTCTGTTTTTAGATCCTGGATGGTTTTGCTCAGTCTTTTTATTTTTTGTTTGTGTTTTCCAGTAATTCTTTAAAAGATTTTTGTGTTTCCTCTTTGATGACTTTTGCCTGTTGACCCAAGTTCTCCTGTATTTCTTTAAGTGATTTTTGCATTTCCCTTTCATTGGCTTCTATCTGTTGACCCATATTCTCCTGAATTTCTTTAAATGATTTTTTTTTCTTTTTCCCTTGTATTGGCTTCTACCTTTTGATCCATTTTCTCCTGTATTTCTTTAAGAGTTTTATTTATGTCCTTCTTCTGTTCCACTAACAGCATCATGGCCAGTGATTTTAAATCCAAATCTTATTTTTCTGGCATGTTGTGGTATCCAGGACTTGCTGTTGTTGGAGAGTTGAGTTCAGATGCTGCCATATTGCCTTGATTTCTGTTACTAATGTTCCTACGCTTGTCTTTTGCAATGTTTTCTCTGGCATTAGTTGGTCCTGTTGTCACGGGGTGATGCCTGAACCTTCTGTGAGCTTGTAAGACTATTTCTGTACCACTTGATGACTGGGTTTCCCCTGGCACTAATTGCTGATATGCTGCCCTACTCTTGGGTGCTCTTGGAGCCCTGGTGTGTCTTGCCCCAAGCAATGTTTTGTCAGAAGCCTGACAGGCTGAGATCCAAGTAATGTTAGTCTCAGCAAATATCTGTGTACCTGGTACTTCCTGTCAGATCTGTCCAGAGTCTGGGGGCCAAGATGGCAGAGACCATAATTTTTCTTTCTACAAATAATTATGTGGCTTCGATGGTAGTATGATTATGTTTGAAATCATCTATTTCTTTAAGATATTTCTTTAAGATGTCTGTAAAACATTTCCAAATGGTTAACCATGTGGTAACTTACCCTGAAATTGGTGACATCCAAAAGTAAATCAAAAGAGGAAAGACTGAACAAGCTGAGAGCAAGCATCCATCCCTTTATGTTTCCAGACTGCATACACAATGTGGTCATCCAGGGATCTTGCTTACAGCCCTTGCTATATCAGGATAAAGTATAGCCCCTCGAACTGTATAAACACTTCTTTAAATTCATCCTGTCATGTATGCTATTATAGATAGAGAAATCATGACTCAAATAATAAGATTGGTTTAAATCTAAATTGAGACAGTGTGATCCTGCTAGATTGCCTCCCCCACACTCATTTTACTTTAAGATGTCATTGAGAGCATTGTATTCAACAGGTCTGGAGTAAAGGATTATGAGAAGACAATTTTATCATGATGGCAGTTGCTTTCTACTAAATTTGTAATAAGAAAACTGGAAGAAAGTTGGTTACCAACAAAGAAAAGGATCCTGAAAAGTAAATGTTATAAATTGAGAGAAAGAGGCAGGAATTCAATAGGCAATTTGTGTATACAAAACAACAATTAGAGACCTTTCCTGAAAAACCATTCTGGATGTAGGTAAAAACCAGATCCCATTATTCTGTTTAGAAGACAATAAATACATGGGATTAGTGCTTGGAGAAGTTGTTAGTTGTCAAACTGTGATAAACGTATCATACTTATTTTAGAAATAGACAAACATTCTACATATTACAAAACAGTAACAGAAATACAGGTATTCACAAGGATGTATACTTTTCTTTAACACTTTAGGGTCTAAGTCATGTCTTAAAACCAAGTCACCTGCATCTGAAGAGATGGCTCAGAGGTTAAAAGCTTTTTCTGAATGTACAGTGGGCTCAGTTTTGAACACTTCCCATATTGACTCAGAGACTCAAAACCTTCATAACTTTAATTCCAGGGATCTGACACTCTTTTCTGTGTTCCCTGGGCAATGAGTTCATGTAGTGGATATATATGCAGTTAAATGATCTTACAAATAAGATCAAAACAAATAAATTGTGTAAAAAATCAAAATTGTAACAGTTAGTATTTACCATTTTAGAAATAAAATGAGACATTTTCTATGTATACATTCAATAATTTGTCTTAAAGTAATAAAATATTTTTGTATACATACAAAAATATGAATTTTTCAAAGTAAAAATATACATAAATGTGTCACACCCCTTGAACTTGAAAAATGTGGCTTCAGGAAAATCTACTCTGGCTTAACTGACACCTTAACAGTGCTGATGAGTCCTTGTGGTACTTTTGATACTGACTACCTGTGTTGGGATGAGGGGAAGATGAATAAAATAGCCCTTCCATAGATAACTTTCTGAAAACACAAGCCTGCCCTGGATACACTAAAAAATTATGTCCTGGTGACCTGCTGAAGTTTTCTAGATGTGTGAATAGTGTCTGCAGTTGCATTATCTGGTGATGGACATGTCCCTGCAGTCCTGCCAGATTCTATGAATTCTAAGAAGACAGAGTTCATATTTAATAGAGAAAGAAGAACAAAATTCATGAGGAAGAACACTCAAAATTTCAAAGAGATTAGATCTCGGTGGTGTATGCTTTGAAGCCAATCACATGAAATTTCTTCAAGATGAGTCAGTCTACAAAATCCTATACAAATGCAGAAACTTATTTAATAGATTAGAGGTTTAGTAACTGCATTTAGTAACTCAAGTGTATGAATATGAAGCATGAAAGTATGGGTGATACTACAGTGTGATAAAAGCAGGAGGTTTGCAGCAGTGGCCTTTGTTCCAGGTACACAACCAAAGCTAGGAACTGCTCTGTGAAGATATTGTACTCCTAAACATGCTGGCTTTTTAGCACATATCTAGAAGACTACAAGTGAGCAGAGCTCAGCACATATGATACCACATCTTTAAGGGTCATTGTATTCCAAAGTCCTGAGTTTGAAAATGAGAACATGCTTTAGACATCCCTCAACAATGTAGCATTGGTTGGATAATGAATATCCAAATGCCAAATAAGCAACTTGATTTATCTAAGTTTCAGTATGGTTCAGAAATTAGTGGTTCAGAGATTCAAATATTTTACAGATTATTAAAGAATGTAGCTTTCATATTCCTAAGATTTTATGGACTTTCATTTGAAGTAATTTTGATATATACATTAAAATATTATATATGCATGTATATTAGTTATATATCAGATATCATGCACCAGACCCACATCTGTATTTAAGTTATTCCAAGCCATTGCACTGCCTCCACATGGTTTGGAGAACCTGTAACATTCACAAGGTGCTTACTCAACATACAGTAATTCCAGATTCTAGAGCTTTCTAGAAAGTCAGATCACAGTCCTACCCTAGTTGCAATAGCCTGGGAAAGTGTGCATGGGAAACACTTTGTATAATTTCAAGAATCTTTCTTAAGTTGTTGATTCTCTTTAAGGATCGAGAACCACCACAGTCCTGTGGCATTACCCACACCCCATTAAAGAAGGTCTAACAAAAACAACAAAGAAACAAAGGAATCTACAGACCAATCTGAAAAGCATTCCTCTTTAGTTTCTTGCCAGATCTTCTGACCATTGTTGGCCAAGGGGGGTGGTGATCCTTGAGAATAAGTCTTCCAACGCTAGCAGAATGAAGAGACACCTCCTCCACCATATGCAACTATAAGGGAGTCATGGAGATCATGAAACAATTATCCAAGTTAAACTATAAGTTATAGATAGAAAAATAAGAAAACACTAAATTTGCTATGGATAAGCAGAAAAGTAAAACAATTTTAAAACACAAGAGTTAGTTTCAGATGAAGTATGTAATAACCCAGATGGCAGTCACTCAGCCAGAACTTATCTTTAAAGGCCTCAGTTCTCCAATAGAATAGACTTTATGCTTTCCTGCACTGATATTTGTCAATGTCCAAATCTATTTTCATTACCACAATTAATTAGTTAAGCACTGCTCTATTTACGTGTGTTGAGTGAGGGATGCTACTGGATACCCACAGTACATGTGTCAACCCCCAGCCAAAGAGAAACATTGGCACACACTAGAAAGAGAAAAAGTATATTGAGTTCATAGCTTATATCACAGAAACATGCATTCAGTTTGTATCTATATAGTCCTTATAATGATCCCAAGACATTGACAAGTTTTCTTTTATTCTTTTAATTTTTTTAGAATTTAGTACATCAGTGTATTTAAGATTAGCAAATATTAGAGTTAAGAACAGAGTTGCAAATGTTAGATTAAGCTAATATTTCTTTTTATTTTCAAATATCCAGACTACATGATTTTTTCTTTAATTCATTCTTAGGAGTAAAAATATAATCTGAGACTCACCTTTGAGGATTTCAACTCTGAAATTTAACTGACAACTTTCATAGCCCAAATTCATTTGTGGAAAGATTCACAATTGTAGAATCTCTAAGATATAAGTGGCCTGTGGACATGTCTGTGGGGAATTGTTTTGACAGTTTACTGAAGAAAGAGGATCTAATGCATGGTAGACAGTTCCATTCCCTGAGAAAGTGATCCGGGCTGTAGAAAAATGTTAGCTGAACAATAGCTTTTGGTGAGCTAGCAACCAATGTTTCTGAATGGATTCGACTTCAAGTTCAAGCCTAGAGTTTGTATCTTGAGTTCTCTCAACAACATTGGGACCTGGAAGTCCAAGCTAAATAAATGTTTTCCCTCCTTAGTTGCTATGTGCTATGTGTTTTATCACTACAAGAGAAATCAAATGGAGCAATAGTCCAAGAGTTTGAGAAAGGAGAAAGGAGTCTTATGAAAAATCAGTTTGAGTTTTCTTGTCTTTTATTTTGTACCCTCGTACCTCTACAAATATGGGTATGTGAAATACGGGGTGGATGTGAAAAGGTGTTCATCAAAATCTGCCAGGGTTACACTAGATTTCCCTTAGCCACACAAATTGTCCTGTAGTCAGTGTTTTATTCATGTTGGCTTCAATTACAGAAGAATTAATTTTGCCTTGGCATGATTAGCAGTGCACACTTAAGGTATATATAGCAGTCCAAGACTTTGATCTTAATTCATTTATACTGTGTCTATTAAATAGACTTAAAGCTGTTTTGAATTTAATTGGTGGAGCAATTTATTATATGACTGACCAGTGAATCACCATATCCTTTTTAAACAAGTTGAAACCTGACATGTCTATATTATGACTCCAATGGCCTGGTGCATGCTGACTATAAATGAGGAAGAATTACCACATAGACCTTCAAGAAGAGCCTTAACCCAGTATAACTAGAAGAACATAATTCACAGATAAATGAGGAGTCTTAAGAAACAGACTATAAACTAGAAATGTGGTTTGTCATATGAAACAATTTTCCAACTAAAAATGAGTGTTTCAAATAATGATTACTTTTGTAAATTCTGTGACTGTTTGGAACTATAGATGTTGTATACAGGGACAGGTCAAGTGTGAACATTATATCTCAATAATATTGTCTCACAATTGCTATATATACTATAGCTAATTGACTAGTGAGACCTTAATATGAATGTAAAAATGATAAAATACTGGTACTGTCAAGCAGCAGGAAGTTCTTTAAGGTGCATACATGCAATATTAGAAAGTGGTTTACATTTATAATGAGTGGCATTTATAATGGAGAGAAGAGGCTAGGGAGATAGAATTGAGAACAATGGCCGGGATATCAAATTTTATCAAAATCAACTACAAGTGACTATGCTTATGCTAAGGTACAGATGTAAACCATATATGATGAAGCAAACTTAGCATTATGTTACATGGCATCTTTAAATGCTTGGGACAGGTAGAATAAAGAGGAAAAAGACTTAAACAATTTACTCAAAATGTGCAAGGTCCAAAATAATAAGAAGATGAAAAGAAAATACTCACTGTTTTTTTTTTTTTTTACAAAAAATTATTTCATCTACAGATTGAAAGGTATCATATTCACAAACTAGGACACCACTAATTGAATCTTTTTTTTGATTTTTTTTATATATATTTATTTATTTTCTATATTCTTTGTTTACAATCCAAAAGCTTTCCCCTTTCCCAGTTCCCCCCTCCGCATATGTCCCCTAAGTCCTCTTCTCTCCATCCATTCTCCTATCTTTCCCCCTCCCTTTTCTCTGTCCTGGTACTCCCCTACAATGCTGGATCAAACCTTTCCAGGATTAGGGCCCTCTTCTTCCTTCTTCATGGGAATCATTTGATATGCTAATTGTATCTTCAGTATTCAGAGCTTCAGGGCTAATTAATTTCCACTTATCAATGATTGCATTCCATGTGTATTCTTTTTTTTTTGTTTTTGTTTTGTTTTGTTTTTAATTTTTTTATTCGATATAATTTATTTACATTTCAAATGATTTCCCGCTTTCTAGCCCCCCCCACTCCCCAAAAGTCCCGTAAGCCCCCTTCTCTTCCCCTGTCCTCCCTCCCACCCCTTCCCAGTTCTCCCTTCTGGTTTTGCCGAATACTGTTTCACTGAGTCTTTCCAGAACGAGGGACCACTCCTCCTTTCTTCTTGTATCTCATTTGATGTGTGGATTATGTTTTGGGTATTCCAGTTTTCTAGGTTAATAACCACTTATTAGTGAGTGCATACCATGATTCACCTTTTGAGTCTGGGTTACCTCACTTAGTATGATGTTCTCTAGCTCCATCCATTTGCCTAAGAATTTCATGAATTCATTGTTTCTAATGGCTGAATAGTATTCCATTGTGTAGATATACTACATTTTTTGCATCCACTCTTCTGTTGAGGGATACCTGGGTTCTTTCCAGCATCTGGCAATTATAAATAGGGCTGCTATGAACATAGTAGAGCATGTATCCTTATTACATGGTGGGGAATCCTCTGGGTATATGCCCAGGAGTGGTATAGCAGGATCTTCTGGAAGTGAGGTGCCCAGTTTTCGGAGGAACCGCCAGACTGATTTCCAGAGTGGTTGTACCAATTTGCAACCCCACCAGCAGTGGAGGAGTGTTCCTCTTTCTCCACACCCTCTCCAACACCTGCTGTCTCCTGAATTTTTAATCTTAGCCATTCTGACTGGTGTAATATGAAATCTTAGGGTTGTTTTGATTTGCATTTCCCTAATGACTAATGAAGTTGAGCATTTTTTAAGATGCTTCTCCGCCATCCGAAGTTCTTCAGGTGAGAATTCTTTGTTTAACTCTGTACCCCATTTTTTAATAGGGTTGTTCGGGTTTCTGGAGTCTAACTTCTTGAGTTCTTTATATATATTGGATATTAGCCCTCTATCTGATGCAGGATTGGTGAAGATCTTTTCCCAATTTGTTGGTTGCCGATCTGTCCTCTTGATGGTGTCCTTTGCCTTACAGAAACTCTGTAACCTTATGAGGTCCCATTTGTCAATTCTTGCTCTTAGAGCATACGCTATTGGTGTTCTGTTCAGAAACTTTCTCCCTGTACCGATGTCCTCAAGGGTCTTCCCCAGTTTCTTTTCTATTAGCTTCAGAGTGTCTGGCTTTATGTGGAGGTCCTTGATCCATTTGGATTTGAGCTTAGTACAAGGAGACAAGGATGAATCAATTCGCATTCTTCTGCATGCTGACCTCCAGTTGAACAGCACCATTTGTTGAAAAGGCTATCTTTTTTCCATTGGATGTTTTCAGCCTTTGTCGAGGATCAAGTGGCCATAGGTGTGTGGGTTCATTTCTGGATCTTCAATCCTGTTCCATTGATCCTCCTGCCTGTCACTGTACCAATACCATGCAGTTTTTAACACTATTGCTCTGTAGTATTGCTTGAGGTCAGGGATACTGATTCTCCCAGATTTTCTTTTGTTGCTGAGAATAGTTTTAGCTATCCTGGGTTTTTTGTTGTTCCAGATGAATTTGATAATTGCTCTTTCTAACTCTGTGAAGAATTGAGTTGGGATTTTGATGGGTATTGCATTGAATCTGTATATTGCTTTTGGCAAAATGGCCATTTTAACTATATTGATTCTACCGATCCATGAGCATGGGAGGTTTTCCCATTTTTTGAGGTCTTCTTCCATTTCCTTCTTCAGAGTCTTGAAGTTCTTGTCATACAGATCTTTCACATGTTTGGTAAGAGTCACCCCAAGATACTTTATACTGTTTGTGGCTATTGTGAAGGGGGTCATTTCCCTAATTTCTTTCTCAGCCTGCTTATCCTTTGAGTATAGGAAGGCCACTGATTTGCTTGAGTTGATTTTATAACCTGCCACTTTGCTGAACTTGTTTATCAGCTGTAGGAGCTCTTTAGTGGAGTTTTTTGGGTCACTTAGGTAGACTATCATGTCGTCTGCAAATAATGATAGTTTGATTTCCTCCTTTCCAATTTGTATCCCTTTGACCTCCTTATGTTGTCGAATTGCCCGAGCTAGTACCTCAAGTACAATATTGAAAAGATAAGGAGAAAGGGGGCAGCCTTGTCTGGTCCCTGATTTCAGTGGGATTGCTTTAAGTTTCTCTCCATTTAGTTTGATGCTGGCTACCGGTTTGCTGTATATTGCTTTTACTATGTTTAGGTATGGGCCTTGAATTCCTGTTCTCTCCAAGACTTTAAGCATGAAAGGATTCTGAATTTTGTCAAATGCTTTTCCAGCATCCAATGAAATGACCATGTGGTTTTTTTTCTTTGAGTTTGTTTATGTAGTGGATTGTATTGATGGATTTCCGTATATTGAACCAACCCTGCATTCCCGGGATAAAGCCTACTTGATCATGGTGGATGATCGTTTTGATGTGTTCTTGGATTCGGTTGGCAAGAATTTTATTGAGTATTTTTGCATCGATGTTCATAAGGGAAATTGGTCTGAAGTTCTCTTTCTTTGTTGGATCTTTTTGTGGCTTTGGTATCAGCGTAATTGTGGCTTCATAGAAGGAATTGGGTAGTGTTCCTTCTGTTTCTATTTTGTGGAATAGTTTGAAGAGTATTGGTGTTAACTCTTCTTTGAAAGTCTGGTAGAATTCTGCACTGAACCCATCTGGTCCTGTGCTTTTTTTGGTTGGAAGACTTTCTATGACTCCTTCTATTTCTTTAGGCTTTATGGGACTGTTTAGATGGTCTAGTTGGTCCTGATTTAATTTTGGTATTTGGTATCTGTCAAGGAAATTGTCCATTTCCTCCAGATTCTCCAGTTGTGTTGAGTACAGGCTCTTGTAGTAGGATCTGATGATTTTTTGGATTTCCTCAGTTTCCGTTGTTATATCTCCCTTTTCATTTCTAAGTTTGTTAATTTGGATACTTTCTCTGTGCCCTTTGGTCAGTCTGGCTAAGGGTTTATTTATCTTGTTGATTTTCTCAAAGAACCAGCTCCTGGTTTTGTTGATTTTTTGTATGGTTCTCTTTGTTTCTACTTGATTGATTTCGGCCCTGAGTTTGATGATTTCCTGCCTTCTACTCCTCCTGGGTGAAATAGCTTCTTTTTGTTCTAGGGCTTTCAGGTGTGTCATTAAGCTGGTAATGTATGCTCTCTATATTTTCTTTTTGGAGGCACTCAGGGCTATGAGTTTTCCTCTTAGCACTGCTTTCATTGTGTCCCATAGATTTGGGTATGTTGTGTTTTCATTTTCATTGTGTTCTAAAAAGTCTTTAATTTCTTTCTTTATTTCTTCCTTGACCAAGGTATCATTGAGTAGAGTATTGTTCAATTTCCATGTGTATGTGGGTTTTCTATTGTTTCTGTTGCTATTGAAGACCACTTTTACTCCATAGTGATCAGATAGGAGGCATGGGATTAGTTCGATCTTCTTATATTTGTTGAGGTCTGTCTTGTGACCAATTATATGGTCGATTTTGGAGAAGGTACCATGAGGTGCTGAAAAAAAGGTATATTCTTTTGTTTTAGGATAGAATGTTCTATATATATCAGTTAAATCTAATTGGTCCAAAGCTTCAATTAGTTTCATTGTGTCCTTGTTTAGTTTCTGTTTTCCTGATCGGTCCATTGAGGAAAGTGCAGTGTTGAACTCACCCACAATTATTGTGTTAGGTGCAATGTGTGCTTTGAGTTTTAATAAAGTTTCTTTTATGAAAGAGGGTGCCCTTGCATTTGGAGCATAGATGTTCAGGATTGAGAGTTCTTCTTGTTGTATTTTTCCTTTAACCAGCAAGAAGTGTCCCTCAGAGTCTCTTTTGATGACTTTGGGTTGAAAGTCAATTTTATCTGATATTAAAATGGCTACTCCAGCTTGTTTCCTGAGACCATTTGCTTGTAAAATTGTCTTCCAGCCTTTTACTCTAAGGTAGTGTTTGTCTTTGACCCTGAGGTGTGTTTCCTGTAAGCAGCAAAATGTAGGGTCCTGTTTACGTATCCAGTCAGTTAGTCTGTGTCTTTTTATTGGGGCATTAAGTCCATTGATGTTAAGAGATATTAAGGAATAGTGATTGTTACTTCCTATAATTTTTGACGTTATTTTTTAACTTTGATTGCTTAACTTCTTTTGGGTTTGATGAAAGGTTACTATCTTGCTTTTTCCAGGGTGAAGTTTCCCTCCTTGTATTGGTGTTGTCCTCCTATTATCCTTTGTAGGGCTGGGTTCACTAATTGAATCTTTAGATTCTAGTCTTGGGTTATTATTCTACTTTGAATCCAGTGAAACTTTTATATCTGTTTCACAAATGGTGAATGCATGTCAAAAATGGTGACACTTAAATGCTAGTTCTTAATGCCTAAAGGTTATCAGTCCTCTAAAGGCAAAATAAGCACCAGCAGATGAATAGATTAAATATGTAATTGATATTGAATCTCATTAACATAATTTGAATTTAATAGGAAAATTATCTTATTTTTTAAGAAAAGTCAAATTGTAAAATGTTTTAATTGTAGAAAGGAAAGTCATTTAAAAAGGTATTGTATGCAATGTAAACCTAGAAACAATGCTTTTTCTACAGATAATCCAAAAAGAAGGCCATAGCCTTCTATGGAGAAGATGTGGCAAAGGCCAACACATGTTTAATCAATGTAGATTAACACAAGGACAAACAAAGTAACCTCTCTTAGGGACTTTAACTCCATTTCCATTGAGTCTGCAAAAGAAAATAATGCTCTCAAAAAGCATGAACCAGTTTCAAGAGAATGGTGTCTCATTCCCAAAATGTGGGATGGATAGTTTGTGATCATCCATAAGGTGATGTAGGCTTCTTGTCATTTTTTGTCGGTAACAAAACAAAGTAAGGGAGGATAGATACAGGAATTTCTTTTCCCCTGATGTCAAATTCAAATCAAAAATCTCAGTTCAGCAGAGGAAAAACTGATCTACAGAAAAACTATACAGCATTGTTCTAGATATAAATATTAATAATTTAGATATCAAGGCTAGAGACGCTGCAGTAAATAAAATGGAAATCCCAGGAGAGATCAGAAAAACAATTATTTTTGCAAACTACTATAAATTATAAGAGACAAAACTTAGAATTACATTTAGAAAGAATTGAGATGGAAGGCTTAATGGATACAGGAATAGCTATTAAAAAGAGATGCTTGACAAACCAAAAAAGGTAATGAAAACCCCTAGAGATAGATTACATAAAAATGTGTTAACTTTAACATTTTTTAAATGCTAAGGAACATAAAGCTACAGCTGCTGAGAAACATTGGGTGATGGAACAAACTGCTGACCTAAGTCAGCCTGTTTATGTTAAGGCTGTCTTAACTTAGAATAGAAGAAAGGAAATGGGTTATGTTGGGGGAATCATTTTGCCTTTGATTTAACAGGAGAAGAAAAACTATGGATTCTTTCAAAAATAATAAAAATCAGATTTGACCATGAGAGATTCCCCCCCCCCATGAAGATCTGGTCTACCTATTAAGACAAAGGAAATAAAGTAGAATAACAAAAACAGGTAACTTGTATTGTTGATCCCTCTACATAGGAATAGCTCAGAGACTGGATAAGACATATTGTCTCTACCAGGATGTCAGGACATCAGCCAATAAATCTTATTGGTCACAGAAACTTCAGGGCTAATGACGGCATTATTTCCAATGGTGTAGGTAAAAATTATATTATAATTTGGTTATAAAGTCCAAACTAGCTTTAAAAAAGGACAGATACCTTGCCTGCTTGAACTGAAAGCAGAGACTCATCTTTAGCTAAATTATGCACACTGCAGATCCCATACAAATGTTAATGTAGAGATGTATATTTCCTGTGAACATTTATTTGTTTACAGACCCCAATAAAGTTAGAGAAGCCCTGACAAATTTCACGCCCAATAATGCTAGATGGATGCTGAGATGTAGAGACATATTACTTCTAGCATGTTAGTTCATCCAAACAGACTATCTCAGTAGTTGCTTTCTCAGGGATCTGCATCCAAGAAAGGATTCAAAGTGAGTGGCTAGGATGGTCCAATCTTGCAGGCTTCTCTAACTGGAACTTTGGTTGAGCCCTGCACACAAAGACTGGACATGAAAGGTTAGAGATAGACATTTTTATTAGATATTTGCTTTATTTACATTTCAAATGCTATCCCCTTTTCTCCTTACCCCTCTGAAAACCCCCTATCCCATCCCCTCTCTGCCTGCTTACCAACCCACCTCCCACTTTCCTGACCTGGCATTCCCATACACTGGGTAATCAAGCCTTCACAGGACGAAAGGCCTCTCCACTCATTGAATGTCTGAAAAGGCCATCATCTGCTACATATGTAGCTGGAGCCATGGGAGGCAACATATATACTTTTTGGTTGGTGGTTAAGTACTTAAGAGCTCTGGGGATACTGGTTAGTACATACTATTTTTCTTCCAGATGGGGCTGCAAACTTCTTCAGCTCCCTGGGTCCTTCTCTAACTCCTCCTTTGGAGACCCTATGCTCAGTTTATTGGTTGGTTGTGAGCCATGGGTATTTTGATCCCCCTTCTAAAAAAGACCAAAGTATCCACACCTTGTTCTTCTTACTTCTTGAGCTTAATGTGGTCTGTGAATTGCATCTTGGGTATTTCAAGCTTTTGGACTAATATCCACTTATTAGTGAGTGACTACCAGGTGTGTTCTTTTGTGATTGGGTTACCTCACTCAGGATGATATTTTCTAGATCCATCCATTTGCCTAAGAATTTCATGAATTCATTGTTTTTAATAGCTGAGTAGTATTCCGTTGAGAAAATGTACTACATTTTCTGTATCTATTCCCCTGTTGAGGGATATCTTGGTTATTTTCAGCTTCCGGCTATTATAAATAAAGCATCTATGAACACAGTGGAGCATATGTTCTTATTACATGTTGAAACACCTTTTGGGTTTATATCCAGGAGTGGTATAGCTGGGTCCTCAGGTCAGATTTTCTGACGTACTGCCAAACTGATTTCTAGAGTGGTTTTATCAGCTTGCTAATCCACCATCAATGGAGGAATGTTCATCTTTCTCCACATTTTCTCCAGAATCTGCTGTCCCCTTAGTTTTACATCCTAACCATTCTGACTGATGTGAGGTGGAATCTCAGGGTTGTTTTGATTTACATTACCCAAATGATTAAGGATTTTGAACATTTAGGTGTATCTCAGCCGTCTGGTATTCCTCAGTTGAGAATTCTTTGTTTAGTTCTGTACCCCATTTTTAACAGGGGTATTTGGTTTTCCAGAGTCTAACTATTTGAGTTCCTTGTATATATTGTATTTTAGTCCTCTATTGGATATATAATCGGTAAAGATCTTTTCCCAATTTGTTGGTTACCATTTTCTCCTATTGATAGTGTCCTTTGTCTTACAGAAGATTTGCAATTTTATGATATTCCATTTGTCAGTTCTCGATCTTAGAGCATAAGCTATTGGAGTTCTATTCCAGAAAATTTCCCCTGTGCCTATGTGCTCCACATTCTACCCTAATTTCTTTTCTATTAGAATCGGTGTATCTGGTTTAATGTGGAGATCCTTGGTCCACTTGGAATTGAGCTTTGGATAGGGATATAAGAATGGATCAATTTACATCCTTCTACATAAAAACTGCCAGTTGACACAGCACCAATTTTTGAAAATGCTGTCATTTTTCCACTGGAGTGGTTTTAGCTCCTTTGCCAAAGATTAAATGACCATAGGCATGTGGGTTCATTTCTGGGTCTTCAATCCTGTTCTATTGATCAATCTGCCTCTCATTGTACTAATACCATGCACTTTTATCACTATTACTCTATAGTATAGGTTGAGGTCAGGGATAGTTATTCCTCCTGAGGTTCTTTTATTGTTGAATATAGTTTTCCTTATCCTTGTTTTTTTTTTTTTAATTCCAGATGAATTTGAGAATTGATCTTTCTAACTCTATGAAGAATTGAGTTGGAATTTTGATGGGGATTGCATTGAATCTGTAGATTACTTTAGGCAAGATGGCCATTTTTACTGTAATAACCCTGTCAATCAATGAGTATGGAAAATCTTTCCATCTTCTGAGGTCTTCTTCAATTTCTTTCTTCAGAGATTTGAAGTTCTCGACATACAGATTTTCACTTGCTTGGTTAGAGTAACACCAAGGTATTTTATACTATTTGTGACTATTGTAAAGGGTGTTGTTTCTCTAATTTCTTTCTCAGCCTCTTTATTCTTTGAGAATAGGAAGGCTACTAATTTTTTTGAGTTAAAATTATATTCAGCGACTTTCTTTAAGTTGTTTTTTCAAGTTTAGTAGTTCTCTGGTGGAATTTTTTTGGTTCACTTAAGTATATTATCATATCATCTGTAAATAGTGATATTTTGACTTATTCCTTTCCAATTCGAATCCCTTTGACCTTCTTTTGTTATCTAATTTCTCTGGCTAGAACTTGGTGTACTATATTGAACAGGTATGGAGAAAATAGACAGCCTTGTCTAGTTCCTGTTTTTAGTAATTTTGTTTCAAACTTCTCTCCATTTAGTTTGCTGTTGGCTACTGTTTTCCTTTATATTGCTTTTTACTATATTTAGCAATGGGCCTTGAATTCCTGATCTTTCCAAGACTTTTATCATGAAGCAGTGTTCGATTTTGTCAACCCTTTCTTACCTTCTAATGAAATGATCTTGTTTTTTTTTTCTTGAGTTTGTTTATGTAGAAGATTACATTGATGGATTTTCTTATATTGAGCCATCCTTGCATGCCTGGGGTGAAGCCTACTTGATCATGGTGGTTGATCATTTTGTTGTGTTCTTGGGTTCCATGGGCAAAAATCTTATTGACTATTTTTGCATTGATATTCATAAGAGAAATTGGTTTAAAGTTCTCTTTCTTTTTTGGGACTTTGTGTGGTTTAGGTATCAGAGTAAGTGTGGATTTGTAGAAGTAATTGGGCAGTTTTCCTTCTGTTTCTATTTTGTGGAATAGATTGAAGAGTCTTGGTATTGGGTCTTATTTGAAGATCTGAGAATTCTGCATTAAACTCATCTAGCTATAGGTAATTTTTTGGTTGGGAGACTATCGATGATATTTCTATTTCTTTAGGGATTATGAGACTGTATAGATGATTTATCTGATCCTGATTTAACTCTGGTACCTGGTTTCTGTCCAGAAAACTGTCCATTTCATCTAGATTTTCCAGTTTTGTTGATCATGTATAGGCTTTTATAGTAGGATCTGATGTTTTTTTGATTTCCTCAGTATCTGTTTTTATGTCTCCCTTTTCATTTCTGATTTTGTTGATTTGGATATTGTCTCTGTGCCCTCAAGTTATTTTGGCTAAGGATTTGTCTATCTTGTTGGTTTTTTCAAAGAAACAGCTCTTGGTTTGGTTTATTCTTTGTATAGTTCTTTTTGTTTCTACTTGGTTGATTTCAGCACTGAGTTTGATTATTTCCTGCTATCTACTCCTGTTGGATACATTTGCTTTTTTTCCCTAGAACCTTCAGAAGTGCTGTCAAGCTGCTAGTTATGCTCTTTCCAGTTTCTTTTTGGAGGTACTCAGAGCTATGAGTTTTCCTCTTAGCTCTGCTTTCATTGTATGTATGGGTATGTTGCACCTTTATTTTCTTTAAATTCTAAAGACTTTAATTTCCTTTTTTCTTCCTTGACACAGTTATCATTTAGTAGAATATTTTTAAGTTTCTATGTGTATATGGGCTTTCTGTTGTTTTTGTTGTTATTGAAGACCAGCCTTAGTCCATGGTTATCTGATAGAGTACATGGAATTATTTAAATCTTATATATCTGTTGAGGTCTGGTTTGTGACCAAGTATATGGTCACCTTGATTTGCTGAAAAGAAGGCATGTTCTTTTGTTTTAGGGTAAAATCTTCTATAGATATCTGTTAAATCCAGTTGGTTCATAACTTCTGTTAGTTTCACTGTGTCTCTGTGTAGTTACTGTTTCTATGATCCGTTCATTGCTAAGAGTGGGGTGTAGAAATCTCCCATTGTTATTGTATAAGGTTCAATGTGCTTTAAGATTTAGTAAAGTTTCTTTTATGAATGTGGATGCCCTTACATTTGTAGTACTAGGTTCAGAATTGAGAGTTCATCTTGGTAATTTTTTCCTTTGATGAGGATAAAGTGTCCTGCCTTATCTTTTTTTAATAACTTTAGGTTGAAAGTCAATTTTTTCAATATGAGAATGGCTACACCAGCTTGTTTCTTGGGACCATTTGCTAGAAAAATTGTTTTCCAGTCTTTTACTCTGGGGTACTGTCTGTCTTTGTGCCTGAGGTGAGTTTCCTGCATGCACCAAAATGCTGGGTCCTGTTTACTTATCCATTCTGTTCATCTGTGTCTTTTTGTTGGAGAATTCAGTCCATTGATATTAAGAGATATTAAGCAAAACTGAAGGTTGCTTCCTGTTTTTTTTTAATTTTTTTTTGAATTTTTAAAATTTTTTTAAAATTTATTTTTATCATTATTGTTTACATTCTAAAAGCTTTCCCTTTTCCCAGTACCCCCCCATATGTCCCATAAGTTCTCTTTTCTCCATCCATTCTCATATCTTTCCCCCTCCCTTTTCTCTGTCCTGTTACTCCCCTACAATGCTGGATCAAGCCTTTCCAGGATTAGGGCACTCTTCTTCCTTCTTCATGGGAATCATTTGATAAGCTAATTGTATCTTCAGTGTTCAGAGCTTCAGGGCTAATTAATATCCACTTATCAATGATTGCATTCCATGTGTATTCTTTTGGGATTGTGTTACCTCACTTAGGATGATATTTTCCAGTTCCATCCATTTGCCTAAAAAAATCATGAATTCATTGTTTTTAATTGCTGAATAGTACTCCATTGTGTTTATATACCACATTTTCTGTATTCATTCCTCCATTGAGGGATATCTGGGTTCTTTTCAGCTTCTGGCCATTATAAAGAAGGCTGTTATGAACATAGTGGAGCATGTATCCTTATTACATGCTGGGGAATCCTCTGGGTATATGCCCAGGAGTGGGATAGAAGGGTCCTCTGAAAATATCATTCTCAGTTTTCTGAGGAATCGCCAGACAGACTTCCAGAGTGGTAGTACCAAATTGCAACCCACCAGCAGTGGAGGAGTGTTCCTCTTTCTCCACATCCACACCAGCACCAGTTTTCTCCTGAGTTTTTGATCTTAGCCATTCTGACTGGTGTGCAGTGAAATCTCAGGGTTGTATTGATTTACATTCCCCTGATGACTAAGGATGTTGAACATTTCTTTAGGTGCTTCTCAGCCATTTGATATTTCTCAGGTAAAAATTTTCTGTTTAGAATTTTTAAGGGGGGTGTTTGGCTCTCTGGAGTCTATCTTCTTAAGTTCTTTGTATATCTTGGATATAAACCCTCTGTTGGATGTAGTGTTGGTAAAGACCTTTTCCCAATTTGTTGGTTGCTATTTTGTCCTTTTGGCAATGTCCTTTGCCTTACAGAAATTTTGTAGTTTTATGAAGTCCCATTTGTCAATTCTTGATCTTAGAGCATAAGCTATTGGTGCTCTGTTGAGGAAATTTTCCCCTGTGCCCTTGTCCTCAGGGTGTTTCCAAGTTTCTTTTCTGTTAATTTCAGTGTGTCTGTTTTTATGTGGAAGTTCTTGATCCACTTGGACTTGAGCTTAGTACAAGGAGATAAGAATGGATCAATTTGCATTCTTTTGCATACTGACCTTCAGTTGAACCAGGACCACTTGTTGAAAAAGCTACCATTTTTCTACTGGATGATTGTATCACCTTTATCAAAGATCAATTGACCATAGGTTTGTGGGTTCATTTCTGGGTCTTCAGTTCTATTCCACTGATCTACTTGCCTGTCACTGTACCAATAGATGCAGTTTTTAACACAATTTCTCTGTAGTACTGCTTGAGGTCTGCGATACTGACTCCCCTAGAAGTTCTTTTACTGTTGAGAATAGTTTTAGTTATCCTGGGGTTTTTGTTATTCCAGATGAATTTGAGAATTGCTCTTTATAAAGTCTATGTAGAATTGAGTTGGGATTTTGATAGGGATTGCATTGAATCTATAGATTGTTTTTGGCAAGATGGTCATTTTTAGTATATTAATCCTGCTAATCAAAGAGGAAGGAAGATTTTTCCATCTTCTGATGTCTTCTTCCATTTCTTTCTTCAAAGACTTGAAGTTCCTGTCATACAGATCTATCACTTGTTTAGTTAGAGTCACAGCAAGATACTTTATACTGTTTGTGGCTATTGTGAAGGGTGTCATTTCCCTAATTTCTTTCTCAGCTTGCTTATCCTTTGAATATAGGAAGGTTACTGATTTTCTTGAGTTGATTTTATAACCAGCCACTTTGCTGAAGCCGTTTATCAGCTGTAGGAGTTCACTGGTGGAGGTTTTTTGGTTTGTTTGTTTGGTTGGTTGGTTGGTTTTTTTTGGGGGGGGTCTCTTAAGTATATTACCATATCATCTGCAAATAGTGATAGTTTGATTTCTTCCTTTCCAATTTGTATCCCTTTGACCACCTTGTGTTGTTTAATTGCTCTGGCTAGAACTTCAAGTACTATATAGTATAAATATGGAGAGAGAGGACAGCCTTGTCTAGCCTTGATTTTAGTGGGATTGCTTCAAGTTTCTCTCCATTTAGTTTGTTGTTGGCTACTGGTTGCTGTATATTGCTTTTATTATGTTTAGGTATGGGCCTTTCTTTTGAAGACTTTTAGCATGAATCGATGCTGAATTTTGTCAAATGCTTTTTCAGCATCTAATGAAATGACCATGTGTTTTTTTTCTTTGAGTTTGTTTATGTACTGGATTATATTGATGGATTTCTGTGTATTGAACAATCCCTGCATCCCTGGGATGAAGCTTACTTGACCATGTTGAATGATTGATTTGATGTGTTCTTGGATTTAGTTGGCAAAAAATTTATTGAGTATTTTTGCATCGATATTCATAAGAAAAATTGGTCTAAGATTCTCTTTTTTTGTTGGATCTTTGTGTGGTTTTGGTATCCATGAAATGGTGGCTTCATAGAATGAGTTGGGTAATGTTCCCTCTGTTCCTATTTTGTGGAATAGTTTGAAGAGTATTGGCATTAGGTCTCCTTTGAATGTCTGATAGAATTCTGCACTAAAGTCATCTGGTCTTGTGCTGTTTTAGGTTGGGAGACTGTCAATAACAACTTCTATTTCTTTAGGGGTTAAGGGTCTGTTTAGATGGTGTATCTTATCCTGATTAAATTTTGGTAATTGGTATCACTCTAGGAAATTGCTCATTTCATCCAGATTTTCCAGTTTTGTTGAGTATAGGCTTTTGTAGTAGGATATGATAATTTTTTTTTTTAATTTCCTCAGTTTAAGTTGTTTTTTCATGTGTTTCATTTCTGATTTTGTTAATTTTAGTACTGTCTCTGTTCCCTCTGGTTAGTCTGGTTAAAGTTTATCTATCATGTTGATTTTCTCAAAGAACCAGCTCCTACTTTTGTTGATTCTTTTTATAGTTCTTTTTGATTCAACTTAGTTGATTTCAGCCCTGAGTTTCATGATTTCATGCCTTTTGCGCCTCTTGGGTATATTTGCTTCTTTTTGTTCTAAAGCTTTCAGGTGTTCTGTTAAACTGCTAGTGTATGCTCTCTCTAGCTTCTTTTTGTAGGCACTCAGAGATATGAGTTTTCCTTTTAGCACTGCTTTCATTGTTTCCTATGTGGTGCCTTCATTTTCATTACATTCTAAACAGTCTTTAATATCTTTCCTTACTTTTTCTTGACCAAGATATCATTGAATAGAGAATTGTTCAGCTTCCTTATTTATGTGGGCTTTTTCTTGATTTTGTTGCTATTGAAGATGACCCTTATTCCATAGTGATGAGACAGGAGGCATGAAATTAGTTCGATCTTCTTATATCTGTTGAGGTCTGTTTTGTGACCAATTATATGGTCAATTTCGGAGAAGGTACCATGAGGTGCTGAGAGATGGTATATTCTTTTGATTTAGGATGAAATGTTCTATAGATATCTATTAAGTCCATTTGGTCCAAAACTTCTGTTAGTTTCACTGTGACATCATTTAGTTTGTGTTTCTCTGATCAGTCCATTGAAGAGAGTGGGGTGTTTAAGTCTCCCACAATTATTGTGTGGGGTGCAATGTATGCTTTAAGCTTTAGTAATGTTTCCTTTATGAATGCAGGTGCCATTTTATTTTTGGCATAGATGTTCAAAATTGAGAGTTCTTCCTGGTAGATTTTCCCTTTGATGAGTATAAACTGGCCTTCTATATCTTTTTTGATGACTTTTCGTTGATAGTCTATTTTATCTGATATTAGAATGGTTTCTCCAATTTGTTTCCTGGGACCATTTGCATGGAGAACTATTTTCTAGCCTTTTACTCTTAGGTAGTGTTTGTCTTTGACACTGAGATATGTTTCCTGTATGCAGCAAAATGTTGGGTCTTGTTTACGAATCCAATCTGTTAGTCTATGTTGTCTTATTGGGGAATTGAATCCATTAATGTTAAGAAATATTAAGGAATAGTGATTGTTGCTATTTTGATGTGATTTTTATGTTTGTGTGGTTATTTTCTTTTGGGTTTGTTGAAAGAAGATTACTTTCTTGCTTTTTCTTGTGTCTTGTTTCCCTCCGTTTATTGGTGTTTTCCATTCATTATCCTTTGAAGGGCTGGATTTGTGGAAAGATACTGTTTAAATTTGTTTTTGTCATGAAAAACATTGATTTCTCCATTTATGGTAATTGAGAGATTTGCAGGATATAGCAGTTGGGATTGGCCTTTGTGTTCCCTAAGGTTCTGCATGATGTCTGCCCAGGCTCTTCTGGCTTTCATAGTCTCTGGTGAGAAATCTGGTGTAATTATGATAGGTCTACCTTTATATGTTACTTGACCTTTTTCTCTTTCTGCTTTTAATAGTCTTTCTTTGTTTAGTAAATTTGGTGTTTTAATTATTATGTGATAGAATGAATTTCTTGTCTGGTCAAATCTATTTTGAGTTCTGTAGGTTTCTTTTATGTTCATGGGTATCTCTTTCTTTACATTAGGGAAATTTTCTTCTATAATTTTTTATAAATTATAAAGAGATTTACTGGCCCTTTAAGTTGGAAATCTTCACTCTCTGCTATGCCTATAATCCTTAGGTTTGGTCTTCTCATTTTGTCCTGGATTTCCTGGATAATTTTGCTCAGGAGCTTTTTGCATTTTTCATTTTCCTTGACTACTGTATCAGTGCTTTCTATAGTATCTTCTGCAACTGAGATTCTCTCTTCTATGTCTTGTTTTCTGTTGTTGATGCTTGGATCCATGACTCCTGACTTTTTTCCTAGGTTTTCTATGTCCCAAGTTGTCTCCCTTTGTGATTCCATTATTGTTTCTACCTCCTTCTTTAGATCCTGGATGGCTTTGTTTAATTCCTTCACCTGTTTTGTTGTGTTTTCCCTTAATTCTTTGAGGGCTTCTCATTTTTTTTTTTTTACTTTTGTTCTCTTGTATTTCTTTAAGAGAGTTATTTACATCCTTCTTGAAGTCGTCCATGATGCCTTCCATCAGCATCATGACCTGTGATTTTAAATCCAAATCTTGTTTTCCTGGTGTTTTGTGGTATCCAGGACTTGCTGTTGTCGAGAATTGGATTCAGGTGGTGCCATGTTGCTGTGATTTCTGTTAGCAACGTTCCCACATTTACCTTTTGCCATCTGGTTCTCTCTGGTCTTCGTTAGGCCTGCTGTCACTGGCTGGTGCTTGCCCCTCCTGTGTGTGTGTCTGTAGGCCTATCTCAGCAACACTGGGTGCGCTGCTTTCTCCTGGCACAAATTGCTGTGGTGCTGCAGAGTTCCTGGGTGCAGGTGGAGTCCTGGTGCAGTGTGTCCCAAGTGATCTTCTACTCTGATGATACCTGCCTACCAATCTGTTGCAGAGTCACAAAAGCAAAGACAGCTGAGACCCATTCTCTTGTAGTTGTATTTGGGTATGTACTTCTGTGGCCCCGATCAGCTCTGGATGCAGGCTATGCTGGTTTTCTCCTCCTCACTGGCTGCTGGGTGTATGGCTGGCTTCCTGCACTGCTTGGAGATGGCATGCTGTGGTTAGACCAGAGGCAGAGACCAGAAGGCTCTTTCCAGAGGCTTCCAGACTGGATCCTCCGCTCTGCAGGGCCAGACTTACCTGTGCAGGCTGCCACTTCCTAGCTGGCTGCTGGGTGTATAGCTGGCTTCCTGCACTACTTGGAGATCTCTTGTCATTTTTTTTTCCCAATGGGTGTCTTTATTTCTTTTTTTTCTTTTTTTGTCTTTTTTTATTCGATATATTTTTTATTTACAATTCAAATGTTTCCCCTTTTCTAGCCCCCCACTCCCCGAAAGTCCCATATGCCCCCTTCTTTCCCCCTGTCCTCCCACCCACCCCTTCCCACTTCCCCATTCTGGTTTTGCCCTATACTTCTTCACTGAGTCTTTCTAGAACAAGGAGCCACTCCTCCTTTCTTCTTGTACCTCATTTGATGTATGGATTATGTTTGGGGTATTCCAGTTTTCTAGGTTAATATCCACTTATTAGTGAGTGCATACCATGAGTCACCTTTTGATTCTGGGTTACCTCACTGAGTATGATATTCTCTAGCTCCATCCATTTGCCTAAGAATTTCATGAATTCATTGTTTCTAATGGCTGAATAGTACTCCATTGTGTAGATATACCACATTTTTTGCATCCACTCTTCTGTTGAGGGATACCTGGGTTCTTTCCAGCATCTGGCAATTACAAATAGGGCTGCTATGAACATAGTAGAACATGTATCCTTATTACATGGTGGGGAGTCTTCTGGGTATATGGCCAGGAGTGGTATAGCAGGATCTTCTGGAAGTGAGGTGCCCAGTTTTCGGAGGAACCGCCAGACTGATTTCCAGAGTGGTTGTACCAATTTGCAACCCCACCAGCAGTGGAGGAGTGTTCCTCTTTCTCCACACCCTCTCCAACACCTGCTGTCTCCTGAATTTTTAATCTTAGCCATTCTGACTGGTGTAAGGTGAAATCTCAGGGTTGTTTTGATTTGCATTTCCCTAATGACTAATGAAGTTGAGCATTTTTTAAGATGCTTCTCCGCCATCCGAAGTTCTTCAGGTGAGAATTCCCTGTTTAACTCTGTACCCCATTTTTTAATAGGGTTGTTTGGTTTTCTGGAGTCTAACTTCTTAAGTTCTTTATATATATTGGATATTAGCCCTCTATCTGATGTAGGATTGGTGAAGATCTTTTCTCTTGTCATTCTTTAAGTGAGTAACTTATGTCCTTCATGAAGTCTTCTATCAGCATCATGAGCTGTGATTTTCAATCCAAATCTTGTTTTTCTGGTGTGTTGTGGTATCCAGGAACTGCTGTTGTGGGAGAATTGGGTTCTAATAATGCCATGTCATCTTGGTTTCTATTGGTAACCTTGCATTTGTCTTTCACCATCTGATTATCCCTGGTGTTAGTTGGTCCAGCTGTCTTTGGCAGGAGCTTGTCCCTTCTGTGGGCCTTTAAGTCTGTCTCAGCACCCCTGGGAGACATCTCTCCCCTGGCACAGAGGGTTGTGACTCAGCCCAGCTCCTGAATGCAGATGTTGCCTAAAAACACCCTGTCCAAGCTGCTCTGCCACTCTGTGATTCCTGTGCTGTCTGTGCTTCCTGGCTGTACCTTCTTTGGACAGTCACCAGAGAGAAAATGATGGTCTCTGCTCCAAACCCAGGAGTCAAGGCAGTCCCTAGATACCAGTTCGCCCCTGATCAACCTTGTGGTTATTTCAGATACTAGTTAATTAATTACCAAAACATACTTCATTTACCTTCCATAGCTGTTTTCTATGTTAAGCAGGTAGTAGGTACCTAGGAACAAGCAAAGATATACTATGGATTAATAGGTGGTCTTGAAAAACTTAGAGCACATAACATATGAAGTTCTTTTAATTAACAAAAGCCTTTTCATGGCAGTAACATGTAAACTTATGGCAGCACACATTTCACTTTAAAGAAGATGATGAACACCAATGAACCTGTATTTGGAGTTTGCTTCAAATGTTACTAAGCTGCCAATGAGCCAAAAATTACCTTTTACTCTTGCTTCAGCTGCTGACAGTATGCTGTCTTAGCTGTGGACAAATAGGATACAGAGAAGTTAATGCCAAGTTTCAAAGGACAAAGCAGGCAAGCCCTTCAATAATCTTGCTCCATAAATATCTCTCAGATATTCTGGACCAGAAGTTCCAAGATGGATTCTCCATCTTGGAACTTGGATGCAGCGAAATGTTGGGTGACTGTCATGGCAGCCAGCATGTTGGTCATGTCTATAGTTTTAGAAGATGCTTGCTCTGTACTTCTTGCATTCTCAGGTAAACTTTATTCCTTCTCAGGTCTCTGATGGGAGACTGCATATTTGTAGTTAGACATTTAAGATTAAATTGTTTAGGATATGAGAAAATGTTTTAGATCTAAGAAGATAACTGCAGTTTTAATAGAAAATGATTGAAGTAGAGAACTTAAAATTCACCAAGATAGACTAAATAATAGAATACTAATTCTAAAGTTGCCAAATATATATGAAATGAACATTGGGAGTATAATTCTTACCTGAGAGTTTTCATAATTGTCCTTATTGTATATAGTTTTTTTTTGCTAATAGAAAAGGTACTTTTTCATTGGAATCAAGGAGGAGAAATAGAAATAACCTCTGAGTGCCGTGTGGGATCACTTGCCAATAAATAGGTAACGGACTATTAATGAACGGAAGGAAATAAAAGTTGGAAGTTCCAGTATAGAAATGGAAACTCTGAGAATTAGTCAGAGATATGAAATTTCATAATGGGCTCAAAGAAAATGGAGTCATGAAATTGAGGAGAGATAAAAGCCATGTGGCAGTTCTACACTAGAATAAACTGGGTTATGTAAGTTATGAGCTAGTTGGGAAAGGAGCCAAGGCTTATTTACTTATAAATAATTAAGGGTCAGAGTTGTTATTCTTGGAACAAAGAGGCTGGGTAGAAAAGATCATGGCTAAAAAATATATATACATAAAATTTTATAATTAGAAGTGAAAGAGGTACTTAAATATTCTACTTTATTCTTGTATTCTGTTTCATGTTAACTACCATTGTTTGAAAGTCATAACTTTAACCTTGAGGTAATATTTTAATAGTCTCTGGATGTATCAGGCAGAAGAAAAATATACAGTCTAAAATATTGCATATTTAGCTAAGAATTCCCTGATATATATATTTCATCAAAGATTGAATAATACTTCACAACTGAGTCACATTTCAAGTACCCTTTTAGTTTATCTAAAATTGAGACTGATTCTCGCTATGTACCTCAAGCTGTACTTGACCTTATCCATATCCCAGACTGACTTTGACTTCAGTTTCATGAAGCATGTATCACCAGCCTTTTGGTCTTTGAAACGCCCTGTCTCTCCATTTGTATTTGAAGTTAGAGCAGCTTATTCTATAGTTTACATCACAGGTAAACAGTGAAGGCACATACTGAGCACCAGTGGAGTATTTTCTAAATGCTGATGCTGTTTAGCTGAACATTGTTTCTGCTTAACCATTTGCAATAACTCTTCCAGAGTTTGACAAGAAGCTGTCACTGAACAAAAATTAATGTAGTGAAATGATGGAGATTGTGGACTGTTTCTGTTTAAATCTCTAGTAAAATGACCATCCTATCATTTCTTTTTTATTTTTATTTTATTATTAATCATTCCATTCATTTAAATCTCAAGCGATCTCCTACTTTTTTGTTAGCCCTCCACAAACCCCTATCCCACATCTGTCTTTTACCCCTTCCTCTTTGACTCTTTGTGGGTTATCCCCCACCTACCCACCCTTTCCAGCCTCATCGCTTCAGCATCCCACTATACTGTTGAATTAAACCTCCACAGGACCAACTGGATCTCCTCCCAATGATGTCAGACCAGGCCATCCTCTGCTACCTATGTATCTAGAACCATTGATCCCTCCCTGAATACTCCTTCGTGGGTGGTTTAGACCCTGGTAGCACTGGGTAGTCTAGACAGCTGGCATTGCTTTCCTTATGGGGCTGCAATTCCACTCTGTTCCTCCAGTCCTTCTGCCAGTTCCCCCAATGGTTCCTGAGCTCAGTCTGATGGTTGGTTCTAGGCATCCACATCTGCATTGGCCAGTTGCTGGCAGAACCTTTCAAAGAACAGCCATACCAGGTTCCTGCCAGCAAGTGCCTCTTGTCAAGAGCAAAAGAGTAAAGATTCGATGTCTGCACACAGGATGGATCCCCATGTAGGGCAGTTCCTAAATGGCCCTTCATTCAGCCTATGCTCCATTTTTTGTCCCTGTCTTGTCTGCTGGATAAGAACATTTCTGTGTGGAAAACTTTGAGATGACTGGGTGGGGTGGCCCTATCCAGCAACCAGGGGTCATGCCTATCTGCTGGAGGTGGTCTCTACAGGTTCTATCTCTTAAGTCTTTAGTTAATTGACCATTTTATCTTTGCTTAAAGAGAACAGAATACATGAATTATCCTAAGATTACTGTTTTACCCAAAGTTGTGAAGCTGTTTTTAAAGAAAGCAAATATTTATACATTTCAGTTTCCAAGGATTAAATATTGACCTTCATAGTTACTGAAATTCTAATTGCTCATTTATTCTACTCAATACATTTTGAGTAGTTTATCAAGTGTTTATAAACAAGCAGAAAGATTTATATAGCAAAATTAATTTAGTAACTAAATAATTTTGAAAAAATGACTTTTGGGTAATTGCATTAGATTAAACATATTTGTAGAACAAGATGATCATTATTTTCTCATTTTATTTTTTTATGTATGTGTTTTCCTTGCATGTATGTCCTTGTATCATGTACATGTATTGCCTAAAGCAGCTATAAAAGAGAATTACCTCCCATGGAAAAGGAGTTTCAATTGATTGTGAGCTATCATGTGGGTACAGGGGAACCAGGGCTCCACTGAAGAGCAGTCACAGCTTCTAAATGCTGTGTTATCACTCCTGCCCTTAACTATATTTCAATAAATACATTCCCAGATAAACTTACTTATACACATACTCATGTGCATGTTTACACGCATAATAGGTAGAGATTTGTAAAATATTAAATCATTAAGAACTTTGCTCTACTTTGAAGATTTTATATTAAAATTCAAGTTACTTTTATAAACCTACTTCTTGGCATTAGCAAAAGTGTCTGGGTTTGGTGTCTGCAGATGCGATGGATCCCTAGGTGTTATAGTGTCTGGATGGCTTTTTCTTCAGTCTCTGCTCCACTCTTCTTCCTCTCTGCATTTCCTTTTAACAGAAGCTGTGGGACCGTGAAAGACAGACTGTTTTCTGGATGAGCTAAATTTAAATCCCAGAGACCCAACAGATAACTCTGCAAGGGATGAAAGAAAATTTGCCACACTCACAGGCAGTAGGTTCCTGACATGAGGCCTCAGCTCCCCATAATTCTGTGGCCCTCAGTCATGTAGAGTGATGCCTCAAGCCCCTTGTATTCTGTCTGGAATCTACCCCGCAGTTACATTGCAACAGCCAGGTATGCTCCTCCTCACAGTTACCTGGCAACAGCAAGGTAGGTCTAGCCAACTATAAAAGGGGATGCTTGCCCCCTCCTCTCTCTCTTACTCTTACTCTTACTCTATTGCTCTTATCTCTTTCTCTTTTATCCTTTTGTGCCCCCTCTCTCCGCATTCCCTTCCTCTTCTCTCCACATGGTCATGACAGGCCTCTACTTTCTACTCATCACAACTCTCCACCTACAATAAATGCTTTAAAACCATGACCTGCCTCTTCTCATTGGGACCTGCCATGCTGGAGCTATGGAACAGGTCTTCCTTTAATGCACCACATCTAATCTCCTGCAGAAAACTTCTCTGCCCTTCCAAACATGGTTTCCACCAAGACAAGCAGTATGCCTGACACACCTCCCAGTAGGAACAAGTCAAAGGTTTCCTCCTCACCCTTTTGCCTTTGGCCCCGGGCTAGAATCAGCCCTGTGGGCTCCACTCACTTCTCACAACTTCTGAGGCACTCAGTGGCATCTGAGGGGTCCAAGAGTTAGAACCTTTTGTCCTCAGCCTCCGTGTGATCTAGCGACCCACGAGCTGGCCTCCACTGCTTCCCAGGTACCTCAGACTCTGTTGCCCCCCACAGTCGAGTCCTGTAGCATCCTACATCCTGATGCCTGCCCAGTGCCAGAATGAGTTGCATGGGTTCAAATTTCCCATGTCTGTCTCACCCAGTGGCCCAAGCTCTGGCTGGATGTTAGCCAACATTTGAACCCACAAGGAAAAACTCTGGATTAATATCTTTGAGATGGGTAGGTGGCCACATCCCTCAACTATGGGCCATGCCTATCCATTGAATATGGTCTCTAAAGGTTCTATCTCCCCTTTATTCAATATTTCATCTATGTCATCCCTGAGAACCTTTGGATCCCAGGCATCTGGGACTTTCTAGTAGCTAACACCAGTTCCCCAACTCTCACTGCTACACACCACTATTCAAATTCCTGACCCTCTGTATTTCTTCTCTGTCTCCTGCTGAATCTGATCCTGAATCCCTTCTCCAACCCCTCCTATATACCTAGGAGATCCCTTCCTCCCTTTATTTCCCATCATTATTTTCTTCCCCTCTGAGGAGGAGTGACGCATCCACACTTTGCTCTTCGTTATTCTTGAATTTCATATAGTCTGTGAGTTGTATTGTGGTTACACTGAGCTTTTTTGGCTAATATACACTTATCAGTAAGTATGTAGCATGTGTCTTCTTTTGTAAGGCTACCTTATATACTCTAGTTCCATCCATTTGCCTGTGAATTTCATTAAGTCATTGTTTTTAATAGCTGAATACTACTCCATTGTGTAGTTGTACCACATTTTCTTTATCTGTTCCTCTCATGTGGGACATCTGGGTTGTTTCCAGCTTCTGGCTGTTAAAAATTAGACTGCTATGAATGTCATGGAACATGTGTCCTTATTATATGTTGCATCATCTTTTGGGTATATCCTCTGGAGTGGTATAGCTGGGACCTCAGAGAAAACTATTTCCAATTTTCTGAGGAACCACCAGACTGGTTTTCAGAGTGTCTGTACCAGCTTGCAATTTCACCAGCAATCAAGGATTGCTCCTCTTTCTACATATCCTTGCTACCATCTTGTGTTACCTGAAACATTATTGCTGATTATTCAAGATCTTTGAAAGGAGCCTGGTATAGCTTTCCCCTGAGAGGTTCTGCCAGAGCCTGACCAATACAGATGGTGATGCGCACAACCAACTATTGGACTGAGCACAGGGACCCTAATGGAGGGGTTAGGTGAAGGACTGAAGGATTTGAAAGGGTTTACAAACCCATAGAAATAATAATCGTAACAACCAACTAGACCCTCCCAAAGCTCCCAGGGTCTAAACCACCAACCAAGGAGTAGACATATTGGGACACAAGGATCTAGCTGTATATTTTGCAAAGGATTCCCTCATCTGGACTCAATAGAAGGGGAGGTCCTTGGTTAAGTGGAGTTTCCTTGACCAAGCACAGAGGAATGTTAGGGTGTTAAGGCAAAAGTGGGTACGTGGATGGAGGAGTATCCTCACAGAATAATGGGATAGGGGGATTGTTGGGGAGTTTGTGCAGGGGAAACTGGGAAGAGGGATAACATTTGACATGTAAATAAATAAAATAACCAATAAAAAACCTACTTGTTTTCATATGAAATTAAGTATTTTATATATTGGTTGTTCTAAGTTTATGACATTAATTATAGGCAAAATATAACTTATTCTACAGAAAATATTATTATTAAGTTTGATATAAATATGGATATTTCAAATGTTATTGTCATCTGATTTCTATAAGGAAGCTGAAAGTAGGAAAATCATTTAAGTAATTCTTTCAAAGATCTTAAAGTATCAATATGCTTATAATCACTCACAGTGAAGGTTGATAAATAATTATATATTGTAAAAGACTGAAGACTGTAGGTTTCAACTAATAAACTTCAATTTTAGAATCTGAAATCTATGTTAAACATTTAAAAGTTAAGGCCAGCACAACAATTTTATGCCTGTCACACTTAAAAATATTTATGAAGAGATTCAGATTAGCAAGAAATGTGGCATTCTGAGGTAGAATATTGTACACAAACTGCTTTTATTATTTTGTACTGGGGTTCTCTACAGTGACCTCTGCCAGGGTAAGCCTGGTAAACCAGGGTAACTGATCATGTTAAACCCTTTATAGTGCATTTTGCCATGCAATATCCTAATGTGCCCTCAGTAATTCACAGAAGACACAGGTCATGAGAAATGCTAAATAGCAGTGCAGAAGTAGGAAACAACCTGACAATTTACTTATAAATTTTATACATATATGCCATCTGGTGTCTTAATATCATACATACTTCATGCCAGCTGAGGTTTTTCAGGTGTAGGAAGGTATATATAAGGAGCCAATGTTACTGAAGCTTGGAGTTTAAAAAAAAAAAAAAAAAAAAAAAAGATCTGTTTTTATGCCTGGCTCATGACTATCTTTAGCAACCCTACCCTTATAAAGTTATGTCTGATCAAATAATTTTCCCCAAAACTAAAGATTTGGTCCACCCTCCAGCATCTTGTCTGTATAATTTATAGTATTACCTGGTGTGCATGATTTACCTGTGTCATTCTCTCATAGTTTGGTACAATCACAGTGGTACTGTATGCCTACATTGCTGATCCCAGTGAAATCTAGGGACACCAAGGCTCATGTGAGCATCCCGACCTGGCAACACTTCTGTCCAAAGCTGGATGGACATAAGTAAGCACCAGCGATCCATTTGCTCTGAGACTGGACCTCTGGGAACTGATACCTAGATTCTACCACTTTAGCCATTTTCACATGTTCTACTCTTTCCTGATAATCTTCTGTTCACTTTTGAGTTATTTCATAGGGGTATTTATTTATTTATTTATTTATTGTAGAGACAGTTTTCACAATGTACTCCTGTTAATTCTAAAACTTGCTCTACCAACAAGGCTGACTTCAAACTCATACATTTGTCTGCCTCTGCTTTCCAAGTGCTGGGCATAAGGCTTGTTTTACTGATGAACTGCTTGAATGTATTACTTTTTAATATCAAATAAATACTTATTGATTATAGAAACAATAAAGAATACAAACTACATTAATAGCTTTTCTAGTTGTGAACAGAAAGTATCTTGAAGCACTAAGATTATATTTTTATAATATAATATATATAAGATTATATATTCCCTAGCATGGAAAGGGAGGTATCCAGAGTTTTTTCAGTGAGAACATAGAGATGGTAGACTTCCCGTCTAGAGCAGCAGAGAGTGGAGAGCAGGGTACACTGGAAAATATTTTTTTCCTTTTGAGGCTGTCTATATCCCAAACCTATTTTAATCATGGATTGGTCTTCTCAGTTAGCCTCTCTAGAGACATCCTCCCAGTTTTCCAATCTTTCCCAAAGATCTGTGTCCTAGGTAATTCAAACTCTGCTTAAGTTGATAATGTGGAACTTTAAATTATTTCTATAGTTTTGATTTCTATATTATTTGAATGTATTTTTATGTTTTTATGTAGTCTATGCACCATTTGTATGGCTTTGTTTTTAAAGACATGAAGAGGGCAGGAGATGTCCTTAAAATTGGAGGTCCACATGTATATAAACTACCACATGAGTTCTGGGAATCAGACCCAGATATTCTAAAAAGAAGAAGTATTTTAACTTTGGAAGTATCTGTCCAGCTTCAACAATGAAGATTTTAATTATCAGTTGGAAAACAAAGGGTATAAAGTGCCAAGCAGTACACAAATAACACCCATGTTCTTAGGATTTATTATAGAACTATAATGCACCTAAATTTTTTCAAAAAAATTTTAACTTGTAAATATGTGGCTAAATAATTATATTTTGAAAAATATATTTAATATATGCTACTTCTGGATATGAATATTTATTTCAAAACCAGTCAAATTAAAACATATTTGAATGATTTAATTTCTTTTGCAATGAGGCTCTTCATCTTTTATGATAACATTCTATAGCTGAAAGTATAGGAAGGAACTTTCCTAGAACTCCTCTGTACAAATTCCTTTCTGGAAGTATAAAAACAAGTATAACGAAGCTTAATGAGCTCTTTGTATTTCAATATTCCAAAGTTGTTATAAAGGTACAAATGGTACCTTCAATAATGAACAACTGAATACAATACAACCTATAGGTTGGCCTGTGGTTTTTGGGTTTTTAGTTTTGTTTTGTTTTTATTTGCTTTGTTTTGATTTGATTTGTTTTTATTTAGAGTGGTGTAGCATTCTGCTGACATTCTTTTTTATTCATTTTTAATTCGATATTTTCTTTATTGATATTTCAAATGTTATTCCCTTTCCCAGTTTTCTCCCTGGTAACTCCCTATTCCATCCCTAATCCCCCTGCCTCTATGAGGGTGTTATAATACTTACACACCCACTCCTGGCTCCTTGCCTGAAAATTCCCTTTCACTGGGGCAATAAGACTTTATAGGACTAAGGGCCTCTCATCCCATTGGTGCTGTTTTACAGAGCAATAGTGACAAAACTGCATGGTACTGGTATAGAGACAGGCAGGAAGATCAATGAATAGACTTGAAGAACCAGAAATGAGCTGACACACTATGGTCACATGATATTTGACAAAGGAGCTAAAACCATCCAGTGGAAAAGAAACAGCATTTTCAACAAATGGTTCTAGTTCAACTGGAGGTCAGCATGTAGAAAAATGCAAATTGATTCACTCTTATCTCCCTGTACAAAGCTCACATTGGCCTTTTAAATCTTTAATCCTTAAGATAAAATTAAATAGTAACATAAAAATTTTTTATGTACAGAACAGAGTTGTTCATATTTGCAAACATTATTCTTCTCATTCACATTGGAAAATGTTGGACGGTGTCATATGTGTCTTGGTAAGACTGCAAGATTTCTTTTCTGTTTATTACTAATTTCTATTTTCTGCAGTATTTCTATTATTCCAATTTTTTAGTTTGTCCTAAATATGTTTAAATTGTTTTTACAACTCTGAAAATGTTTTTAAATATCACTTGCCTTTGAAATTTTGCCTATTTATATGTGTATGTACAGAATGTTTGTGTATGTATAAATATATACATATATGTATGTAGATATTTAAATAATTTTTAATGACCTGGAGCTCAGAAAGTAGGCTACATTAAGAAGCCAGTGTGTTCTGGATCTATGCATTATTATCTCCCTGTATTTAATCAAATCTGTGTACCACCATATTCTACCTCTCCTTCAAATCTAACTAAAAAAAACATGAATACAGAAATGTCTAACTGTCATTTATACCTTTCTTATTTAGCTATATTTTATAAGGCTTGATATGCCAGGTGTTCATACTTAACTATTTTATAATTATAACTTAGTTGTTCTAGTAGTTTCGATTATACGTGTATAGTACTGTGCCTGAAATAAGGATACTCAAAAATAAAAAATGAGGTATTCTAAAAAAAAGAATGAGATATTATGATCATTTCTTTCTTTGTAGAAACATATTAAATGGAATAAAAAACTTGTGAACACAACCTACACCAGGTAAACCTAAAGTCTTAAATAATTTTATTGTCTAAATAACTATAATAAGTAGTAAATTTAATTACAGTATATAAATCATAAGTTTATTTACTGCAAATACACTCATAAGAACACTCACCAGTTCGCCCAAACTTTAAAGACAGAAGTGATATTTAGTCTACAGGAATCATTCTCAAATATTAAAGATGAAAGGTCTTATCCAAATCTATCTTACAGAGCTACCATTATTAATCATCGTCAGCAACATCAAAAGAAGGTATTTAAAGGGAGTAAGCCTTTTTCTCCACATCCTCTCCAACATCTGCTGTACTCTGAGTTTTCATCTTAGCCATTCTGACCAGTGTGAGATGGAATCTCAGTATTGTTTTGATATGCATTTTCTTGATAACTAAGGATGCTGAACATTTCTTTAGGTGCTTCTCAGCCATTAGATATTCCTCAGTTGAGAATTCCCTGTTTAGCTCTGTACCCCATTTTTTAATAGGGTTATTTGATTCATTGGAGACTAACTTCTTGAGTTCTTTGTATGCATTGGATATTAGCCCTCTATCTGATATAGGGTTAGTAAAGATCTTTTCCAATATCTTGGTTGTTGTTTTGTCCAATTGACAGTGACCTTGGCCTTACAGAAGTTTTGCAGTTTTATGGGGTCCCATTTTCCAATCCTTGTTCTTAGAGCATAAGTCATTAGTGTTCTGTTCATGAATGTTTCTCCTGTGCCCATGTGTTCAAGATTCATGCCCACTTTCTCCTCTAAAAGCTTTAGTGTGTCTGGTTTTATGTGTAGATTCTTGATCCACTTGAGCTTCTTCATTGTTGGTGGGATTGAAAGCTGGTAAAACCACTCAGGAAATCAGTTTGGCTATACCACTCCTGGGCATATACCCAGAAGAAGCTCCTACATGTAATAAGGACACATGTTCCACTATGATCATAGCTGCCTTATTTATAGAACCCAGATGTCCCTCAACAGAGGAATGGATACAGAAACTGGTATATATACACTATGGAGTACTATTCAGCTATTAAAAACATTGAATTCACAAAATTCTTAGGCAAATGGATGGAACTAGAAAGTGTTATCCTGAGTGAGGTCATAAAGGAACATACATAATATGCACTCACTAATAAGCAGATGTGAGTCCAAAAACTCAAAATAAACAAGTTACAATGCACCCAGCACAGGAAGTTCAAGAAGAAGAAGGACTTAAGTGAGGGTGCTTTGATTCCTCTGAGAAAGGGAACAAAATACTCACAGGAGCAACAAGGGAGAAAATGTGTGGAGCATAGACTGAAGTAAAGGCCACCCAGAGACTGCCCTACCTGGAGATTCATCCTAAAAACAGTCACCAAACCCTGACACTACTATGGACAACAAGAAATGTATACCAAAAAGAGCATGACATGGTTGTCTCTGGAGGCGCTCTGCCAGAGTCTTACAAATACAGAGGCAGATGGTAGCAGTCAACTGTTGGACTGGGCATGGGATGCCCAATGGAAGAGCTGGAGGGTGGTCTGGAGGAGCTGAAGGGATTTACAGCCCCATGGGAAGAACAATGATCTCAGTCACCGAGAGGACCCTGGATTCTCAGGGACTAAACCTTCAACCAAGGCGTGCACATGGTTCCAGCCAAAAATGTGGCAAAGGAATGCTTTGTTGGGCCTCAGTGGAAGGAGTGGTCCTTAGTCAGGTAAAGACTCAATTGAGTCCCCAACAAAGGGAAATTGAGAGGGGGAGGTTAGAGTCGGCTGGGTGGAGAGGCATATATGTGGAGGCAGGGCGTGGGAGGGGCGGGGAAATCGAGAAAGATTTTACCACTGGCAATATAAATGAAGAAGATATTCAATTAAAAAAATAATAAAATAAAAATAAAGGGAGTAAAGCCAGGCAAAGCATTACTGATAAAAGAAGAGACAAACAAATTCTTACATGGCATTTCAATGCTACATGAACTGGCACCTAAGGAGGCAATATATTTTGAGGAACTGGATTTTATCCAGGTAGAGAACGGGTTAAAATTCAGTTTATACAATTATATACATAAAGTAAATAAGGAAAACACCCATGATCTCTTCTCAGTGAATAGTAATAATATATTTTAAGATGCATGCCCTCTTGCCAAGATAAAAAATTCTTGAAACTGTACACAAAGTAAATGTCATAAAACTAATAAAGTTTATCTGCTTAAATGCAATAACTAGCATTGAGTTTAGTGATCCATGTCTGAGTGAACTGATTCTTAGTTTAGAATGACAGTGCCTAACATGTATTGCAACTGTCACCCTTTAACTTAAAATCAAAGACCATATTCCTTGGTAGGAAAGACAAACAGAGGCCATGTTCTTATGATAATGTTGCCTGGATTTGCAAATGAAAATCTAACAGCATATACTTTGCACTTCAAAATATGGTGCACACCAGAGAAGTTAAATGTATCAATTGCATAAACTTTGTACCAAGTAAGATTTATTTACAAAGGTGAGGCCTGGTCTCTCTATACTGTGGTGGTAATTATGCAGTAACATCATTATTGTACACACATGAGCATAAAGCCTTTCCTTTGGGATTAGGAATAATCTCTTCCTTTTCAGTAAGAATCATTTCAGTGTGGCAAGGAAAGCACAAGTGTTGTGTAATCTGGATATAAGCTCTGTAAACTCTTGTGAGTCTTGGGAAGTCTATTCACTGGATCTGTTTAATACCTAAAACATGTACATCTAAACCCTTTTGCTCAGCATTCTTTTGGGGCCACTGACCCTGTGTCCCACTTCACAGTTTGGCCTGTGTACCTCTCTCAACTTCAGCTTTATATGTCAGAATGGCACCATTGCTTCTTAAAGTGACATCTTTAGACTCTTGGTGGCTTTTCAGATATGCATAACCTTGATGGCCTGAAAAATTTCACCGATTATCTTAAATATGCAAATTAGATTCTCTAGATTTCCATGATTTTTGTAGTGTTTTGTAGGAGCAGAGAGTTGCAAATTATTTTCAAAGTTCACCCATGTTGTTTGCATGAAGCATAGCCACAGTATTTTAAACATGTCCATTCTGTAGGCTATAGGTAAAATAAGCAGTCCTGTGTATCTGTATAGGGATGATGGGTGCCCGTGTACCTATGGAAGGAGACTGCCCAGCTAGCAGGGGAGGTCCTTGCTCAAAGGTGGGTCTGTCCTGACACAAGTCCTGTGGACCTGTAGAGGACGTCTGGTTTAGCAGAAGAGTCTTTGGTTCTTTCTGGCAGCTGGAGAGCTGAGGCCTATTCCATTGCTCCTACATGGCAGGTTTTTATAAGAAGAGGCAGCCCATGGTTCAAAGCTTTATTATAGAGAACCAGGAAAATAAAAAGTGATAGAGAGGTAAAGAGAGAAAGAAATGATAGAGGGGTGAGAGCAGCCATGGCCATGTGGAAAGAGGAGAGAAGAATGGGGAGAGAGGGAATATGGGGCAAGAGAATAAAAGAGAGTAAAAGAGCCAGAAAGCTCCGAGGGGCCGAGAAACACCCTTTTATAGTGGGTTGGGTTACCTGGTTATTGCCAAGTAATTGTAGGCAGGGAAGATGTGGCTGTAGCCAGGTGACTGTGGGGGTAGAAGCCAGCCAGAACACTAGGGGCCTGGCTCTACTGACAGAGCCAAAGGATTATGGAGTTGAGGAGTCAGGTATATGGAGTTGGTGTCAGGAGCTTGAGTATCTTGGGAGCATTGCTCACAGTTCCGTCCCTTGTAGAATATTCTACTGGGTCTCTGGAGTAAGTCTCACTCAATCAGGCCACAGACTGCCTTTCACGGTTCAACAGCAGGATGCCAAACATCTCAAAGGGCGTATTTCATCTGTTCTTTAGGAAAGCAGGCCAATGTTAGACATTATTAACTTTTCTCTAGAGACAAGTGAGCCATTTGCTGATAATCATCTACTGGTTTTACCCTATATATTCTGTTACTCAAATGTAGCCTTTTTGACTTCATGTACACCATATTGAACTGTACATGAGATTGGATAAGGGATGTAAATCACAGAGTAAGTTAAGTTAAATTTATAATCAATTTATATTTTCAGCGGGAGACAATCTTGCTTCATTGTCCAGGTTGTTCATGTAATGACAACTTACAAGTCACCAGCATACTTGTAAGCAATTTGGTATTCTCCTGGGAAAACACCATCATGACAATGGGGCCCAAGAACACAAGACCTCACGGCAGCCTTCAACTAGAGGTCTAGAGGGCTTCTCCTGCTGCAGCTTGTGAGAAAAGCCTGAACACCACAATGCAATAAGGCTTGGGAGGTTTCATACAGCTTGTAATAACGATACCTAATTCCAGGAGTCTATATTTACTATACAGTAAGAAATGTAATGTTACAATCTATTAAATACCAGAACATAAACAAATATACTTTTAGGAAAGTTATAGGAGAGATGGGAAGGTAAAAACAAAGGAAGCTAAAATTCTAGTCTCATTAGTCCCTCACATTCTCTTCCTGGAAAGTGATAAAACTTGCAGGAATTGCCTAACTTATCCCACAAGCACACTGATGCTACTATGTAAGTTGGTTCATATTTTATCACTTTTGTCCAAAACATTCAGGATGTTTCTCCCAAAAGTTTTAACTCCTTTTTTTGGCACTGTATTTATATACTTGCCAGGAGTTAACGATCTGGGACAACAGTTTCTTGGGTAACAGGCTGTAAAACATATATTCTGGGCAAAGGAAAAAACTCAGGGAAAAGATAGGGTTTCCAGCACTCAGCAATTACATTAGTTTTAATTTTCCTCAATCCTTTTTATGTTTGTACTTTGAAATTAGCTTTGCAAAGGACTGATATCAGGCCTCAGCTTTTATCTTTGTAATAGAGATATGACTATAATCTCTCTTCAAGGCTTGTTGATGCAATCTGAGGAGTAATTTTATCACAGGTGTCTGTGGTTTTCTTCTCTTTTCTTAGCAGCACCAGGTAGACAAGGCTTGTCACCTGTTAACTTCCCAAATCTGTTCTTTCTCTGCCATTTTTTCCCAATCTTTCTAGGCTACCTCAGGACCAAAGGAATGACTTCTCTTGTGAAAAAAAAAATAATGAAGAGAGTCAAAATGTGGACAAAGTGCTTAGTTCAATGTTCTTGTCATTCAGAAACACAGTATAGCACATGGATTCTTTTCTCCTTTTTTTCTCCTCCTCTTCTTCCCCCTCCTCCTTCTCTCCCTCATTCTCTTTCCTTCTTATTCCTCCTTTGCCTTCTGCCTTTTTCACGGCCCCAAACCTCAGTGGTAGACATAATAGAGGGGAGAATAGGGATAGAATGACATAGAAATATGAACAAAGTAGGTAATTTTAGTGTTAAAAATGACAATTTTGTATTATTTTGTGTTAATTTTGTTCTTTCGTCCTTTTTTTCTGGAGAATTTTTATATGAATTTTCAAAATCTTCTATTGGTTTTCATTAGAAAACACTTGATTATATTAACACTTCATTTGACAAGGAATGATAAGATTTCAAAGACCCTAAGTTATTATAAAATTAAATTTAATCAAATTCTTCAGTCATGTTCTAGAGGTATTTGCTACTGTTAATTTATTAAAGTAACTCAGATATTCAGTCCAAATTCAAGTCAACTTTATAGTGCTGTATTTTGGAATTTGGTGATATTTTCATGTTATTGGATACATCTATGGTAATCTCACTATCATTCTTTGTCTCCCAATGATTCATTAGGTACAGCAAAGTGAGATGAGGTGTCTATTCTATCCCTTGGGAAAATTAAAATTAATGACAACTGTTCATGCCTCCAGCACAAATTATTGGCAGTAATATAACTATTTGGTTTGAAATAGAAAAAATTCCCCAAATGATTTGATAAAAAACAAATCTACATAGTTAGCTATTCCTTAGTTGGCAGAAGCAGTTGGTAGGGCTTCCATCATCTTGCAATTATCTGTAAGGCATAAAAATGAAAAAACTCCACCAAGACATAATTTCCATAAAATGATTGTGTGCAAATTGGAAGAAGTTATTAAAGTTGCCAAACATTAAAATTATTTTCAATATGAATATATAACAATAGAATCCCTTTAATTTTCAAAAGAATTTTCATAAAGTAATTTTTGTTCAATTGATTCAGTCAATAAAAAAAATAAAATCAAGTGAAATTCCTCCATGCTATAAACACCATGCTACTTAGGTTTTGTCAACTTGACAGAAACAGTGGTTATCTTGGAAAAGGGATTCTGAATTGAGAAAATGTCCCCATTGGATTATCTTGTAAGTAAATATGTGAAACATTTTCTTTATTAATGATTGAAGGTGTGAAGTATAAGCTCCCTGTGAACAGTGCAACATTTAGCAGGTAGTCCTGGTTTATAGACGAAAACAAATTGGGGCTAGAGACATAAATGTGTGGTTAAGAGCATTGACTGCTCATCCAGAGGTCCTGAGTTCAATTCCCAGCAATCACCTGGTAGCTCACAGCAATCTGTAGTGGGATCTGAAGCCCTCTTCTGGTGTGTCCGAAGACAGCTACAGTGTACTCATCATATATTTGAAATAAAAAAATAAAATCCTTAAATAAAGAAAAAAGAAAGAAAACAAACTGAGCTACTCCTGGGGAGCAAACCAATAAGCAACACTCCTCTCTTTTGCTTAAGTTCCTACCTCCATATTCCTGCATTAAGTTCATTCCCTGACTCCCTTCAAGAGTAAACTGTTATATGGAAGTGTAAACCAAAAAGCAACACATTTTTCTCCACAACCTGTATTTTCTTCAAGGTTTTTATCACAGGTTTCAAATCCTAAGATAGAAATCAGTACAGTGTTTAGGCAAAAACAGTGACAGGCCAGGGCTTGGGGGAAATTGTAGAGGTGTTGGGAACTTTGACTGGGAAAGCCCTGGAGTGTTCAGAGATTTATGAACAACGTGTGAGATCTGAGAAGATGAGTGCTGAGATCATAGATGATACACACATGCACAGTGATATTTCAGAGGGAAGGAAAGACTATCAGAGTCATTTATATGTTACTTTAAATTAAGTAGGTTCTAGTCTGTTATTCTAGTTAATTGCAGATGAAGAATAATCTGTGATGCAAAGTCTTCTGAGAAGTGGTCTCTCCAGTCACACAGAACCTGTAGTCAAGAAGAGGCCAAGTCTGTACACCAAGTTTTTTATTGAACTTAATAATGTGTAAGAACTTTCCAAGTGGTGTTTGTTTTGAAAGCATGAAAGAGTCATGTGGCAGAGTCAGTGTTCCTGAAAAGGGCCTAAAAAAAGAGGGTCCTGGTGAAGGTGAAGCCATGTTGCAGTGCTGATTCAGTTATTTGGAGCTTCCAGGTGGAAGGAATATCAGGAATAGCATGAGGTGTGGAGTGGAGCCCGCATGAGACTAGGAAAGGATTTAAAGGATTTTTATGCACTCTATGGGGTGGAGCAACTAAAGTGCAGCTACTCAGACCCTTTGCAGGCCAGAGGATCATATGTGTCTCCCAGATGGTAAATTGTGAACTTTTTATACTGCTGGATGATGGTTTTGCTTTTATTGAATTGTTTTTCTCTTGAAGTAATGATGTATGTAACTTAATTTTTGAGTTTGTAGGAATGAATATTTGAGATGCCTTCAAATAACACTAAGTTATATTTTATGTTTATATTTGGAAGTTTAATATTTTTAAAATGAAGATCCAAAAATCAATGGGGAATGTACAATTTAGTGAGTTAAGAAATACCATATTACCTTTAGGGTAAAAATTCTCATCACTACTTAATTTCTATAGTTTCATTCTTTTCTATGCTTGCTTATTTATTCTTTAAATTTTACATTAATTATTTTATTTGTTTACACCCAAAATGTTGCCTTTCCTTTCCATCCCTCCCCTCACAGAGTTTTCCCACTCCCCTTTGTCCCTACGTGGGTACCCCATCCCATAAATTTTCTCCCTGGGTCATCATATCTCTACAGTAGTAGCTATTGACTTAGGTCTCCCAGAACTCAATGTGCGAGTTACAGCATCGCTAACATCCATTGATCAGTGAGAATTTCCCAGGAATGCCCTTTTGGGTCTTGGTTACCTCATACAGAATTATATTAGATAGTTCTATCCATTTGCCTGCAAATGTCAAGATGTCATTGTTTTTAATAGCTGAATAATGTTTCATTGTGTAAATGTTCAACATTTTCTGTGTACCTTTGTCAGTTCAGGAACATCCTTTGCTACTTGAATTTTCTGGCTATTACGAATAAAGCTGCTATGAACATAGTGGAGCAAATGTCCTTAGGGTATGGTAAAGCATCTTTTGGGAATATGCCTAGGAAGAATAAAGCTCGGACTTCAGTGGAACTATTTTCAACTTTAGTAAAACTACCAGACTGGTTTTTACCAGTGGATTTACAAGTCTGCAATTTCACCAGGGAGGAGTCTTACCCTTTTACCACATAACTCAACAAAATGTGCTGTTGCTTGAGTTTTTTCATCTTAACCATTCTGATTGGTGTAAGTAGAATCTCAGTGTAATTTTTATTTGCATGTCCCTGATGACTAAGAATAATGGACCTTTCTCTAAGTGCTTCTCGGGCATTCAAGATTTCTCTCTTGAGAATCCTTTGTTTAGTTCTGTAACCTGTTTTTGATTTGGTTATTTGGATTTTTATAGTCTAACTTCTTGAGTTTTTGTATATTTCATCCATTAGCCCTCCGTTGAATGAAGGGTTAGTATAGAACTTTTCCCTATTTATAGGCTGCTCTTTTGTCCTATTGACAGTGTCCTTTGTGTTACAGAAACTTTGTAGCTTCATGAGTCCCCATTTCTTATTTTTTTAAATTGGATATTTTATTAATTTATATTCCAAATGTTATCCCCTTTCCCTTTTTTCACTCCACAAATCACCTGCCTATCCCCTCTCCCCCTGCTTCTATGAGGGTGCTCCACACCCAACCACCCACTCCTACCACACCTCCCCTACACTGGGCATCTATCCTTCACAGGACCAAGGGCTTACCTTCACATTGATGCCAGATATGGCCATCCTCTGCGTCATATGCAGCTGGAGCCATGGGACCCTCCATGTTCACTCTTTGGTTGTTGTTTTAGTCCCTGAGATTGCTAGCACATCTGGATATTGATATTATTGCTCTGCTTATGGGGTTGCAAAACCCTTTGTCTCCTTCAGTCATTCCCCTAACTTCTTGAATGTGGTCCCTGTGCTCATCAGTCCTGTGGTTGTCTGACAGCATTCTCATCTATATTGTTCAGATACTGGTAGAGCTTCTCAGGAGACAGCTCTATCAGGCTACTGTTCACAAGTACTTCTTGTCATTCACAATAGTGGTTGGGTTTGTGTCTGACTATGGGATGGATCCCCAGGTGGGGCAGTCTCTGGATGGCCTCTCCTTCCATCTCTGCTTCACTCTTTCTTCCCATATTTCCTTTAGAAAGGAGCAATTCTAGGGTAAATTTTGGAGATGTTATGACATAGTGCCTGAGCAATTCTTCTGTTCAGGTCATTTTCTCCTGGGACAATGTATTCAAGGCTGGTTCCCACATTTTCTTCCACTTGATTCAGAGTGTCTGGTTTTATGTTGAGGTCATTGATTCATTTGGACTTGAGTTTTGTGGGGTGATAAATATGGATCTATTTTCATTCTTCTATATGTAGACATCCAGATAGACTAGCACCATTTGTAGAAGAAGCTCTCCCTGTTCCATTTTATGTTTCTGTCTTAATTGATTTTATCTGCCTCTTTCTGTTCTAATACCATGTAGTTTTTATCACTATTTCTCTCTGTGTAGCACAGCTTCAGGTTAGGGATGGTGATACCTCCAGAAGTTCTTGTACTGTTCAGGATAGTTTTGTGTTTTTCCATATGAAGTTGAGAATTATTCATTCAAGATCTATAAAGAATTGTATTGGAAGTTGATGAGCATTGCATTGAATTAGTAAATTAATTTGAGTAAGATGGCCATCTGTACTAGGTTAATCCTACTGATCCTTGAGCAAGGGAGAGACTTTAATCTTCTGATATCTTCTTTAATTTTTTTCTTCAGGGACTTGAAGTTCCTGTCACACAGGTATTTCACTTTCTTGGGTAGAGGTACACCAAAGCATTTTGTGACTATTTTAAAGAAGTAATATAGCTGAGTCTTCAGGTAGAACTATTTCCAATTTTCTGAAGAACTGCCAAATTGATTTCCAGGGTGGTTGAACAAGTTTGACCTCACACCGGAATAGTGAAGTATTCCCATTGCTTCGCAAACTCACCAATATGTTCCGTCCTTTCACTTTTCGATCTTAGCCATTATGATAGATGTGAGATGTAATCTCAGACTCATTTTGAATTGCTTTTCCTTGATGACTAAAGATGTTGAAAAATTTTAAGTGCTCATCAGCCATTTGAGATTGTCTGTTGGAAATTCCCTGTTTAGCTCTATACTGCATTTTGCACTGGAGTTCTGGGGTTTAACTTCTTGAGTTCTTAATATATTTTGGATATTATCCCTTTATAAGATATTGCATTAGTGAAGAACCTTTCCCTATTTGTAGGATTCCATTTGTTTTATTAAAAATATCCTTTGCCTTATGAAAGCATTTACATTTCAAGAGGTACCATTTACAGCTGCCATCTTTGTCCCCAGCTGGACAGGACAGGCTACCCCAGGCACTGAGTTATCCCAAGTCTAAGACCTCTGGGGATGCAGGCCACCGAGCTGCAGGCTGCCTCATGTGCCCAGGACCTGGGAGAGCAATTGTTGGTCTGTGAGCCAGTCAGGATTGGGGCAGGTGCCCTGTGGGACCACAGCTGCCATCTTCACTCCCTGACAGAATAGATGGGCAGCACCAGGTTCAGGCCACAGAGACAACCCAAGTATAACATTGCATAGACAGGACACACCAGGGTTCCAAAAGCACCCAAGAGAAAGGCAGCACATCAGCAATTTCTGCCAGGGGAAACCCAGTCATCCAGTGTTGTGGAAATAGCCTTACAGACTCAAAGGAGGTTGAAGTGACAGCCAGTAACAACAAGACCAATTAACACCAGTGAGAACTAGATGGCAAAAGGCAAATATAGAAATATAACTAACAGAAATCAAGGCAATATGGAACCATCTGAACCGAATTCCCTATTAACAGCAAGACCTGGATACCCCAACACTACAGAAAAAAAATATTTGGATTTAAAATCATTGGTCATGATGTTGTTACAGGAAAACATGAAGGACATAAATAAATCTCTTAGAGAAATTCAGGAGAAAATGATTCAAAAGTTAGAAGCCCTTACAAGGGAAACACAAAAATCATTAAAAGAAATTCAGGAGAATATGGGTAAAAAGATAGAAGCCAATAAGAAGGAAATGCAAAAATCACTTAAAGAAATACAGGAGAACTTTGGTCAACAGGCTGAGGTCCCAAAAATCTCTTAAAGAATTACAGGAAAACACAAACAAGCAAGTGAAGGAGTTGAGCAAAACCATCCAGGATCTAAACACAGAAGTAGAAAAAAACTAAGAAATCACAAAGAGAGACAACTTTGGAGATAAAATACCTTGGGAAGTAATCAGGCGACAATAGATGCAAATATCAACAACAGACTACAAGAGATTTAAGAAAGAATCTCAGATGCTGAAGACACCATAGAAACCATGGACTCAACTGTCATAGAAAATGCAAATGCAAAAAGCTTGTAACCCAAAACATCCAAGAAATCCGGGACACAATGAGAAGACCAAACCTAAGGATTATAGGCATTGATGAGAGTGAAGATTTACAACCTAAAGGGCCAGCAAATATCTTCAATACTATTATGGAAGAAAAATTTCCCAACCTAAAGAGAGAGATGCCCATGAATATACAAGAAGCCTACAGAATGCCAAAGACACTGGACCAGAACAGAAATGCCTCCCGTCACATAAAAATCAAAACCCCAAATGTACTAAACAAAGAAAGAATAGTAAAGGCAGAAAGAGAAAAAGGCCAAGTAACATATAAAAGAAGACCTATCAGAATCACACCAGACTTCTCACCAGAGACTATGAAAGCTAGAAGATCCTGGACAGATCTCATGCAGACTCTAAGAGAACGCAAATGCAGGCCAAAACTACTATACCCAGCATAATCTCAATCGCCATAGAATGAGAAACCAAGATATTCCATGACAAAACCGAGTTTACCCAATATCTTTCCACAAACCCAGCCCTACAAAGGATAATAGGAAGAAAACAAAATAAAAGGAGGGAAAATTCACTCTGGAAAAAGCAAGATAGTAACCTACTTTCATCAAACCCAAAGGAAGATAACCAATTGAATATAAAAAATGACATCAAAAATGACAGGAAGAAATAATCACTATTCCTTAATATCTCTTAACATCAATGGACTCAATTACCCAATAAAAAGACATAGACTAACAGAATGGATTCGTAAACAGGACCCGACATTTTGCTACATAAAGGAAACAAACCTCAGTGTGAAAGACAAACACTACCTTAGAGTAAAAGGCTGGAAGACAATTTTACATGCAAATGGTCTCAGGAAACAAGCTGGAGTAGCCATTCTAATATCAGATAAAATTGGCTTTCAACCCAAAGTCGTCAAAAGAGACACTGATACTTCTTGGGGGTCAAAGAAAAAATACACCAAGAAGAACTCTCAATCATGAACATCTATGCTACAAATGCAAGGACACCCTCATTCATAAAAGAAACTTATTAACACTCAAGGCACACATTGCACCTAACACAATAATTGTGGGTGACGTCAACACCCCACTCTTCTCAATGGATGGACCAGGAAAACAGAAACTAAACAGGGACACAGTGAAACTAATTGAAGCTTTGGACCAATTAGTGTGTGTGTATATATATATATATATATATATATATATATATATATATATATATATATATATATATATAACATTACATCCTAAAGAAAAGGAATATACCTTTTTCTCAGCACCTCATGGTACCTTCTCCATTATCATTCATATAATTGGTCACAAGGCAGACCTCAACAAATACAAGAAGATCAAATAATCCCATGCCTCCTATCAGATCACTATGGAGTAAAAGTGATCTCCAATAGCAAAAGAACAACAGAAAGCCCACATACACATGGAAACTGAACAATACTCTACTCAATGATACCTTGCTAAAGGAAGAAATACAGAAAGAAATCAAAGACTTTTTGGAATTTAATGAAAATGAAGACACAACATACCCAAATCTATGGGACACAATGAAAGCAGTGCTAAGAGGAAAACTCATAGCCCTGAGTGCCTCCAAAAAGTAAATGGAGAGAGAATACACTAGCAGCTTAATGACACACCTGACAGCCCTGGAGCAAAAAGAAGCAAATTCACCCAGGAGGAGTAGAAGGCATGAAATCATCAAATTCATGGCTGAAATCAATCAAAGAGAAACAAAGAGAACCATAGAAAGAATCAACAAAATCAGGAGCTGGTTCTTTGAGAAAATCAACAAGATAGATTAACCCTTAGCCAAATTAAGCAAAGTGCACAGAGACAGTATCCAGATTAACAAAATTAGAAATGAAAAAGGAAATATAACAACAGAAACTGAGGAAATTCAAAAAATCATCAGATCCTACTACAAAAGCCTATACTCAAAACAACTGGAGAATCTGGAGGAAATGGACAGTTTCCTAGACAGATATCAAATACCAAATTTAAATCAGGATCAAATAGATCATCTAAACAGTCCCATAACCCCTAAAGAAATAAAAGGGGTCATAGAAAGTCTCCCAACCAAAAAAAGCATGGGACCAGATGGTTTTAGTACAGAATTCTATCAGACTTTCAAAGAAGACATAACACCAATACTCTTCAAGCTATTCCACAAAATAGAAACAGAAGGAACACTACCCAACTCATTCTACAAAGCCAAAATTATGCTGATACCAAAACCACACAAAGATCCAACATAGAAAGAGAACTTTAGGCCGATTTCCCTTATGAATATCGATACAAAAATACTAAATAAAATACTTGCCAACTGAATCCAAGAACACATCAAAATTATCATCCACCATGATGAAGTAGGCTTCATCCCAGGGATGAAGGGATGGTTCAATATAAGTAAATCCATCAATGCAATCCATTACATAAACAAACTCAAAGAAAAAAAAAAACACATGATCATTTCATTACATGCTGAAAAAGCATGTGAAAAACTTCAGCATCCTTTCATGCTAAAAGTTTTGAAAGAACAGGAATTCAAAGCCCATACCTAAACATAGTTAACATAATATACAGCAAACTGGTAGCCAACATCAAACTAAATGGAGAGAAACTTGAAGCAATCCCACTAAACTCAACGACTAGACAAGGCTGCCCTCTCTCTCCATACCTTTCAATACAGTACTTGAAGTTCTAGCTAGAGCAATTAGACAACATAATGAGGTCAAAGGGATACAAATTGGAAAGGAAGAAATCAAATTATCACTATTTGCAGATGATATGATCATATACTTAAGTGACCCAAAAAACTCCACCAGAGAATTCATACAGCTGATAAACAACTTCAGCAAAGTGGCTGTTTATAAAATCAACTCAAGCAAATCACTTGCCTTCCTATACTGAAAGGATAAGCAGGCTGAGAAAGAATTTAGGGAAATGACACCCTTCACAATAGCCACAAACAATATGAAGTATCTTGGTGTGACTCTAACCAAACAAGTGAAAGATCTTTACGACAAGAACTTCAGGTCTCTGAAGAAGGAAATCGAAGAAGACCTCAGAAAATGGAAAAATCTGACTTGTCATGGATCGGCAGGATTAATATAGTTAAAATGGCCATAAACAACTTCAGTAAAGTGTCTGGTTATAAAATCAACTCTAGCAAATCAGTAGCCTTAATATACTCAAAGGATAAACAGGCTGAGAATGAAATTAGGGAAATGACACCCTTCACAATAGCCGCAAACAACATAAAGTATCTTGGTGTGACTAACCAAACAAATAAAAGGTCTGTATGAGAAGAACTTCAGGTCTCTGAAGAAGGAAATTGAAGAAGACCTCAGAAAATGAAAATTCTTCCATGCTCATGGTTTGGCAGGATTAATATAGTTAAAATGGCCATCTTGCCAAAAAGCAATATACAAATTCAATGCAATCCCCATCAAAATCCCAACTCAGTTCTTCACAGAGTTAGAAAAAGCAATTCTCAAGTTCATCTGGAATAATAAAAAACTCAGGATAGCTAAAAGTATTCTCTACAGTAAAAGAACTTCTGATGGAATCAGTATCCCAAACCTCAAGCAATACTACAGAGCAATAGTGTTAAAAACTGCATGGTACCAAAACATAATCCACATATAAAATGAGGTAAAGGAAGAATGGAGGAGTGGCCCCTGGTTCTGGAAAGACTCAGTGTAGCAGTATAAGGCAAAACCAGAACAGGGAAGTGGGAAGGGGTGGGTGGGAGAACAGGGGGAGGGAAGGCGACTTATGTGACTTTCAGGGAGTGTTGGATGAGAAAATGGAAATAACCAATGGAATAGAATTGAAGACCCAGAAATGAATTCACACACCTATGGTCACTTGGTTTTCAACAAAGGAGCCGAAAACATCCAGTGGAAAAAAGATAGCCTTTTCAATAAAGGGTGCTGGTTCAACTGGAGGTCAGCATGCAGAAGATTGTGATTTAATCCATACTTATCTCCCTCTACTAAGCTCAAATCCAAGTGGATCAAGGACCTGCATGTAAAACCAAACACAGAAAATAATAGAAAGGAAACTGGGGAAAACCCTTGAGTACATGGGCACAGGGGAAAAGTTCCTGAACAGAACACCAATAACTTATGCTCTAAGATCAAGAACTGACAAATGGGACCTCATAAAATTACAGTTTCTGTAAGGCAAAGGACACTGTCAAAAGGACAGAATGGCAACCAACAAATTTGGAAAAGATCCTCACCAACCCTACATCCAATAGAGGTCTAATATCTCATATATACAAAGAACACAAAAGTTAGACCCCAGGGGACCAAATAACCCTATTAAAAATTGGGGTTCATATCTAAATAAAGAATTTTCACCTGAAGAAATTTGGATGGCCAAAAAGCACCTTAAGAAATGCTCAACATCATTAGTCATTAGGGAAATGCAAATCAAAACAACCCTGAAATTTCACCTCACACCAGTCAGAATCGCTAAGGTTAAAAACTCAGGAGACAGTAGTTGTTGGCGAGGATGTGGAAAAAGCAACACTCCTCCACTGGTGGTGGGATTGCAAGATGGTACAACCACTTTGGAAATCAGTCTGGTGGTTCCTCAGAAAACTGAACATGACACTTCTGGAGAACCCTGCTATACGAACCTGGGCATATTTCCAGAGGATTTCCTCACATGTAATAAGGACACATACTCCACTATGTTCATAGCAGCCTTATTTATTATAGCTGGAAAAAACCCAGATGTCCCTCAGTGGAGGAATGGTTGAAACTGGAAAATATAATCCTAAGTGAGGTAACCCAATCACAAAAGAATATACATGGAATGCAATCACTGATAAGTGAATATTAATTAGCCCAGAAGCTCTGAATTCCCAAGACATAAGTAGCATATCTTCTCCCATGAAGAAATAAGGAGAGGGCCCTGATCCTGAAAGGCCTGATCCAGCATTGTAGGGGAGTACCAGGACAGAGAAAACGTAGGGAGGTGATTGGAGAATGGGTGGAGAAAAGGCTTATGGGACAAATATGGAGGGGGGAACAGGGAAAGGGGAAAGCATTGGGGATGTAAACAAATAATTTAGAAAATAGTAATAATAATAATAATAATAATAATAAATATCTGAATTGAATTGTTTCTAGTTTGAAGCTCCTATGAAGATTGACAGTGTATGCTTTTACCATTCTGTTATTCTCGTGTCTAGCCTGCTTGATTTTTCTTGAACCTCTTGGTATTCTCCATTTCTTTCTTTCTCAAATTTGAAATTTATTTGTTGGGATGTCATTTATCTCCAGCACATAAATTAAATGTGATATATTTCTGTGAGTTATTTTTATTTAATTCTAATTCTGTTGCATCCACTTCAACCTGGATATTCTTGTAATGGCATGTGACCAATTTTAGATAAATGGCATGCTTCAGAACGATGTGAATTCCTCGATCTGTTGGTATTTGTTTGCTCTTGTGAGAAGAAAAAGATGGTAAATATTCCTCTGTAAGGATGGACTGAGGCATTTCAAAACTAATTTATTTTGGATTCTACATAAACTGATCTGTTTGCTGCTTACTTTTCTTCACAGACCTGTTAATCCAGAATAAAGTAAAGCTTGAAATCATTGTTGGCACTACTTTACCAAAGCCATTAACCTAGATTTCCCATGTTCTCCTTCTCTATTTGTATCTTTGTTCAAATCTCTGAGCATAGCTGACCTCAGAAAAATATGTGTCCTTGATACTGTGTAAGCTGTAAATCAAAATCTTTAACTATCTTATTTGAAATCCATTTATCTTATGGAATGTGTTCATTTGTATCTTACTTTCATGTTTCTAATGGCTTCCAGAATACATTATTAAAGTATGTTTTGTTTAGTAACTTAACAGTGTGAGCCTTCCAGCTGCCTCCAAGTTTTTTAAGAAAGGAACTTGGTATGTGTACAGCAGAATAATTTGTCTTCTCTCTGTGTTGTAAAGTGAAACAAGTATTGAACAGAAGAAGGGCCATTTCTGTAAGCTGAAAACAGCATTCAAGCAGTATGTTAATGACTCTTTATAAGGGTGGTCTCAGTAGAATAAGCTATGTGTATTGTCTCATTACATCTCTGTCATGGCCATGACACAACTGTTCCTATGTGTCTTCTATGAAAATAAAGGGATCATGTGAAGAGTGCTTCAAAGGATAAAGTTTCTCAATTATCTTTGCTCCAAACTAGTATAGTCCTAAAAGACCACCAGGGAGCCAATTCTGATGCAATCTCACTAGAGTCTTTATTACAAGCTTGAGATTGGGATACATGGCCATTTCTGATACAGAAGACTGGGAGGGAGAAGCCCGGAGCTTTCAGCAGGACAAGGTTTTATAAGAAATGGCAAGCAAGCAAGATGTTTTCTAGTCTGGCATACATCTGATTGGGATCTATGACAGAGTTGCCTTTAACATAATTGGCTGGTGCTGGGAGCCAAATTACAAACTTAACTTGTGCTTTCCTCCTGACTGGCAGTTGTTAGGAAGTTAAGTGTGGAGACAGGCTTGTAACCTGGTGGCATAGGCTTTTTGGAACATCACCTAGAAACTGCTACTATGGGCTAGCTTGTTGAATAACTCCAGTTCAACTTTAGGTCAGGTTCCCTAAGATGGAGTCTGAACCCAAGATTTGGTCTCTCATTACCCCCTTCTTCTGGTAAGCAGAATGGCCAGTCATGGGGCTTCCTGGGGCTTGTAGATGTCTAGGCTTTGGAGGGACTGATAGTGACACTTCATGACTATAAGCTGAATAGTCTCAAGTCTCCTTATTTCATAGCAGGGTCCTCTCTAACTTTGGCCATTGATTGTCTGACTACCCGTGAATGGTCAACATAAAAACAGCATTCTTCTTTGAAGGCTGTATGTAGTACTCCTTGATGGATCAAGGTCCCCTTTGTTTTGTACTCCCTCTGCCATGGAGCCTAGAGATTCTTGGAGGAGGAAAATGATGTCTTATAACATAACCAGTATGACTAAGTTAATTTAGGCTTAGATATATTGGTGACCTGAAAGAACTGGATTATCACATTCTAGAGGGGCTCAGGGTTGTCATCTCTCTGTCCTTGCGATATCTCTGGGGCTTAGGAAGGGTTCCCATCAGTAAGAGACAAGAGACAGTCCTGAGGGTGAGTTTTCTCCTGCTGGTCTGGGTTGTCTTTCACTGCAAGCAGTTCTGCAATTTAGGCACGTGTGATGGATCCACATTGTATTCTATCACTGCACAGTGACTGTTGTTCAGATAATAACATAGGGATTTTTTTTTAATGAGGCTCTACATCCCTGGCTGGAAGAAGACTCGATTCATAGAGAATATGGAGTTTAGTCCAAATGTGTTTACGATCCCATTGGATACCTTTTAAATCATTTAGCAATGGGCAGTCTTTGAATCCAATGATAACCTCTGCATGTATGTTAAGAATAATGAGGGGATGGTATCCTGAACATGATTTAAAAAGGTGTGAGTCCCATCTGGTACAGGGAATTTCATACCTGGTAAAGAGCAAAGGGAAGGAGAGTTACCCAGTCACTGCCAGTCTTTAATGCCCATTTAAGGGCTCTTTTGGGGTTTTGTTCATTCTTTCTACCTGTCCTCAACACTGGGGTCTATATGTAAAATAAAGTTTTCAATTAATCCCCAGAATATTTTCTAAGCTCTCTTATCTGGGACAGAAAGACTGCCCATTGTCTGACCATGTCATCTGGGGAAACCCATACCTTGGGAGTATGTCCTCTAAGAACTTCTTTGTAACTTTGGATGTAGTTTCATTCTTGGAAGGGAAATTCATACTGAAAAGGTGTCTATAAATACTAGTAAATATCTAAATTTTCCTGGTTTTACACCTGTGAAGTTGTCTCCCAGTAGGCTTCAGGCTTTGTGACTCTGAACCTATTACTGGGGTTCTCCTCATTAGCTACCACATTAGTTAGGCTTTAAATTTCTTGACAATCTTAGTTATCTTTGGTTGGCATCCTTGATACTAATATTAGCATGGCCTCTCAAATTCTCCATTTTCCAGATGCACATGTTGGAGAAATAGTGAATCTTCTTAACTATACATAGTCCCATTTTTTCTGGGACAATGTGCTTGCAATCTCCTGTTTTCTATCATCTTTTGCAATATTAGGAAATAAACAATTCTTAGACCAGTTTATGTCATCTATTGAATACTTAGGGTTGTCAGGAGCATAGGTTCTCCTGGATCCAGGGAGGTAAGGTGCAAGAGAAGTCTAATTTCTAGGGTAGCATGCTGTCTTCTGAAACCAGGTTCTTCCCTCTCTGGTATCCCGAGCAGTGGATAATGACCAGATTTTCAGGATCTCATAGAGCCCTCAGTAGAGAAATGATTTCCTCTTTCATTTTGATAGTCTTTCCTTCTTCTGTCAGAATTCTTCCCTCCCTAGAAATAGTCCCAAGGCCAGGAGCAGTGGCAAAAGCATACCAATTATCCTGTAAATATTAAGTTCTTGTCTTTTCCCAGTTCTAATACTTTGGTTAGAGCTATCAGTTCTGCCATTTCTATACTGCCATTCTAGATGGGAGTGGCTCTGTCCATATGATTTCCATGTTGAGATCACTGCCTCTGGACCTACTGTGATTCATCCTGAATGAAGCTACTGTTATCAGTGAACCACATCACCTCTGCATCCATCAAGGGGTATCCCAAAGATCTGGTCTACTCTCATGGCCAAAATGTCCAAGTAGTCATGCAGTGGTCTGTCAAGGCTAGGATTTCTGGGCTTAGGGCAGTTGGAGTCAGAACGCTTATCATGGTGGGATTTAGAGGAGAAACTGGTAATGAATTATTCTGGTATTGTTACTGGTCAAGCTTTGGCCCACTGACAGTTTGTCATCTTTAATCAGAAGTTCCATGGCTGTAATGATGTGAAAACAGTGGCTAGCATCTGGCAACTGGATCTAATTTCTTTGACAGGTCAGCCACTGGATGTTGCTAGGGCCTAGACTCTAAGTGACTACCCCTCATCTCATATATCTCATCAATGATGAAATGGAAGGGATTAGACACTTCTGGCAACTCTAAAGTTTGTACAAAAATTCCATTCTGGCTTTGGAGAGCCACCTCTGACCTTTTCTTAATATCTTTCCTCCTAGATTCAGGGAGGTCACTTGTGATTGGCAGAGTTTGGCCTTCTTAGGGGAGGCTCAATAATCCAAATGCCCCCAGGGCCTCCAGGAATTTTTGTTTGGTTTCTGCAGCTACCAGGAGGCCATTCACAACCTTTACAAACAGGTGAGGATGCTGGGTTGTGTACTCACTTGGGTCTTCATGAAGTGCTTCATCCTGTTGCCCCTTGGACCCAAGACTTTATAAAAGAGACTTTATCTGTGATCAACAAGGATGCTGGTGAGTTTCCTCTGTAATTTTGACATTGGTTCTTTCTGAAGAGGGGGTTTCTCAATCTTTAGCCCTGCCTCCACATCTTCCCTTCTCAGGAAGCCATCTGTTTTAGGCATCTCCTATGGTCCTCTGATTCAGCCATGGCTGTTCTATTTATCCTTGTCAAATTGCAAGTCTGCTGTTTCTGCTCTCTACTCTCTCTTTTTTGTCACTGTCATTAAATCTATTAACCCTCTGGACTTTTCTCTTAATATCTGGTGCTGCCTGATTAATAAAGGGTAGAGTTACTGCTGTTTTTGCTTCTGGTAAATACCTTGGCCAGATTAGTGAGCTGTCATGTAGCTGCCTTGAGACCTATAAATAGAGCCTTTTGGTAAACCAAGAAACTCCCCTTACCTTCAATGCTGCTGAAGTCTCAGTCTGGGTGGGTTAAGGGAAAGTGGGCATCAATAGCTGCCTGGTTATTCTTAGGTCTTCCCTTGGGTCCCAGAAGAGTGTCTTAACCTCTGGATTCTCTCCCTCTCCTGTGTGAAGAGAACCTGCAGTATGTTGGTGAATGAAGATAACTGGCACTAAGAATCTATTTAAACCCTTCTAAAAAGAGGAAGTTCTGGATTCTCTGGCTGTTCTCCCCATAATCAGAATTCCCCATGGGGTTGCCAGAAGTTGAAGCTGTGCTGTCATATAGGGTTTGATCACAGGGTGAAGGCCAATACTTTAATGCTCCAGCAGAGGGGGTAGAGACCAGAGCCTGGAAGCATTTGATCTGAAGACCCCTAGAACAGCATATTGTCTTGTTTACTCTAGGTCTTGGTAGGTGACTGCACTGAGTGCCACCAGGCACATGGAAAGGAGTAGCTGCTGCTTCTCAGTGGGCTGAGTGTGGCAGGCTGTTGCCAATGGAGATTCTCTTTTCACAACTCAGAGACTACATATGTTCAGAGAGGGAGCAACCACTTCAGGCAGGAAAGGTAGCCACTCACTGAGCAGCCTGAGTGACATTATAGTAAACATCTGTTCCCTGGGGCAGTGATTTCAGAGCAAGCCTTCAGTAAGTAACCATTAATAATAAACTGGTAAGTAGTGCCAGTTAGAGGATACTAGGGATTCCCACATCTGCCCTCTTGGGACCTGGGACCCAAGGCAGGTCCCAAGGCCTCCAACATGGCTGTAACAGACTACAGCTGCTCAATTCTGGGCTAACCAAAAAAAAAAAAAAAAACTTGGAGGGACACCTGGACAGCAGGACAGTGGGATCCAGTCATTCAGCTGTGCTAGTAGCTGTGCTGTCCCCTCCCATGGCTCCCCATGGCTCCCCAGTTAGGGACAAAGATGGCAAGGGTCAGCAGCTGGAGGTGCAGCTTAGTGTGTGTGTGTGAGGTATAGGTGTGAGGTACTGAGAGGTACCCCAGAAAGCAGGGTTCAGAGGCAGCTTTGACCCATATTCAGCCAGCAAACTCTATGTCTCCCAAACACAGTGCCCTCTGCAGCATGTTCAAAAATGAGTGCTAGAGAGGCACATTTGTTGATCAAGGAAATGATTCTCCCAAGCCTGAATCTGAGGATCAAGTCTCGCCTGCCAAATTTTCGTTCAGAAAATTAGTCAGTGTATAACATGACAACCCCTAGAAAAAGCAAGACTGCTCTATTATGACTCCTGTTTTCCACTGCTTTGTGTCTGTCCTTGACTGAAGACAGAAACCAACACTCTAAAGAAGATATAATTTTAACTGAAAGTCTGAGACAAGAGTCCCCATATAACAGCCATTTCAGCCATCTTAGCAGATTGTCCGGTGGATACTTTCTTTCCATTCTTGGTCCTTACATCCTAAGCCAGATTCCTTTCTACATCCAAGAATGAGCCATGGTTATAAAATCAACTCAAGCAAATCACTTGCCTTCCTATACTCAAAGGATAAGCAGGCTGAGAAAGAAATTAGGGAAATTACAACCTTCACAATAGCCACACACAATATAAAGTATCTTGGTATGACTCTAACCAAGCAAGTGAAAGATCTGTATGACAAAAACTTCAGGTCTCTGAAGAAAGAAATTAAAGAAGACCCCAGGAAATGGAAAAATCTTCCATGCTTGTGGATGGGCAGGATTAATATAGTAAAAATGGCCATCTTGCCAAAAGCAATATACAGATTCAATGTAATCCCCATCAAAATCCCAACTGAGTTCTTTATAGAGTTATAAAGAGCAATTCTCAAATTCATTTCTAATAACAAAAACCCAGGATAGCTAAAACTATTCTCAACAGTAAAAGAATTTCTGGGGGAATCAGTATCCAGGACCTAAAGCAGTACTGCAGAGAACAATAGTGTTAAAAACTGCATGGTGTTGGTACAGTGACAGGCAAGTAGATCAATGGAATAGAATTGAAGACATTTTTGGGAGGAGGGGTTCAAGACAGGGTTTCTCTGTGTATCTCTGGCTATCCTGGAACTCACTCTGTAGACCAGGCCAGCCTGGCATTGAAAAACTTGAAATGAAGCCACATACCTATGGTCACTTGATCTTTGACAGGCAAGTAGTTCAATGGAATAGAATTGAAGACTTTTTTTTGGTGGGGAGGCAGGTTCAAGACAGGGTTTCTCTGTGTAGCTCTGGCTATCCTGGAACTCACTTTGTAGACCAGGCCAGCCTGGAACTGAAGACCTTGAAATGAACCCACACACCTATGGTCACTTGATCTTTGACAAAGGAGCTAAAACCATCCAATGGAAAAACAATAGCCTTTTCAACAAATGGTGCTGGTTCAACTGGAGGTCATCATGCAAAAGAATGCAAATTGATCCATTCTTTTCTCCTTATATTAGACTCAAGTCCAAGTGGATCAACCAGACACACTGAAACTAATAGAAAAGAAACTGGGGAAGACGTTTGAGGACATGGGCACAGAGGAAAAGTTTCTTCACAACACCAATAGCTTATGCTCTAAGATCAAGAACTGAAAAATGGGACCTCACAAAATTACAAAGTTTCTATAAGGCAAGGGACACTGTCAATCAGACAAAACAGCAACCAACAAATTGGAAAAAGATCTTCACCACCCCTACATCTGAAAGAGGGATAATATCTAATATATACAAAGAACTCAAGATGTTAGACCCCAGAGAGCCAAATAACTCTATTAAAAATGGGGTACAGACCTAATCAAAGAATTTCTACCTGAAGAATTTTGAATGGCTGAGAAACACCTGAAGAAATGTTCAACATCATTAGTCATTAGGGAAATGAGAATCAAAACAACCCTGAGATTTCACCTCATATCAGTCAGAACGGCTAAGATTAAAAACTAAGGAGATAACAGGTGTGGGTGATGATATAGAGAAAGAGGAACACTCCTCCACTGCTGGTGGGAATGCAAGCTGGTATAACCACTCTGTAAATCAGTCTGGCAGTTCCTCAGAAAACTGGGCATGACACTTCCGGAGGACCCTACTATACCACTCCTTGGCATATACCCAGAGGATTCCCCTGCATACAATAAGAACACATGCTCCACTATGGCATAGCAGTCGTATTTATAATATCAGAAGCTGTAAAGACCCCAGATGTCCCTCAATGGAAGAATGGATACAGAAACTGTTGTATATTTACACAATGGAATGCTACTCAGCAATTAAAAACAATGAATTCATGAAATTCTTAGGCAAATGGTTGGAACTGGAAAATACCATCCTAAGTGAGGCAACCCAATCACAAAAGAACACACATGGAATTCAGTCACTGATAAGTGAATATTAGCACAGAAGCTCTGAGTACACAAGACACAATTAACATATAAAATGACTCCCAAGAAGAAGGAAGGAGAGGGCTCTGGTCCTGTAAAGGCTTGATCCAGCATTGTAGGGGAGTACCAGGACAGAGAAGTGGGAGGGCTTTGATAGGGCAATGGAAGGAGGGAAGAGGGCTTATGGGACTTATCAGGAGGGGCGAACCAGGAAAGGGCAAATCATTTGGAATGTAAACAAAGAATGTAGGGGAAAAAAGATAGAGTGAGCTCAAGATCTGGTCTTTCAGCCTCACTTTTCTTTCTCTTTCTTATGTTGTTTTGTTGTGTTGCAATATCCTTTGACATTGAAATTTTGTATCCAGAAGGTTCATTAATAAAGGAAGTAAAGAACTCAAATTAGCTTCAGAATCTCTAATAAACTTACCAGATTCCCTAGGTCCTCTTTTCTCAAAAGTACAAAAACTGTAAAAAGTCTACTGAGAGTCAGTTTCAGATTAGCCAAGAAGCCCACAGGAACCAGAGACAGTAAAACTGCCTAGATGATACAAAGATCAGCTGAGCTACCAGGAAAAGTCCCCGATCAACAGAGCTACTTAGAAAGGACACTCTACAATAGGTTGGGGGGCCTGTAGGTTGTACAGTAAGCGGGTTATGCTTCCAGCTCTCCTGAGATTTCACCCATCTGGAGTGATCTTAAGTAATGCATCTGTCTTTTGAGTCATTTCTGTTTCTTTATGTAAACTCCCTGCTATATTCCTGCTTGTAACCTCTATAAAATTCATTGGTTCACAAAGTTGAACATTGATACAATCATTACTTTCATTTACATTTACCCTGGCTCTGTTTCTGGAGTGAGGATACTTGTGGATGTTGCATTTATCCAGGACAACTGTTTCACAAAGATGGTTTAAAAACTATAGTGATGGTGCAAAATTAGAGAAAGAAAAAAGTGATATGGAAGTGACACTCTGTTTATGTAAAAGGAATATTGTTGTTTCTGTACTACAACAGCACAACAAGCAACATACAAATATTAACCAAAAATGGAGAGAAAGTAATTGCAAGGCATAAATACAACAAATGATTGGTGTCCTAAATTGAATATATAACTTTAAAAATCAATAATAAAAAGTTAACTCATTTTTGAGAAAAAATTAAATTCTTACTAAATAACATAAAACAACACATAGAAAACAAATTACATTAGAAAAATTCTAAATATCCTGCAGCATTAAAAAAGTTGTAAATTATAGCAACAATAAGATCTAACCATGCTCCTATACAATGGATAGCAATCATATGGAAAAACTGAACTTTCATACGTTGCAGGTTATATGTTTGGAAGGGGACTTAGCAATTTCTAACAAAGAAAAAATAGTCTTATTATAATATGTAGCAGTACTGTTTACTAGTATTTGACAAACATATTTAAAACATGCCTAAAAATTACTAGAATTGACATATAAAACATTTTCACTCGTAACACATATTGTGCAAAAAAATAAAAAACAAAAACAGAAACAAGATGTAGATGAACAAAAGAACCAAATCATTAAGTCCACTAAGTTTTGGTTTATTTTGTAATAGACAAGGAGCATTAATCCATCAGAAGTCATGAAAGACTGTATGGTAGATTTCTAAGAGGTAGATGTCAAACTGAAAAGCTCCTTACTACACAGATCCAAGAATAAGGGCCTTAAGGTAGAGCTGTGGAGACAGCATCATCCACCTTGGCCATCAGGCCTTGAGGCAAACTGATGAGTTATAAGACAACAAAAATAAAGAAGCAGATATCCCAGATCTCAAATGGCTATGACTGCTTTATTAGAGCAAGAAGGAACCCCAATCTAGCAGCAGGGTGAAGGTTGAGTGCATTTTGAGCAGTTGGGGAACATGTATAAATGTATAGATAGCTACTAGGAAGTTACAGCTATTTGTAGTGCTTTGACAGCAGAAATATTATTTCTGCAGATAGAGAAGAACAGCCTTGCTATGGAACAGCACAAGCAATTCTTCATGGATGGAGGCTATTGCCTTATTTCTGATGGATAGCCTTACTGGATTTTATAGGACATGAGGCTATAACACAAATAGTGTGATTAGATTTTACAAAGGAAGATTTTATTATAACTTTACTATTCTATATTATATCATTTTGATGGGAAAATGATATTATTAGTTGATCTTTGAAATGTATATTATATGATGCCAAGACCAATATCCAATAAAAACTATGGCAATTAATACTTTTTCATGAATTAAAAATGTGTCATACATATAATAAGAAACATAATGGAGAGGAAGAATAAGGGAGAAATTTATGTTATTTCTGGTCAGTTTCCTATAACCCTAATACTGATTTAAAAACAAAAGTCTAATAGTAGCTACAGAAATTATTCAGTGATAAAGAGTGCTGGATAATCTTCCAAAGGAAACAAATTCGTTATCAGGATGCTTATAAGATGGCTTACAACATCCTAAAAGGCTAACTTCAGGGCCCTCTCCTGGACTCCATGGGTGCTTACACTTATGTTGAATACACACACACACACACACACACACACACACACACCACGCCACATACCACACACCACACACCACACACATACACACTCACACATACATAGAGGATAATCATACACATATAAATAAAAAAATTAAACAAAATCTTTATATTTAAGACATTACGTTCATTTATCTTTAGTCACTAATGTCCAATAACACTAGATTATATAGGTAACATCATTAAAACAATATAAATGAAAGAGAAAGAAAATAATATAGAATAAATAGAAAATTACTCTCCCATGAAAGTAGATTATTAGAGAAATGTTCTAGTGATTGGGAGGCAATATGAGGAAGTAGTATTATTAGTTATGTCATGTTTTATGGGTTTTAGACAAATAGGCATGCTGATTTGTGAAGCTGTATATGTATAAAACTCTATTTTGTCCATGTTGATTTCAAATAATTATATAATTACATCAAAGAAAATAAAAAAAACTATTAGGTGAGATTTAAAAATTGTAATCTAAAGATAAATTTGAAATTGCTCTCTTTGATTGATAGAATGAATGCAGACATGTTTACCAGTCTGTCCTTCATAGTGATTTACATGCCAGCTTAGGTTTATATTGTGATATCCTGCCTCAAAAACCGAAACCAAAGCAAGAAAAATAATTAAACAGGACCTAAGAGTTCAGAACAGCATGATCAACAAAATTGACATAGATAAATAGAGAAGTATAGATAATTACTTGCTTTCAAATATGATTTATGAACACAATTTAATCAGATATGAAGCCAATAACCCATATCAATCAGCACCTTAAAGCTTGTCATTCCTTGGGTAATTAAGATATGACTTGTAATGGATATTAAAAAGTACTTTAGTTGAGCAAATATATGATTTTGACTTTAATGTTTTACATATATTTGATAGTTTCAATATTTACAGTAGCTTCTGTACTGTTGATAGTTCCCGGTTCTTGGAAAATGTTTTCTCAGGCTTAAAACACAGAAGTTGATACAGCTATTTTCTAAGAGGGATCGATACACCTCTTTGTTGCAGCATAACTTGGTCATGTTCCCTTGTATCTTAGGATTTTATTGCTGAGAAGAGACACTATGACCATGGCAACTCTTATAAAGGAAAACATTTAAATGCATCTAGCTTACAGTTGAGAGGTTTAGTTCATAATTGTCATGGTGAGCAGCATGGCAGCATTCAGGCAGACATGGTGCTAGAGAAGTAGCTGAGAGGTTTACACCTTGATCTACAGACTATAGAAGGAAATTGAGAGACTATTCCTTCAACAATGTCAGATCTACTCCAACAAGATCACAACTCCTAATAGTATCATTTCCTATGAGAGTATGGGGGACATTTTTCTTTCAAACTATCATACTGTGCATAACTGTCAGAAAAAAGATGTGAGACTGAGGAGGTCTCAGCTGATGCTAGGTACTTTGGTAAGCTTGCATCTTTGGAGAGAGGCTCTAGAAAACAATTGTACAAAGCTATAAAGTAATGTTTTGTTGTAGTAGAAACTGCAGGACATTAGAGATGCCATTTACTAGGACATGAGAAAAGGGGAGCGGTGATCAGAGATTAGAAGAGAACCAAGATCTCTATGAGTTTCAGGCCACAGAGAAGGATTGATGTTGCTACCAAGCCATTTGAATCCTAGTTGATTATATTAGGAGCTCCAAATGCAGGATACATAACTACAGTTTGGTGTTTGTAGTGATGAATTTGGCACTTCTTTTGCTGTGATTCTTCCTTACTAGGCTTAAGCTCTTCAACTTTGAAATATAAATGTTTACATTATTCCAAATTATTTTGATCATATGAAGTTTGTATTTAATTTCATTTTATATTTAATAGGAACCCACATTGAAAGTATTTTACTCCGACTTAAATGTCCCCAAATTCTTTTGGTGTGTTCACCTCACACTCCTACCTCCCCTCCCTGGCATTCCCCTATACTGAGGCATTGAACCTTCCCAGGACCAAGGGGCTCTCCTCCCATTGGTTTGCAACAAGACCATCCTCTGCCACATATGCTGCTGGAGTCATTGGTTCCTCCATGTGTACACTTTCATTGGTAGTTTAGTCCTTGGGATCTCTGGGGGGTCTGGTTCATTGATATTGTTGTTTTCTCCTATTGGGTTGCAAACCCCTTCAGCTCCTTCAGTCCTTTCTCTAACTCCTACACTGGGGACACTATGCTCAGTCCAATGGTTGCCTGTGAACATCAGCAACTATATTGATCAAGCTCTATCAGAGCCTCTCACTTGACAGCTATATCATGCTCCTATCAGCAAGCATTTCCTTGCCATAATGAAAGCAATCTTTAATTTCCCCATGAAAAGTCAAAAAAGCAAATTAAAAACTTCCAACAGCCAATGACATATAGAGTGCATCACCTTTTCGAAAGGTAGGAAGAAAACCTAGTATGAAAGTACTGGAAAAAAAGCAAGATTGAAATTAAAATGGGGGGCTGGAGACTTGGCTCAGTAGTTAAGAGCACTGACTTTTCTTCCAAAGGTCCTGAGTTCAAATCCCAGCAATCACATGATGGCTCACAACCATCCATAATGAGATCTGACACCCTCTTCTGATGTGTCTGAAGACAGCTGCAATGTACTTAAATATAAAAAATAAATCTTTTTAAAAAAAGAAAAAGAAAATAAAATCAGAAGGGAAGATGCAAGATCCTATAACTGTCTAATCCCCAAAGTAGTTAGATAGTTTAGAAAGCCCTTCCAGCCTTTCTAACTGCAACAGAATTCTCTCTGGGCTAAATTCACTTCCTCTATACAACTTTCCCTGGTAGACATTCCAAGGCTTTGGTGTCTTCAACATCCTGGAAACTCCAATGTCATCCAGGATTCAGCTTTAAAACATTAAATTTCTCTCCAGCCCTCTATGAAAGAAATCCCTGAGTTACCTTAACCTCAGCAAATCCCTTTAACCACTGTGTTCCACAACTGAGTTTTCTATTACATGTTACTTTTATTCTGAAACTTTCAAAAGCCAAAATCCAGAACCACAGAGCTGATGCTTCCATGTTTGGCTGCCTACTTGGAATGAAGCCTATCTCCTAATCCTTTATTCTATTTTGTATAAAATATCATTTTATATTAGCTTTTATGAGTTAACACATCCCTAGGCATTTGTTTTTTTGCAAGTTGTGAACTTAGATGGGTGTGGTCTTGCCTGAAGGTAACACTGTTTATTAAATTTTGAATCAGGAATCTTATCTCTTTCAAAACAAGCCTTGTCACCAACATTTCTTTCACAGTGTTCTTTTTTCTCTTCAAGATGATTATTTTCTATTTCATTTTGTGCTTCACACTGTTGTTTACTATAGACCTGCATAATCCTTATTACAAGGCTGTCTTAAAATCTCTGCAGCCAACAAAACTTGCCCAAAATATTTCAATTTAACCTCAGGCAAATTCTTTTTTTTTTTTTTTTTTGGATGCCGGAAATTTTTTTATTCGATATATTTTTTATTCACTTCAACTGATTTTCCATTTCCTTGATCCCCACTCCCCGAAAGTCCCATAAACCCTCTTCCCTCCCCCTGTTCTCGAATTCACCCCTTCCCACTTCACATTCCTGCTATTCCCCTACACTGCTGCACTGAGCCTTTCCAGGACCAGGGGCCACTCCTTCCTTCCTCTTGGACATCATTTGTTATATGAATTGTTTGTTGGGTATTTTAAGCTTCTAGGCTAATATCCGGTTATGAGTGTTCTTTTGAGACTGGGTTACCTCGCTTAGGATGATGCTCTCCAGTTTCATCCATTTGTCTAAGAATTCCATGAATTCATTGTTTCTAATGGCTGAATAGTACTCCATTGTGTATATATACACCACATTTTCTGTATCCATTCCTCCATTGAGGGACATCTGGGTTCTTTACAGCTTCTGGCTATTATAAATAGGGCTGCTATGAACATAGTGGAACATGTATCCTTATTACATGCTGGGGATCCTCTAGATATGTGCACAGGAGTGGTATAGTGGGGTCCTCTGGAAGTATCATTCACAGTTTTCTGAGGAACTGCAAGACTGATTTCCAGAATAGTAGTACCAGCTTGCAACCCTACCAGCAGTGGAGGAGTGTTCCTCTTTCTCGACATTCTTGCCAGCACCTGTTTTCTCCTGACTTTTTGATCTTAGCCATTCTGAGTGGTATGAGGTGAAATCTCAGGATTGTTTTGATTTGCATTTCCCTGACAACTAAGGATGTTGAACATTTCTTTAGGTGCTTCTCAGCCATTCGATATTCCTACAGTGAAAATTCTTTGTTTAGCTCTGTACCCCAATTTTTAAGAGGGATATTTGGCTCTTTGGAGTCTACTATCTTGAGATCTTTGTATATCTTGGATAAAAGCCCTCTATCAGACGTAGTGTTAGTAAAGATCTTTTCCCAATTTGTTGGTTGCCATTTTGACCTTTTGACAATGTCCTTTGCCTTACAGAAACATTGTAGTTTTATGAGGTCCCATTTGTCAATTCTTGATCTTAGAGCATAAGCTATTGGTGTTCTGTTGAAGAAATTCTCCCCTGTGCCCATGTCCTCAAGGGTCTTCCTGAGTTTCTTTTCTATTAGTTTCAGTGTGTCTGGTTTTATGTGGAGGTTCTTGATCCTCTTGAACTTGAGCTTAGTACAGGGAGATAAGAATGGGTCAATTTGCATTCTTCTGCATGCTGACCTCCAGTTGAACCAGCACCATTTGATGAAAAGGCTATCTTTTTTCCACTGGATGGTTGTAACTCCTTTGTCAAAGATCAAGTGACCATAATTCTGTGGGTTCATTTCCAGGTCTTCAATTCTATTCCATTGGTCTACTTGCCTGTCACTGTACCAAAACCATGCAATTTTTAACACAATTTCTCTGTAGTACTGCTTGAGTTCGGGGATACTGATTTCCGCAGAAGTTCTATTACTGTTGAGGATAGTTTTAACTATACTGGGTTTTTTGTTATTCCAGATGAATTTGAGAATTGTTCTTTCTAAATTTATGAAGAACTGAGTTGGGATTTTGATGGGGATTGCCCTGAGTCTGTAGATTGCTTTTGGCAAGATGGCCATTTTTACAATATTAATCCTGCCAATCCAAGAGCGTAGAAGATTTTTCCATCTTCTGAAGTCTTCTTTGATTTCTTTCTTCAAAGACTTGAAGTTCCTGTCATACATATCTTTCACTTGTTTGGTTAGAGTCACACCAAGATACTTTACATTGTTTGTGGCTATTGTGAAGGGTGTGATTTCCCTAATTTCTTTCTCAGACTGTTTATCCTTTTTAGCAATACCAAATTATTCAAACATATGAGCTTACAGGTGTCATCCTCATTCAAACAATCACAACATTAAAATAAATTATGGAAATATTCTATATACAAATATTAGTGTTGAATATGTATTTCAACAATAGTATTCTCACTAGGCAAAGTTATAGAACAACATTACCTTGAACTGTGGAGATATGTATATATATATGAATATATGAATTTATACGTGTCCTTGTGCATTTCTGCGTTAACATAAAATTGTGAACATGTAAATGAATGCCTATAAAATAAAGTTTTATATTGTTATTTCTTCCAGAAAGAAAAGACCATCTTTTGAATGGAATTTGATTTTTAATTCTGTTCTTTTGGTTTTAGATTTTTTTTTTTTTTGTATTGCATGCATAAGCTACTTGAAATGACTTGCTTCCTATGGTCTATTAGACCATTGTGTATAAATCTTAGTTGAAAATTAATGCTCATATGTAAAACTCAATCTCTCTACATGCTGAGGAAAGATTCTATTTTAAAATAACTTCAGAGAATTAAGGATGTTAAATATGCTTAAGAAACAGCCACCAACTTTATATGTTTCCTAGTTTTGAATCCCAGATTCAACAACTCTTTCTGTGGTCTGTATAATACACTTTAAGAATTTTATTGCATTCTCCCCCAGACAATAATTTTAGGGAGATAATTTCAAAATAATTATAAATATAGCATACCAAGGTAGAGTATATTGTGTGGATAAAACATGCTGGCTAATGTTCATATCTAAATAAGGACAATTTCAAAGCAAAGCTCATGAGGGTAGAAAATAGATGTTCTGGTTTTTTTTTTTATTGAATATAATCTTCATTACATTTCAAATGGTAAAACCTTTCCCGGTTTTCCCCCCTCTCCTAAAACCCCCAGCCCCTATTCCCACCCTTGCCTCCAAGTATATGCAACTCCACCCAACCCACTCTCAGCTCCCTACCCTTCATTTCCCTTTGTTAGGGCATCTATTGAGCCTTCACCTGACCAACTAACACTTCTCTCACTGATGCCCAACAAGGCAATCCTCTGCCACATTTTTGGCTGGAAACATATAGACCCCTTGGTTGATGGTTTAATCCCTGGGAGGTAACCCAAATCACAAAAGAATGTACATGGTATGCACTCACTGCTAAGTGGATGTTAGCCCAAAAGCTCAAAATAAACAAGTTACAATTCACTGAACACAGAAAGCCCAAGAAGAAGGTGGACTATACTCACAGGAGCAATAAAGGTGACAAAGTGTGGTACAGAGACTGAAGTAAAGGCCACCCAGAGACTGCCCTACCTGGGGATTCATCATATAAATAGTCACCAAACCCCTGACACTATCATGGATGGCAAAAAGTGCATACCAAAAGGAGCATTCCATGGTTGTCTCCAGAGAGGCTCTGCCAGAGCTTTACACATGCAGAGGCAGATGTTAGCTGCCAAACATTGGTTTGGGCATGGAGTCCCCAACTGAGGAGTTGGAGGGTGGTTCAGAGGAGCTGATAGGTCTACAGCCCCATGGGAATAACAATAATATAGTAGTCTACCCATACACAACAAATATTCTCTTTAAATGCTGCTTAAGATTAAAAGTCTTTTATTTAATGCCTTGATGCCAAATATCAAAGGCAGAAGTCAGAGCAGCAAACAGTGCATTCACTCTTACACACCTAAAAATGATGAATGTTTCTTGTACCTCTAAACTGACTCAGAAATAACCTCATATCTTTAATTACTGTCTTAATAACAGAAAAGCCAAGTGATGTGACTAAAACATGAGATTATACACAATGTAGCAGTGTTCATATTGTCCGAACATATAACATCATATGCCTGTGTCATAAGCAACAGAAATTGTTCTGGTCAAGGTGACATGTACTACCACAGTTAAATCAAGAGATTTTTTTTTCATTTTTGAAACCAAGGAAGCATGGCCTCTATCAAACTGATAAAAATTGTAACAAGAGGGTAGATTATAAGGGAAGGATGTCACGTGAAGAAAAGTAGAAGAGATGTAAATAGTCAACAGAAAGGAATCTTTCATGCAAAATTGATTAAAACAAACTGAAAGTTTGAATAACAAGGAGGGAATTAAGTTCATTAAAATATGAGTGAGTGCAAAAGTTGGTCAGTGAGTATATCTTAGTAGTAGAATATTTGGCTAGCATGCAGAAAGAACTGGATTTGATCCTTGTTGCTGCAAAACAAAAGCACAAATATAAGCAACCCATAAAAATTTTATTAAAAAGAAGAGATGATATTTTTTTCTATCATTTGGGGGTTAACTTTAAAAGCGATTATTTTTATCCTGGCTTTGGCACCTTCATACATCTTTAATTATGTGTGTTTCTCATTCATAACCCTGCTGAACTTTAGACTAAATGTTATGAGTGAGTGAGGGTGGGGGGGAAAGAAAGAGAGAGAGAGAGAGAGAGAGGAAGAGAGAGAGTGTGTGCGTGTGTGTGTGTGTACATCAGAAGAGAAGTTATAGACTAAAAGCAATAAATATTAGTAAATTTTAAAATAAGATGAGTTAGGTATTTAGATATTTTAGACATTTCAAAATTTATTATATATCTTATGTTTTGCTTACAATTTAACAAATATTAAAAATATATTAGCTAATAATCACCAAAATATATTAAAATATTTGACCTGCATAATATTGTATAATTGAAAATTTTACATTTAAAATTTATTTTATCTTTATACATAGTTATCTCTATTAGTAGATGTTTGGTTTTTATTTTCTTAGAATAAAATAGAAACCTGAATAGGTTTCTATTTGTGTGATAAAGACAAAGACCAAATAAACAGTCTGTCATAGAGAAAAATGAGGAGGGGAAGGAAACGAACCAGGTCTCTGGAGGAAATCAGTTTACTGGATTCCTTCCCATTATTTGTTCAGCATGGATTTTTAATATAAATAATCCTGTACCACCTGCTCAGGGTTTATATGATCTACAGTGAGCTAGACCCTCCTACATCAATCAGTATTTCAAAATATGCCTCTGCAGACTTGTCCATAGTCAATAGAGGCATTTCTTACATTGAGGGTTCCTTTTTCAATATGACCATAGCTAGCCTTATGTTGACATAAAAATAAGCTGCATATACATTGAACTTGATTGGGATATACTACTAAATCTATCATTCAATGCAATTATACAGTTTCTGTAGGATTATTATTAGAGCTATTGGCCAGCATATTTCTTTCCATCTAATAGTGCTATGAAATATATAGCATTAGAACATTAAAACCATTTTTCCTCTGTTGTCTACATTATATGTATTACATCATATTGAAATTGTTGACCATGAATAGATTCATTGTATTGAGGAGGAAAGGCAGGCATCATCAGAAATTCTTGTTTTCAAAGTTTCCCAGAGTTGACGTTTATTTTTATTTACTGTGCGTTCATCATCTGCATATGTGTCTTTCATTATTTGCTTTTGCCTACAAAACTTACATTACAAAATTAGAAAATATATTTTTGAAATATGTCTCCAACAAAGATTAAATAGCAAAATATCTAAGCCATAGTTTTAGAACATTGGATTACAGAGTGATATGTCAGCATGGAAGTAAACATATACATAATAAAAGAAAACTTATGAACGTGAGGCTAATTGGAATTCAGGAAAATGAAAGTTGTATGTCCAAATGTACTGCTACATGAGTGAAAAGAAAATCCCTAGTATGAGGGAAAATATTTGCAAATCAATCATCAGAAAAGCAACTGATAACCAAAATACATAGAGAATTTCCAAAACCCTACTACATATTAATAAAACAACACAAATAAAAGGCAAAGAGCTTGGAGTTCCATGTTTACAAAGAGTGTTTAGGTATGGCCAATGGGCATATGAAAATAAGGTAAAAAGTCATACCTTGACCAAAATCAGTTACATAGGTGAATCATCCCTAGTAGACTGGCTACTATCAAAAAGAAACAAAAAAATACCAAAATTGAACACATACAACTAGTATTTGTGGAAACAGGAATAAATCTATAAGCTATGACAAGGACACAAAAGCAATTGTGTTTTGTTTGAGGAAATTACCACACCTCTGCTGTAGAAGATAGTATAGCATTGCCACTGAAATTGAGGTAGTAGAATCACTTCAAATGATTCCTCTTCCAATGATTTGAAATTAAGATCATAATGAGACATTTATGGAATTATGTACTTCAGTGTTATTCACAATCATTAAGACATTCAAGCAATCCATACTCAATAGCAGACTAAAAAAGAAACAAATAAATTAAGTCTGGTACATAAGGTATAACATTATTCAAATATAACAAGAAATGAAATATTGCAATTTAAGTGACATGAATAAGTTTTACATTATTCTAAGAGAACATATGCAGATTTAAGATAATTACTCTGTGTTTTCATTTTCTGAAGTAGAATCTGTCTATCTTTATATATATGAAAGTAGAATATATTTTAAATGTATGTATATGTAATGTATACATTAAAAAAGAGGAAAAAACAAAAGTTACTGAGGAAAGATTCAGGATATTAATGTTTAATAGGTACAGAATTCACATTCATAATTCAAGATGAAATGACTGGAGGATGATGATAATTATATTGCACTGTAAATATTCTTTAAAATTAATTAGTTTGCATTATATCCAGATCAAAGCTTCTTCTCTCTCCTGCCTTCTCAATGCTTCCCTTTTACCTCACTTACCCCCATACTCCATTTTTTTCTCCTCAGAGAAGTGGAGGCCTCCCATGGAAATCAACATTCTTTGATATCTCAAGTTGCAGTAGAAATGGGCTCATCTCCCAGATAGGGGAAAGGAGTCCAAAGGCAGGGCACACAGCCAGATGTAGCTCCTGCTCCAGTTGTCCAGGATTCCCAAATGAAGACTAAGCTGTAGATATGTTACATGTGTGTACAGGCTGTATGTCCAGCCCATGAAAGCTCTTTGGTTGGTGGTTCAGTCTCTGTGAGCCCCTATGAGCCTGAGTTCATTGATTCTATAGGTTTTCTTGTGGTGTTTTTTAACTCTCTGGCTCCTTCTACCTTTACTCCCCTCTTCCACAAGATTCCCCAAGTTGTTCTTATTATTTTGTTGTGGGTCTCTATGTTTCCAACAGGTACTGGATGAAGCCTCTAAGAGTACAATTATACTAGGTCCCTGTCTGCAAATACAGGACAATGTCTTTACTATATTTAGAACCACTAAATAGAAAAATCTGTTAAGAGGTTAAAATATTTGTCTTAGAATGGATTTTGAATCACATGTAAATGCTTTTCACAAAAAATTCATGTTATATGGTACACATATACTACAGTTTGAACTTTTAGTATTTTTCTTATCTTGCTGTATACTGATTTTTAGCAAGAAACTTACTGTTTGGACAAGGATGGCCTCAAACTGTGGCAATCTTCCTACTTCTCCTTCAATAGTGGCATCTCAAGAGTCCCAACATATCATGCTGACTATTTACCTTCTAAATTAGTGGTGTTTTTGCTTCTCCTTGCCTGAGTATTATGTATAATATTAGAAAATGTTTGTCTTCGTTAGTGTTTTATTTGACTGCAAAACTCATGATGTCTTTATTCTTAAAGCTGGGACTTCAGGACAAGGTAACACTTAATAAAAATAAAATAAAATAAACAGTATCTAATATGGCCTGGATTATGGTGTCAGAAGTTTACTCCATTATCATTATGGAGGTAAATGTGGCAGCATGTAGGCAGTAATGATGCTGGAAAAGGATCTGTGACTTCTATATCTTGATCTGTAGGCAGAAAAAAGTAAACACTGTGGGCCATACAGGGCATGGCTTGAAAATATGAGAATGCATAGCTTGTTCCCAGTGTGACACCCTTCCTCCAATAAGGCCACACCTACTCCAACAAAGCCACACCTCCTAATAGTACCTCTCTCTGTGGGCCAAGCATTACAACATATGAGACTATGGTAGCTATTCCTATTCAAATCACCACAATATTTATTTCTATTACATGTATTAACTGCATTACTTGAAAATCTTTGTGCTCATCATAAATATAAAGTCTCCTCTTATATTCTCTGCAACACCTGTTAGTCTTTTTTCTTAAAGAGGAAAATGAGGATTCATAAATTGAAATCACTTTCCAGAATATACAACTCAATATTACCACTTATATAACTCAATACTTTTCCATCTTTCCATTTATTTCTTCACAGAGTTTTATGTATGCTCTGTATGTTCAATATAGTCTACTTCTATAAATTGAATTGAAGCTGTGTAGCATTGCTTTCTAAACAATAAATATGACACAAAAACCTTTTTGCCTTTAAGGCATGACCAAGTTTATGGATGACAGAAATCTCTTGTGTTAGAAGCTTGAAATAATGAAAATGGAACTTTTATTCTGAGCCTAAAACAGGAAAAATCAAACTGAATTGCATCATGTATATACATCTAATGGAAAAATTCATGCAAAACTATTTGTCCTAGCATATCAATTTACTCCTCAGCTGTTAGTAAATAATTCCCCAATCTTTCTGTCATGTTAATTCTTGTCCTTAAAGAAACCATAATACTTTTTGGTTAGGCAGTTGGTGCTAGGGTTCAAACCCAGGCCTGCCTACCTAAAGTTAAGTTTTATAATACTGAGCTACAGCCCAACTTTGAAAATAGATGTTTATGTGTTACATTAAGAAGTGACCAGGGATGGAGAGAAGAAGGATTATGGGACATATGGGGAGGGGTGATCCGGGAAAGGGGAAATCATTTGGAATGTAAACAAAGAATATAGAAAATAAAAATATTAAAAAAAAAAAGAAGTGACCAGTAAAGCAGTGGTGGCACACACTTTTAATCCCAGCACTTGGGAGGCAGAGGCAGATGGATTTCTGTGTTCAAGGACAGCCTGGTCTACAGAGTGAGTTCCAGGACAGCCAGGGCTACACAGAGAAACCCTGTCTCGAAAAACCAAAACCCAACAAACAAAAAAAGAAGTGACCAGTCAAAAACAAGTTTTCTACAAATACCTCTTGCAAGGTATTTTTGAACCACATATTCTCCTGCACCACAGTGCTCCCTATATAGTGATTGATTGATTGATTGATTGATTGATACTCTTTACATGGTCTTATCTGAGCTTGATTAAAAGCATTCCATAATGCAGAGTGGTGGAAAATCAAGCACACAGAATGAGTGTAGATTGATAAATATCTAGGTGGTTTTCTCTCTGTTGTTAACCATTGGGATGCTATAGTATGATCCTTTTAACACTATACACCTTTGATCTAAAGTGAAGAAATACTCAGTTCATATAAAGTTACTGATTAAATTAGTAAAGAGAGAACAATACTCGCATGTAGTTCTAAGTATTCTGTATTCAGTTTTCCATGCTACACTGGAATTAATTTATTTATAAAGGGACATAGATGTGCCAGTGATGGTTGTACTCTAAATACTTTTTCAAACAGAACACCATGTTTTATAAAGATTTATGATTATGTGTGTATTTATGACCCCATGTGTGAGAACATACACAGATGAATGCAGGTATGTAAGAAGTCAAGAAGAGGATATTATGTGTCTCCTAGAATGGAACAAAGACACAACTATAAGCTGTCCTGCATTGGTGCTGGGAAGTGGATCTAGGTTTTCTGCAAGAGCAGTGTATGCTCCTAACCCCTTAACAATCTCTCCAGAATATTGATCTACATATTGATTACATATTGAAAGAGATTTCTCTAAGCTGAACAACACTCATTGTATTAAACAGTAAACAATTACCATAACATCTTTTGTTGGGCCAGAGTGTGGAACAGGAGTGGGATGAAACCTGGAGTGCAAAAAAAAAAAAAAGATTAAATAAAAATTAAGAAGAGATGTTTTTGTCTTTTAAATCCATTTGAAAGTATAAACGCACTTTATATTTTTCAGTACAAAATAGTGGCAGAAATAACATAAGGTTAATTGTGTTCTCCTTTGACAGTTACATCATAGAGCTCTACCTGTGGCAATTAATCTCAATTAAGATGAAAATTGTTTATCAGCAGTCTTTTCTGGAAATTACAAGTCATTTTCATAATTTAGGTTAAAGCTTATATATTAATTAAACCACATTGAGTTTGGCTAATGGTTTAAATTTATAAATATATTGATAATGAAATAATTATTCCTTATCTCCATTTCATGTAGCTAGAAACAAGGATTCTTACTACATATTCCTGAGCTATAGCTCATTCTTTATAACAGGGACTAATTTTAGAAAGTGATAAAGTACCAACAGTCTTCTTATTGTGAATTTGATTTTCTACTCTAATAATATCTATTCAGTATCCAATAATGATATAAACATCTTTTTCATGGATTATTAAAATAGTTTTATATTTTTCGGGATACGAATATATCAAAACTCTACTTTACTTTTACTATATTATTTGTCTTCTTGTTAGTGGGTTTCTGCCACATGATGACACACAGGACATGGGTACACATTTCAATGATTACTTCCTTGTTAGCTATTTTCTCACTTACTAACAATCTTTCAAAGTATAGAAAATTTCAAATCAAAACTTGTAATTTTTATTTTCTTGCATATATTTTGATGCCATATCTATTTTGCATTTCATAAGAAATTATGTCAGATATTTGTTCTTTCCAAAATTTTATTTTTTGTGTTCATTTGTAGATGTGTACAGTGCTTTTTTATATTAATCATATATCTTATACCATAACTTAAATAGCTTTTTATTCCTAATAGTTTCTAGATTCCTTAGGATTTTCTGTATATATGTATGTATGAATGTATATATATTTTCATCTCCAAATACAAGGAAGAATCACCTTCTTTTTGCAGTATAGATTCCTTTTAATTATTTTCTTATTTTGTTATACTGGGTAAAACTTCTGGGCACAAATGTTGAAAAGTAAAAGCCCTTGACATTACAGGGTAAAACCTCTAATCTTTCACTATTAGATATATTAACTTTTTACATGATCTTCTCAGAAGTACACCCTTATTTCTGGTGTAAAAAGTACTCCCCGGTGGTAGAGGGTATAATTAAAGGGTACAAATACTATATCCATGCTTTTATTCTTCATCTATTCAGATAATATGCTTAAAAATTGTTTTTGCTCATGCTTATCCAATGCAAAGTATTAACTGACTTTGATTTCTAAGTCAATCTGTTTCCCAGAGAAAAGTTTTGATACATCAAAATCCATTTTTCTTTTGCTCATTGCTAGTATTTTCTGAGAAATTCTGCATTCGTATCCAAAAGATATTTTGTTATTCATATCCAAAAGATATTTTCTTTTCCTTGTAATATTTAAATGTATTTTATAAGGGTAATACTTTACTCACAATTGGCAAATGTTCCTCCTGTCTTTTAAGAAAATGATGGGTAGAAGATGTGGGTTATGTATCTCTCTCTCTCTCTCTCTCTCTCTCTCTCTCTCTCTCTCTCTGTGTGTGTGTGTGTGTGTGTGTGTGTTCGAGAGAGACAGAGACAGAGACAGAAAGAGTGACTGAGAGAGAGATAGAGAGAGAAATTAGAAAGTGTCTTACACATACAAAATATTTTTAAAAATTTGTTTAGTTGCCAATAGTATCTGGTACTAATATTTTCAACTTTACATTATTTGTGTGTGACCTTTCTGTGTTGAATGTATCAGGGTAATTCATATTGTCAATTTATTTTTAATCTGATTTTGCAGTTTGTGATTTTTATAATTTTTCTTGTATCTCATGTATGTAGTGTATTGTGGCAGAATTGCTAATAATTGTTATGGTTGTTTTAATTTGTGAAAAATAAGTAATAATATTATTATTCCAGTTCTCTTTTTTCAGTAATTTGTTTATTCATTTTATATCACTAGTCCCAGTTCCCCTTCACACAATTCCTCTTCCAATTCCCCCTTCCCTTCTCCTCTCTGAATGTGGAGGATACTCTGGATATCTGCCCCCAATTCTGGTACAAGTCTCTGCAGGGCTTGGCACATTTTTTCCAGCTGAGGTCAGACAGAGCAGTCTAGACAGGGGAACAGATTCCACAGACAGGCAACAGCTTTAGGGATAGCCCTTGTTCCAGGTGCTGGAGGACCACAACGATCCAGATTAGTTGACTCTGTTGGTCGTCCTGTGGCCTTCCTATCCCTTTTGGAGCCCTCAGGCCATCTCCAATCTCTTCCATAAGAGCCCATGAGCTCCATCCAATATTTGGTTGTGTGTATCCAAATTTGTGTCAGTCAGTTGTGATGTGGAGCATCTCAGGGGACAGTTGTACTAGGTTCCTGTCTGTCAGCAAAGCAGAGTCTTATTAACAGTGTCAGTGACTGGTGCTTGCCATGGAACGGGTGTCTAGTCAGGTTGGTTATTGATTAGCCATTACCTTAGTTTCTGGTACTTGCCTGATTATTTCTTCTTTGTTTAATTTTTCAGTCTAGCTACAGCTAGTAAATATTATTTAGCTTATCACATAACCAGACTTATTATCATTGTTTGCAATACTCTGTGCATAATCTATAACTCCTGTTTCTGTTGTAATGCTGATTAATGCGTTCCTAGTCCTTGCTATGTGGTTAATGTTGACATACTTTCTCAATTAATTCAAAATGGAGAATCATTCCTTCACTCCTATGTATTGCTGTCTTTAGTAGGAGATTTGTACAAGTCTTTGTCTTTCCTTTTTTCTTTTCTTTTCTTTTTTTTTTCAAGACAGGGTTTCTCTGTATAGCCCTGGCTGTCCTGGAACACATTTTGTAGACCAGGCTGACCTCAAACTCAGAAATCTGCCTGCCTCTGCCTCCAGGGTGCTGGGATTAAAGGTGTGTGCCACCACTGCCTGGCCTGTACAGGTCTTTCCTAATATAGGCATCTATAGAAACATGGTGTTTTTCTAGTTCATCCATATCTCCCCCAGTTTTAGCACACCATGTACCACTGTCAATTATGTCAAAGTATTTTCTGATTTCCTGATTGATACCATCTTTGATATAGTTATATCATTTTTGCTAAGTGTGTTTCTATAAAGTTTTCCTATTTCACTGTTTTGTAATATAACTCATTTGTGTTAGGAAAGGGTATTTTGCCTTATTTCGAATGTTGCAAATTTGTTTATATTTCCTTTGTGGATTGTAATACTTCTTCAGAAGAAAGTTTTTTGAATGCATTTTCCTGGGAGATGGGAACAAATATCTATTGATACCAAGTAGGGCACCAATGACAGCCCAAGAAATTATTCTGCCCTAGTACAAATTGGTGAGTCAGTGACCAATCAAGGAAGCAACACTCGCTTTTCCTTAATATCTCCTAATTTCAATGAACTCAGTTCCCCAATATGAAGACACAGAAAAAAAGTCTGGATACATAAACAGGACCCAACATTTTGCTGCATACAAGAAACCCACATCAATGAAAAAGACAGACACTACCTCAAAGTAAAGGCTGGAAAACAAATTTCCAAGCAAACAGTGCCAAGAAACAAGCTGGAGTAGCCATTATAATATCAAATAAAATTGACTTTCACCCTAAAGTTATCAAAAAAGATAAGTAAGGGCACTTCATACTCATCAAAGGAAAAACATGAAAAAGAACTCTCATTCCTGAATATCTAAACTCCAAATGCAAGGGCACCAACATTCATACAAGAAACTTTACTGACACTGAAAGCACATATTACTCTTCATACAATAATAGTGAGAGACTTTAACACCGTAATATCATCAATAGGCAGATCTAGGAAACAGAAACTAAACAGAGACAGTAAAACTAACAGAAGCTATTATCCAAATGAATTTAACAGATATCTGTAGAACATTTTATGCTAAAACAAAAGAATATACCTTCTCAGCAACTCATGGTACCTTCTTCAAGACTGACCATAAAACAAAAAACAGTTCTTGACAGATACAAGCAGAATGAAATAATCCCATGCATCCTATCAGATCACCACAGATTAAGGCTGATCTTCAATAACATCAAAACCAATTGAAAGCCCATATATGCATGGAAGCTGAAAATTTCTACTCAATGAAAACTTGGCCAAGGAATATATAAAGAAAGAAGTTAAAGGCTTTTTAGAATTTAATGGAAATGAATTCACAATATACGCAAACTTTTGGGTCACAATGAAAGCAGTGCTAAGAAGAATCCTCATAGCTCTGAGTGCCTCCAAAAAGAAACTGCAAAGAGCATTCACTAGCAGTTTAACAGCCTAACTAAAGGCTCTAGAGAAAAGAAGCAAATACACTCAAAAGGAGTAAATGACAGGAAATAATCCAACTCAGGGATGAAATCAAACAAGTAGAACTAAAAAGAACTATCAAAAAAATCAACCAAACTGTGTGTGTGTGTGTGTGTGTGCGCGCGCGCGCAAGCAAATCAATAAGACAGATAAACCCTTAGCCAGATTAACCAGGGGGCAGAGAGGCAGTATCCAAATTAAGAAATTCAGAATTGAAAAAGGAGACATAACAACAGAAACTGATGGAAGCAAAAAAAATAAAAAAAAATAAAAAAAAATAAAAAAAAAACCCAAACAAAAAAACAAACAAACAAACAAAAAAACACATCAGATCATACTATGAAAATATTTATTCAACATAGTTGGAAAATCTGGATGAAATGGAGAATTTCCTAGACAGATACCAGGTACTAAAACTAAATCAGGACCAGATAAATAATCTAAACAGCCCCATAACCCCTAATCAAATAGAAGCCATCATTAATAGTATGCCAACCAAGAAAAGCCCAGGACCAGATGTGTTTAGTGCAGAGTTCTATGAGACCTTCAAAGAAGACCTAATACCAATACACTTCAAACTATTACACAAATAGAGACCATAGGATCACTATCCATTTTGTTCTATGAGGCAACAATTACTCTGATACATAAGCCATACAAAGCCCCTACAAAGAAGGAGAATTTCAGACCAATTTCCCTTAGGAATATCAATGTAAAAATAATCAATAAAATTCTTGCCAACCAAATACAAGAACACATCAAAATGATCATCCACCATGATCAAGTAGGCTTCATCCCAGGGATGCAGAGATAGTTCAGTATAAGGACTTCTATCAATGTAATCCACTATATAAACTCAGAGAATAAAACCACTATCATCTCATTGTATGCTGAAAAAACAGTTGACAAAATGCAACACTTCTTCATGATAAAAGTCTTGGAAAGATATGGAATTTAAGGCCCATATATAAACATAGTAAAAGCAATATACAGCAAACATGTAGAACATCAAATTAAATGGAGAGAAACTCAAAGGAATCCCACTGAAATCATGGACTAGAAAAGGCTGCCCACTCTCTACATACCTATTCAATATAGTACTTGATGTCTTAGACAACAAAAAGAGGTCAAAGATATAAATTAGAAAGGAAGAAGTCAAAATATCATTATTTATAAATGATATGATAGTATTCTTAAGTGGCCCCCAAAATTCCACCAGAGAACACATAAACCTGATTAACAACTTCAGCAAAGTGACAGTACACAACATTAACTCAAACAAATCAGTGGCCTTCATCTATTCAAAAAATAAACAGGCTGAGAAAGAAATTAAGGATACAATTCCCTTCAAAATAGTCACAAATTATATGAATACTTTGGTGTGACTCAAACTAAACAAGTGAAAGGTCTGTATGACAAAATTTTCAAGTTTTTGAAGAAAGAAATGGAAGATATCAGAAATTGGGAAGAACTCCCATACTCATGGTTTGGCAGAATTAATACAGTAAAAATGGCCATCTACCCAAAAGCAATCTACAGATTCAATGCAATCCCCATCAAGGGGAAGTTGAGAATTCCCTGTTTAGCTCTGTACCCCATTTTTAAATAGGATTATTTGATTCTCTGGAGACGAACTTCTTAAGTTCTTTGTATGCATTGGATATTAGCACTCTATCACATGTAGGGTTAGTAAAGATCTTTTCCCAATTTGTTGGTTGTCATTTTGTCCTATTGACTATGTCCTTTGCCTTACAGAAGCTTTGAAGTTTTATGAGGTCCCATTTGTCGATTCTTGTTCTTAGAGCATAAGCCATTGATGTTCTGTTCAAAAACTTTTCCCCTGTGCCCATGTGATCAAGGCTTGTCCCCACTTTCTCCTCTATAAGATTCAGTGTGCCTGACTTTATGTGTAGATCTTTGATTCACTTGGACTTGAGCTTTATACAAGGAGATAAGAATGGGTCAATTTGAATTTTTCTGCAGACTAACTGCTATTTGAATCCACATTTCTTGAAAATGGTGCCTTTTATCCACTGGATCTTTTTAGTCCTTTGTCAAAGATCAAGTAATCATAGGTGGGTCGTTTCATTTCTGGGTCTTCAGTTCTATTCCATTGATTTACCAGCCTGTCACTGTACCAATACCATGCAGTTTTTTATCACGATTGCTCTGTAACACAGTTTGAGGTCTGGGATACTGATTCCACCAGAAATTCTTTTTTTTTAACTTGTTTTTATTATTATTATTATTATTATTTTATTTTTTCTTTTTCTTCCAAATTTCTTTTTTTTTATTCGATATATTTTTTATTTACATTTCAAATGATTTCCCCTTTTCTAGCCCCCCACTCCCCGAAAGTCCCGTAAGCCCCATTCTCTCCCCCTGTCCTCCCACCCACCCCTTCCCACTTCCCCGTTCTGGTTTTGCCGAATACTGCTTCGCTGAGTCTTTCCAGAACAGGGGGCCACTCTTCCTTTTGCCATCTAGTTCTCACTGGTGTTAGTTGGTCTTGTCAATGCTGGACTCACCAGTACAAGCTGCTCCTTCCCAGGTGGCCTCTGGTGCACAGCTTACCTCCTGCACTGCCTGTAGACCGAGTGCTGTGGCCCAGGCTGCTCAGATCCCAAAGCAGGCACCTGAAGGCTCCTGCTTGGGCCTGCTGGATTCACCAGAGCACACCGACTTCTCCCCCGCTGGCTGCCCGGAAGCCCCTCTTGCCTCTTGCAGGACCTGGAGATGTGGTGTTGCCGCCCAGGCTGATCTGGATCCGGAAGGTCTGAGAGAAGTCTTAGGGCTACCGCCAGCGGCCTGAGGACTGAAGCCTAAGCTCCTTGCCACAGGACCCCAGAAATTCTTTCATTGTTGAAAATAGTTTTATTTATCCTGACTTTTTTGATATTCCAGATGATTTTGAGAATTACTCTTTCTAACTCTATGAAGAATTGAGTTGGAATTTTGATGGGGATTGCACTGAATCTGTAGAATGCTTTTGGCCAGATGGCCATTTTTAATATATATTAATATAATAAAATTGGATTACATGCCAATCCAGGATCATTGGAGATCTTTCCATCTTCTGTGGTCTTCGATTTCTTTCTTCAGAGACTTGAAGTTCTTGTCATACAGATCTTTCTCTTGTTTGGTTAGAGTGACACCAAAATACTTATATATTCTCGTGACAGTTGTGAGGGGTCTTATGTCCATAATTTCCAATATAAAATTATTAAATTTACTTTATTATTTAAGAATTTCCTACATGATGTTTCTCTGACATCTGAAGTTCTTCAGGTGACAATTCTTTGTTTAACTCTGTGCCCCATTTTTAATAGGGTTATTTGGTTTTCTGGGGTCTAACTTCTTGAGTTCTTTGTATATATTGAATATTAGCCCTCTATCTGATGTAGGGTTGGTGAAGATCTTTTCCCAATTTGTTGGTTGCCAATTTGTCCTTTTGATGGTGTCCTTTGCTTAAAAGAATCTTTGTAATTTTATGAGGTTCCATATGTCAATTCTTGATCTGAGAGCATATGCTATTGGTTTTCTGATCAGGAAATTTCCCCCTGTACCTATGTCCTCAAGGGTCTTCCCCAGTTTCTTTTCTATTAGCTTCAGAGTGTCTGGCTTTATGTGGAGGTCCTTGATCCATTTGGAGTTGAGCTTAGTACAAGGAGACAAGGAAGGATCAATTTGCATTCTTCTGCATGCTAACCTCCAGTTGAACCAGCACAATTTTTTGAAAAGGCTATCTTTTTTTCCATTAGATGTTTTCAGCCCCTTTGTCGAAGATCAAATGGCTATAGGTGTGTGGATTCCTTACTGGATCTTCAATCCTGTTCCATTGATCACCTGCTTGTCACTGTATCAATAGCCACCAGGGAAATGCAAATCAAAACAACCCTGAGATTTCATCTTACACCAGTCAGAATTGCTAAGATTAAAAACTCAGAAGACAGCAGGTGTTGTTGAGGATGTGAAGAAGAGGAACAGTCCTCCACTGCTGGTGGGGTTGCAAATTAGTACAAACACTCTGGAAATCAGTCTGGCGGTGCCTCAGAAAACTGGGCACGTCACTTCCATAAGATCCTGCTATACCACTCCTGGGCATATACCCAGAGTACTCCCCAGCATGTAATAAGGATATATGCTCCACTATGTTCATAGCAGCCCTATTTATAATAGCCAGAAGCTGGAAAGAACCCAGGTATCCCTCAACAGAAGAATGGATGCAAAAAATTTGGTATATATCCACAATGGAGTACTATTCAGCCATTAGAAACAATGAATTCCTGAAATTCTTAGGCAAATGGATGGAGCTGGAGAACATCATACTAAGTGAGGTAACCCAGTCTCAAAAGATCAATCATGGTATCTACTCACTAATAAGTGGATATTAGCCTGGAAATCTGGAATACCCAAAACATAATCCACACATCAAATGAGTACAAGAAGAATGGAGGAGTGGCCCCTGGTTCTGGAAAGACTCAGTGTAGCAATATAAGGCAAAACCAGAACAGGGAAGTGTGAAGGGGTGGGTGGGAGAACAGGGGGAGAGGAAGGGGGCTTATGTGACTTTCGAGGAGTGGGGGGACAGAAGGGGGGGAAATCATTTGAAATGTAAATAAAAAATATATCGAATAAAAAATATAGTTAAAAAAATAATTTCCTACATGAATACAATAAAATTTGATTATTATATCACCATTTCCTTCCTGAATTTCTTCTGTCTGCCTGTTCCTTCTTCTACTGTTAATTTTTTTCTGATAATTCCCAAAGTCCAGTTAAGGCTGCCCATGTGACATGTATGTGTGTTCCAGTTAATAATGGGAAACCTACCAGTGTCATCCTCCGTAAGAATGATGTTCTTTTCCCCAGAACCCATCAACTTCCCAGGGGTCTTCAACAAGCAGTCGACCTGGTAATCATTATTTCTTTGAAGAAATTTTAGCTTTCTTCTATCAATCCTGTAGTCAGAAATTCCTATATAGAAAGGTTAGTTTCATTGTTGTTGCAGTCCAGATTTTTAAGATGTCTGGTTTTACTTACTACTTTAAATTTAAGTTTGCTTTGTATTTGCTCAGTTGGACTAAATTGATTTAGCCTATTTTCTCGCTCACTGATACTTTATTATGTTTTGTCTACTCTCTTTGGATTCCAATAATGTTTTTCATTTACTGTAACTTTAAGTCTTGAGTTAATTTTCAGTTGTTTCTTACAATTCTCTCACTGCCTTTATTTCTGATATCTATTGTAATATCTTTTATTTCTTTAAAAATTAATATAATTTATTTTTTGTGAAGCCATTTTTTAAGTATCCATTTTTAAGAATCTATTTGTTTTTATGTATAGATTTGCCTTGCTTGTATATATGTATATGTTGGTGCCTGTGGAGACCAGAAAAGGACATTGTGTCCATGTTTCCAGATTGGATGGTTGTAAGCACCAATGTGGGTATTAGAAACTGAGTCTTGGGACCATGGCAAGCATGGAACCACCTGTGAGGTACTCTATCCGGGCAAACATCTGTGTAACTTGGAGTCGGCCCTGAAAATTGGCACCAACACCTAGAATGGTTCCATCTTTTCTTTGCTGGCTGCCTGCCTGAGGAATAGCAGCGAGAATGGCATGATTCCTGTGGTGTCAATGCTGAGAGAAACAGAGTCCCACTTACTTCCAGATATGGGAGCTGTTGTCACCTGTAAGGTCTCTTGCATAAAATCTCATTTTGCCAAAGTATACATCCTGTATGTGGGATCTACACAGGTTAAAAACACTTTTCAAGAAACTAGCCACAATGGAGTTATCCAAACAACTGAAAAAGACAAAGTAGAAATTTACAAGAGTTTCTGGCCAGGTGACATAGATTTGTCCAAAGTTATCTCCCTAGGTGATATACAGTCCAATTAACTGCTTACTATAGCTGAAAATGAGTTAGGAATTGTGGTGGACCATAGTGAGTCAGGTTTCCAGGTGGTTCCCATCAACAGGTATGAGATACAGTAGCCAAAGATCCACACTAAGAAGTCTGAAAAGTAGCCAGAGTATAGTTTTTGTTCCTACAAATGTAAGCTTACTGTAGCCCAAAGAGGGATTCAGCTATTTCTAAAGGTATTTCTAAAAGTACATGTATGAAAAAACACATCAAGATGCCATGGTCTTTATTAAGGTACCTGCAGTGAGCTAGTAACCATCTGTTGAAACAATGTGCCTGAAATATATTTGTGCCGTAATGAACAACCAAGGCTCCTGCAGCTGAAGCAGGAAGATTTTTTTTTTATAAATATTTTTATGTTCTATATTCTTTGTTTACATTCCAAATGATTTCCCCTTTCCCGGATCGTCCCTCCCCATATGTCCCATAAACCTTCCTCTCTCCATCCATTCTCCAATCACCTCCCTCCTTTTTTTCTCTGTCCTTATATTCCCCTCCAATGCTAGATCAATCCTTTCAAGGATCAGGACCTTTTCCATACTTCTTCATGGGAGTCATTTGTTATGCGATTTGTGCCTTGGGTATTCAGGGCTTCTGGGCTAATTAATATCCACTTATCAGAGATTGCATTCCATGTATATTCTTTTGTGACTGGGTTACCTCACTTAGGATGATATTTTCCATATCAAACCATTTGCCTAAAAATTTTGTGAATTCATTGTTTCTAATTGCTGAGTATTATTCCATTGTGTAAATATACCACATTTTCTGTATCCATTCCTCCTTTGAGGGGCATCTGGGTTCTTTCCAGCTTCTGGCTATTATAAATAAGGCTGCTATGAACATAATGGAGCATGTGTCTTTATTGCATATCGGGGAATCCTTTGGGTATATGCCCAGGAGAGGTATAGCAGGGTCGTCTGGAATTCTCATGTCCAGTTTTCTGAGGAACCTCCAGACTGATTTCCACAGTGGTTGTACCATCTTACAGCCCCACCAGCAGTGGAGGAGTGTTCCTCTTTCTCCACATCCTCGCCAACACCTGATGTCTCCTGAGTTTTTGACCTTAGCCATTCTGACTGATGTAAGGTGAAATCTCAGGGTTGTTTTGATTTGCATTTCCCTAATGACTAATGATGTTGAACAGTTCTTAAGGTGCCTCTCGGCCATCCGAATTTCTTCAGGTGAAAAATCTTTGTTTAGATCTGTACCCCATTTTTTAATAGGGTTATTTGGTTCCCTGGGGTCTAACTTCTTGAGTTCTTTGTATATATGGGATATTAGCCCTCTATCAGATGTAGGGCTGGTGAATATCTTTTCCCAATTTGATGATTGCCATGTTGTCCTTTTAACAGTGTCCTTTGCCTTACAGAAACTTTGTAATTTTATGAGGTCCCATTTGTCAATTCTTGATCTTAGAGCATAAGCTATTGGTGATCTGTTCAGGAACTTTTACCCCATGCCCATGTCCTCTAGGGTCTTCCCCAGTTTCTTTTCTATTAGTTTCAGTGTGTCTGGTTTTACATGGACATCCTTTATCCAATTGGAGTGAAGTTTAGTACATGGAGATAAGAATGGATCAATTTGCATTCTTCTGCATGCTGACCTCCAATTGATCCAGCACCATTTGTTGAAAAGGCTATCTTTTTCCCACTGTATGTTTTTGGCTCCTTTGTCGAAAATCAAGTGACGATAGGTGTGTGGATTCATTTCTGGATATTCAATTCTATTCCATTGGTCCACTTGTCTGTCACTGTGCCAATACCATACAGTTTTTAATACTATTGCTGTGTAGTATTGCTTGAAGTCAGGGATACTGATTCCCCCAGTATTTCTTTTGTTGTTGAGAATAGTTTTAGCTATCCTGGGTTTTTTGTTATTCCAGATGAATTTGAGAATTGCTTTTTCTAACTCTGTGAAGAACTGAGTTGGGATTTTGATGGGGATTGTGTTGAATCTGTAGATTGCTTTTGACAAAATGGCCATTTTAACTATATTAATCCTGCTGATCCACGAGTATGGCAGATTTTTCCATTTTCTGAGGTCTTCTTTGATTTCCTTTTTCAAAGACCTGAAGTTCTTATTGTATAGATCTTTCACTTGTTTGGTTAGAGTCACATCAAGATACTTTATATTGTTTGTGGCTATTGTGAAGTGTGTCATTTCCCTAACTTCGTTCTCAGCCTTTGAGTATAGGAAGGCAACTGATTTGCTTGAGTTGATTTTATAACCAGCCACTTTGTTGAAGTTGTTTATCAGCTGTAGGAGTTCTCTGGTGGAGGTTTTCAGGTCTCTTAAGTAGACTATCATGTCATCTGCAAATAGTGATAATTTGACTTCTTCCTTTCCAAATTCTATCCCTTTCACCACCTTATGTTGTCTAATTGCTGTAGCTAGAACTTCAAGTACTATATCGAAAAGATACGGAGAGAGAGGACAGCTTGAATTTAGTGGGACTGCCCCAGTTTGAGGCCAGCCTGGGCTACATATTAGGAATCTTTCAACCAAAAGAAAAAAATGAAAATGTATACTACTTGAAACACTGTTTTGGGGAAACTGATTTTTATTCTCTGGTCTTATAAATCTCATTTAAAGGCACTCAACAAACAAAATCATGTAATATTGAAAATACCTTATGCCTTCTTTATAAATATGTACATATGTATTTTGCTAGGACAGTAAAAGAAAAAAAGAAACTGAGTGTTGATTCTTTATAATGATAGCAAGTACTCTTAACCACTGAAGCATTTCTTCAACCGCATAAGTGATTCATATAAATCATCATCAGATTATTTTACTATATGATATTATATTAAGATATATTATATATTTAATATTGTTTTAACGTTTGCTTTTTTCTTTTTCATTTTTTCTACATACTGGAATGACACTAGTTATTATAAAATTGAGTCAATAAATCATAAAATACTCTGTGTTTATCAGAGGGTGTCACATCACCTCCTTATCAAGGATATTCTGACATGTAATTAGTGCTGTTACTTTTTCCCAAGGAGCCAGGGCTAGATGAGATATTAGGTATTTTCACTCTACCTCTTAAACTTAGGAGTTCATATGTTTTTGTTTGAAAATGTCCTTAATATGAAAAAATCTCATAAGATATCTTGTCATCACTCAGAGAGAACTGGAATATGCCCTCAATATCTGTTTTACCTCTAGGAATCTTTAGGATTACCAGGACTAAAACTATTGGATTCTCAGATTCTCCAGAATTCAGTCAGCATATAATGTATAGTGACTATTTAAATGATATAATAGGTTCACTTATACTATGAGTTAGATATATACATATATTGTATTAAGATATGCTCATTCTATATCTGCTGTTCTTTTAGAACTTCAGCCCTAAACAGATCATGTTACTGGGTGTGTTCCTAGAGAATAAAAATGTTAAGAATTTTTTTGGACAGTTTGCTGGGGACTGGACCTGTCTCCAAGAAGGCTAAAGGTAGACATTGTGAATATTTCTCTAGTGGTGTGGAGAACATGAATAATCCAGTGTGAACAGTTTAAGGGACTATTCAACATAAATTTGTTTGACATTCCCCCTGTACTGGCTGGTTTTGTGTGTCAACTTGACACAGGCTGGGGTTATCACAGAGAAAGGAGTTTCAGTTGGGGAAGTGCCTCCATGAGATCCAACTGTGAGGCATTTTCTCAATTAGTGATCAAGGGGGAGGGCCCCTTGTGGGTGGTACCATCCCTGGGCTGGTATTCTTGGATTCTATAAGAGAGCAGGCTGAGCAAACCAGGAGAAGCAAGCCAGTAAGAGACATCCCTCCATGGCCTCTGCATCAGCTCCTGCTTCCTGATCTGCTTGAGTTCCAGTCCTGACTTCCTTTAGTGATGAACTGCAACATGGAAGTGTAAGCTCAATAAACCCTTTCCTCCCCAACTTGCTTATTGGTCATGTTTGTGCAGGAATAGAAACCCTGACTAAGACACCTCCTTTATGCCTCTTGAAGAATAATAAGGCATCCTGAAACATTTGAACATAGCTTCAAATTAATGAATACAAACATGCTGGTTGGCTGTTTCTAAGATCTCTGGAGAAAGTAACAAGGAAAAAAAAGGAGCTCAGAGATTTACTTTACCAGGTCCAGATGCATACACAAATCTAAAGGATTCTAAGTGTGCCCTGAGAAAATCATCTTTTCAGTCACTGAAGGGATAATTATGTTACCCAGGAGCCATAACCATCAGTACAGTTAGATGATTTACAACATATATTTAAGTTCTTGCCTTGAAGAGTATCAGCAATGAATTGAGGGTCTTAATTGAATATCAGTGATATTCTGTATCTTGGGATAGAGATGTACTACATGAATCTATTGAGGCTTATGGCACCCAACAGTCAGATACTGATATTTTGCCTAAGAAAGTAACATTAGTAAAGGATTCAACTTTGACATACATTGCTGCAATACTTCTCTTTCCAACTTTTCCTTTGAAAATTAGTTTTTATATTGTCCTATAATCAGCAATAACACTTTTTAAATGAAATGTTAAATAAGAAATTATTGATGTTGCCCAGAGCCCACCCATACTACCTAACCAAGCCAGCTCTGTCAGTCAACAGGGTCTCCAGTGAAGCAGTGAGGATTAAAAAGAAAAAAAAAGACAATTAGACAAACATTGTAGGATGACCCCAAGCAGTTCTGATGCCAAGGCAGGTTTATTTTTTCCCAAACTGTTTTTATGCCCTTTTTAACTACCTGCAAGCAAGAAAGTCTGCTCTAGATTAAGGAACAAGCAAGACAATAAACACAAATAGTCAAGGAACAAGTAAGGCAATAAACAAAGGCCCTTGATCACTGTTTCTAAGGGCTTGTCAGGATGATCACGATATCTGATCTTACTCCCTTATCCTAGCACAGACTCATATTCATGCCTGAAGCCTAATTCCCTGTCCTAGACTAAAATTAGATTCCTGCCTGAGCTTACTTCCTTGTCATGGCCTAATGTCAGATTCATGCTGAAACCTATTTCCTTGTCCTAGGCCAGTGTCAGATTCCTGCCAAGAGGCTCCTAAACCTCTCTACAACTACCATATTTCCAGGTATATATTTGTAATTAAGTGTAGCATAAGCAAACCCTGAGAGGTGAGGTGCATCTGAGGAGAGTCTTGATGATTTTCTTGATCTTTCTATTATATAAGTAGAATCTGGGTGAACAAGTATGGGGATATAGTTTAACAACCTGAGATGAACTTAAGGGGATGATGACCCCATAGGAAGACCAATAGTGTCAACTAAACCAGACATCAGGAAGTTCCCAGAGACTGAGACACCAACCAAAATGCATGGGACATAGTCTGGTCCAAAGCTCCTGACAGAGATTAGCAGAGGACTGAGTGCCTTGTCTGGGCCCAGTGGAACAACCACCAAATTCTGTAGAGACTTGATGCTTCAGAGAAGGGTGATTTGGACTAGGCTCCCTCTCAGAGGTAAAGGGGAGGGGTGATAGGGTGAAGTACTTTGGAATGAGGAACTTGCAGAGGGGGAGGCAACATTTTAGATGTAAATAAATAAAATAATTAATTAAAAACTGAGATACTGAGGCATATGCACAAACAAGAACAAGCTAAGATCATCCATATAAATCTATTGGATAGAGATTTGTGCGTCCAATGCTGAAGAACACATTTTCAAAGATATTCATAATTTATTTTATTGGATGAAATGCACATACAAAATGGACCACTTTGTACAACCTGGTGAATGTTGGGTTTAATGTTGAATATATTTAAAGGCTTATAAAATTCAAATGCTAGAGTGTTTTTTGTTTGTTTGTTTTGCTTTTATTTTGTTTTGCATGTAAAAATCCATTCCTCCACAGTGAAAGAGTTGAGAATATGTTGTGTTCAATAAAACTATAAGCAACAGATTTGTACGAGCAGCACCTGAACAAATGGGCAAGCTCTACAATTGCTCTTTTTCTGTACTTAAGAATTAACAGTAAGATCCACAACTCCTCACTTAGATAACTTAAATGCAATGGATCCAATTGCATCTTGGAGTAGGAGGGGCTAACTGGCAGCATTGCACTTCTAGAGTAGATGAAAATACTAAGGAATAGTATAGGCAAACTAATGATTATAATGATTTGATTCAGGCATTATTTTCATAATGGGTAATTAATTATATTGTTTACAGAAGTGGAATAATGTGATTGGTAGTTTTATGTTAAGGTGATATAAGAGAGTGTCATTTTGTAAGAAGAAACCCCAGTTAATAAAATATTACATCATATGAGGTCCATTTTCTTGTCTGAAGATCAGTGTATAAGTGTTCATCTTATTGTTTTTGATGCTACCCAAAAGTTGGTACTCCTGGGTGTTACAAACATAAATCTCTTTGAATTAAGCAAAAGCCATGATGGTGGTGAACCAACCATTTTAAAATAACAAAATATCATCCCAATGCATTCAATTTTCTCCTTTTTAACTAATGTGTGGAGAAGAATGTTTTTCATGGAGAATAACAGCTGAGTATCACAATCGTAATCAGTTACTTAAGTTGCAGTTGTTGTAAAGGTTAGGATTTCTTTGCCTTAGCAAATTAACATAATCTTCAGTAGATGATTGTAGATATTTATCTTGTCATGGTTATTCATTTCAGCCATAACTTTCCATAAGACCTATCAAACCCATTTTCTTCAGCTGGCTTGGATTAAACTGTTAGCATTTTACTGGAAGGGTATTTTATGTCTCCAGCTCCATATTACAACTTACAACAAAAACCTATTTCTTCCTTAAGATAGAACACTGTTCTATTATATTGATAAGATTATTCTGATTGGACCAATTGAGCTAGGCATACCAAACACTCTACCCAATGAATGTTACTGATAAGACTGAATATTTTCCATTTTTTTTGTTAGGAAATAGAATTGTTTAAGTCATTGTGATGATGTCATAAAAATGAATAAACAAGATGAGGTGATATCCATAGGCTGAGAAACTTTGAATTATTCTTGGTTTATTTTCCAGAATAATCTAGAGGAATATAAACTATAGAAAAAGTGTATATTATAAAGGGCTATTAGATTGCTTTTTAATAGTATTGGCTTGTAGTCCAAGAATAGAAGCTGATACATTTAAAGTATAGAATCTGATAACTGTTCAATCCACAATCTTATTCTGAATGCCTTGATAATACCTAGAAAGGCATTATTCTTCAGCTTTTGTTGAAAACTTGAAAAAGCTGGATTCATAAATCAACGAATAATTGCAAAAAACAATGTCAAGAAATAGTGTAGAAGCACTCATTAGCAAGGCACGAACACATCAGAAAAAATAGCATTTGTTTTCTCAGGTCTCCTTATATTCTGGCTGATGCAGGAACATGTGCCACATGCTTTTTCTGTGGTATAGTTCCCCTCTTTGTGTTGGAGTTTTCCATTTATTATCCTTTGTAGGTCTAGATTTGTGGAATGATACTTCAGAAATTTGGAATATCTTGATTTCTCCATCTGTGGTAATTGAGAGTTTTGCTGGGTATATTAGCCTGTTCTGGCATTTGTGTTCTCTTAGGGTCAGTATGACATCTTTCCAGAATCTTTCTGGCTTTCATAGACTCTGGTCAGAAATCTTGTGCAATTCTGATAGGTCTGTATTTATGTTACTTGACTTTTTTGCCTTACTGCTTTATTATTCTTTCTTGGTTTTGTGCATTTGGTGTTTTGATTATTATGTGATAGGAGGAATTTCTTTTCTGGTACAATTTATTTTGAGTTATGTACACTTCTTTTATGTTCATGTGTTCTCTTTTTTTTAGGTTAGGGAAGTTTTATGCTATAATTCTGTTGAAGATAATTACTGGACCTTTAAGTTAAAAATCTTTGCTCTCTTCTATAGCTATTATCCTTAGGTTTGTTCTTTACATTGCATTGTGGATTTCCTGGATGTTTTAGATTAGAAGCTTTTTCCATTTTCTTTGACTGCTGTGTCAATGTTTTCTATGGAATTTTCTGTCCCTCAGATTTTCTTTTCTATGCATTTATTCTGTTAGTTATGCTTGCATCTATGATTCCTGATCTCTTTTCTATCACCAGGGTTGCCTCCCTTTGTGATTTTTTTTTTATTGTTTCTATTTCCAGTTTTAGATCCTGGGTGGTTCTGTTCAATTCCTTCATCTGTTTGGTTGTTTTCCTATATTTGTTTAAAAGATTTTTATGTTTCCTCTTTAAGGACATCTACCTGTTTACCTATGATCTCCTGTATTTCTTTAAGGAATTTATTTATGTCCTTAAAATCCTGTATCATCATCTTAAGAAGTGATCTTGCTATTACAGTAGGAGTGGGTATTCAGGACTTGCTATGGTGGGAGAACTGGTTTCTGATAATGCCAAGTAACCTTGGTTTCTGTTACTTATCTTTTTGTACATACCTCTTGCCATCTGGCTATCTCTAGTGCTGTGTCTGTCTGTAGTCTGTACCTCCTGTGATCATGGTTGTGTTAGAACTCCTCAGAGTCTAGCTATCTCTGTGCTCCTGTGACTCTGGGATCCTGGGATCCTGAGATCCTGGGTATGTCAGAGCTCTTCGGAGTGAAACTGCCTCTGGAAATACTGAAATACTGGTGTGACCCAGTTCTTAAGAGCCTATGATCCTGGGCCTGTTAGAGTCAAGCTTCTTCTTGGAGTTATGGCGCTGGGTGGTGCTGAGTCAGCACCCATTGTCTGCTTAGGACTTGGAACAGATGGACCCTGAGATCTTTTTTTTTTTTTTTTTTTTGCATGTAAATAGTCATGTAAGCTCATTCCTAATACCCTAGTGTCCATGAAGCTGATCAATGGCCGTAATTATGAGTTTTTATGTTAAATTTTCAGTTTTCCATTTTTATTATTACATGACTTAAATTCTCTCTTTTTTTTTCAATTCTTTGGGAGTGTGAATTTTCATTCTATATTTTTGTAATGCCCAGGAATAAACCAAGAGCCCCATGTCCACTTGGTATGTTATCTACGAAAGTTTTAAAATTTACACATTAATTTGTACAACAATAGATGTTTGGGTAGGAATTTTCTTCTAGATATTGTGTTGTAATAAATGATGAATATGATTTATTATTATAATTGTTATTCTACTAAAAGCAAGACAAAGTTTTTAAAATCTCATTTAATGGAAAAGCAAAGTGTCTTGTGCTTTGGCAACTGTTTCAGCTTTAGCATACTGAATTAAATTTGTCTTCAAATGAAAAATTTCTAAAATATTAATGTAATTAAGAGAACATAGAGTAGATATTATTCATTAAGCTGAATCAATTGAAAATTATATAATATATAGATTTTATTTTGAGTCAACATTTAATTTGTTCCTGGATATGAATAATTTTTTCTTGCTATAACTACTTATGGAGGCTAAAAGAAAAATGATTCACAAATCCTGGAAACACTAAGAATAAAATACATCTGCCTGAACTCAAATTTAATGATAGAATAAGGATAGCTCAGTGTTTCTACAGTCCCTTATGTTTTATAATATTTATTACTATAAAGCATACAACACACACACACCAACACAAACACACACACACACACACACACAAGCCCTCTTCAAAATTAAAACTATTTCACCAACCCAAGAATAACAAAAATTACTTCATAAACTATCATTAGATCAATGATATTAATATTTATCTTAAACTGGGCATATAAGGTTTTTATGGTTAATATATGGCATCATGTACATGTAAACAGTATGATTTCTGGGTTGCAGTACATGAAGTATTTGAAGAAACATTACATAAAGCCAGAATGAGGCGCTGGTTCCACAAACAGCTCAAAGTGTCCTGAGTATCAATGAATGAAAACCTCAAAACTCAAAGCTGTCATTTAAATGACATGAAATATCATTTCTTCTAGACAGAACAACTCAAAATTAGCTAAAGCACTTTTTTATAATTTTCTAAAATGTATTTTATCAAAATTGTAAAATCAATCTCATTTTTTTCTACAAATGTGAGAGTTTTGGAAATGTCAGGATGCATAAATTAAAAAAACCTACATTTTACATTTTATCATCAATAAATAGTCCACTTTAAAGTTAATTTTACTGTAAACACTCACTTAGGCCAATGTTTTTGTAAGACTGCTTTTCTTAAGCAAAAATTTTATTTTATATAAAACATATAGTCACGCAAATTAATGGGCATCTGCAGTAATCCAAATGTTTGATATCAGGTCAAAGACACTCAAATGGTATTTAAGAACAATTGTTTATATTAATCAAATATAATTGTGTTTTATTTAATTACATATTATAAGAATTAATATTGACACAATTAGGAGTTCTGTAAAGTGAGTCAGTTTTTACCTCTCTCACTCTATTTCCTGTTCTTGAGGAACTGCAACACTGACTTCCATAGAAGCTACACGTTTTCACACTCCCACCAGCAACAGATGAGTGTTCACAGTACTATACATCCTCTCCAGTATGAGATGTTATTGCTTTTATGTATCTTGACCATTATAACTGGTGTAAGATGAAATCACAAGTTTATTTTTTATTTTAATTTGAATTTCTCTGGTGACTAAGCTTGTTGAAGCTTTAAGTGCTGCTTAAGCATTAATGTTTTCTCTTCTGAAACTTCTGATGAGATCTGTATTCCATTTTTAAAAGGAGTTATTTGCTTTGCTGATGTTCATTGATGTGTGTGTGTGTGTGTGTGTGTGTGTGTGTGTGTGTGTATGTGTGTGTGTGTGTGTGTATCAGATATAAAGTTGATAAAGATTGTTTCTTATATTGTGGGCTGCTACTTTGTTTAAATGATGCTTTCTTCTGTTACACAGAATATTTTCTGTTTCATTGTGGTTCTTAAGGCCTGTGATGTCCTTGTCCTGTTCAAAAAGTGTTGCTCTGTGTGTGCCATGGAGTTGAAGAATAGTCTACCACTTCTCTTCTATCATATTCAGCATGTCTGGATTTATGTTGAAGTCTTTGATTCATTTGTATTTAAATTTGTTCAGCGTGATAAGCATGGATCTTTTTATATTCTTCTACATTCAGCTAATCAGATTGTATTTATGTATTCTTTACCAAACGTCATGTGAACATTGGTGTGTAGAGTTCTTCAATTCTCTCTGCTTGAGCAACCTGTCTGTTCTTATGCCAGCACCATGCTCTTCTTATTACTATAGCTCTATAATACAATTGGAGGGCAGGTTAATGATACCTCCAGCAATTCCTTTATTTTTCAGGAGTTTTTCACAATCTTGGGTTTTTGTATTTCTATATGAAATTATAAAGTACTTTTTCAAGTTTTATGGATAATTGTGTTAGAATATTTTTATTGGATATATTCTTTATTTACATTTCAAATGATTTCCCCTTTCCTGGTTCCTTGATCCCCAAAAGTCCCATAAGCCCTCTTCCCTTCCCCCTGTTTCCCAATCAACCCCCTCCCACTTTCCTGGTATTCCCCTAATACAGTTGCAGCAAGCCTTTTCAGGACCAACTAGGGGCCTTTCTTCCTTCCTTCTTCTTGGACATCTTTTGATATGTGAATTGTGTCTTGGGTATTCTGAGCTTCTGAGCTAAAATCCACTTATCAGTGAGTAGATACCATGTGTTAGAATATTTTTAAGGATTGCAATGAATTTGAAGGTTACTTTCTGTAAGATCACTATCTTTGCTATATTAATTGAAATGGTGGATAATATTTCCATCTTACTTATATTTTCTTCAAATCTTTCCATTTTTCACATGAGTCTCTTATTTGTTTAGAGTTACCCCATGATATTTTATTTATTTAATTATATTTAATATTTGAAAAGTGTCATTATCTCAATTTCTTTCTCCAGCTGTTTATCATTTGTATATAGGTATGTGATTGGATTTTTGAGTTAACTATCTAGCTTCTATGCTGAAAGTGATTATTAGCTATAGGAATTTTCCTGTGGAACTTTTAGTTCACATATACATTCTATCATATCATCTGCAAATAAATTTACTTTCACATTATCTTCTTTGGTCAATTTATTCTGTTAGCTAATACATCAAGTACTATATTAAAAAGGCAAAGAGAAAGACATTGTATCATTCTTGATTTTAGTGGAATTTCTTTGATTTTCTCTCCATTTGAGTTTCAACAAGCTATAGGCTTTCTACAAACTGTGATTAGTATGTTCAGGTCAGGTATACACTTTTTATTCCTAATCACTCCAGAACTTCTATTATGAGTGTTTTTAAATTTTGTCACAGGAATTTTCTGTATCTAATGAAGGATCAGATGATTTTTCTCTTTCAATATGTTTACATATGTTTGATTTATTAGATTTATGTATGTTGAACTATCCTTGTGTCTGTAGAATTAAATCTACTTAATGCCAGAAGATGATCTTTTGGTGTATTGTTAGGTTTGGTTTACATGTATTGTATTACATCATTAATCATTAAGGAAATGCAAATCAAAACAACCCTGAGATTTCACCTCACACCAGTCAGAATGGCTAAGGTCAAAAACTCAGGAGGCAGCAGGTGTTGGCGAGGATGTGGAGAAAGAGGAACACTTCTCCACTGCTGGTGGGATTGCAAGATGGTGCAACCACTTTGGAAATCAGTCTGGTGGTTCCTCAGAAAACTGAGCATGTCATTTCCTGAGGACCCTGTTATACCACTCCTGGGCATATATCCAGAGGATTCTTCAGCATGCAATCAGGACACATGCTCAACTATGTTCATAGCAGCCCTATTTGTAGTAGCCAGAAGCTGGAAAGAACCTAGGTGTCCTTCAACGGAGGAATGGATACAAAAAATGTGGTATATTTACTCAATGGAGTACTATTCAGCCATTAGAAACAATGAATTCATGAAATTCTTAGACAAATGGATGGAGCTGGAGAACATCATACTAAGTGAGGTAACCCAGTCTCAAAAGATCAATCATGGTATGCATTCACTGATAAGTGGATATTAGCCTAGAAACTTTGAATACCCAGGACATAATCCACAAATTAAATGATGTCCAAAAAGATTGGAGGAGTGGCCCCTGGTTCTGGAAAGACTCAGTGCAAGAGTATAGGGGAATTCCAGAACAGGGAAGTGGTAAGTGGTGGATGGAAGAATAGGGGGCTTATGGGACTTGTGGGGAGTGGGGACCCAGAAAAGGGGAAATCATTTGCAATGTAAATAAAAAAAAAGAATTTCTGAGCCGGGCAATGGTGGAGCATGCCTGTAATCCCAGAACTCTGGGAGGCATAATCAGGCAGATTTCTGAGTTCGAGGTCAACTTGATGTACAGAGTGAGTTCCAGGACAGCCAGGGCTATACAGAGAAATCCTGTCTCAAAAAAGCCAAATCCAAAAAAAAAAAAAAAAAATTCTGCATGTATATTCATAAGAGAAACTGGTCTGTAATACTCTTTCTTGTTTTTTTTTTGTTGTTGTTTTTGTTTTGTTTTGTTTTGTTTTTTTTTTTTTTGGTCTGGTTTAGTTTCAAGATGACCATGGTTTTACATATCAAATTATACAATATTTTGCTTTTCACATGTGGTGTAAAAATTTGAGGATTATTGACATTAATTTTGCTTTGAAAATCTAGTAGAATTCTATAGTAAACCCTTTTGGCCCTGGGCATTAATCAGTAGGGAGATTTAATTATTGTAGTGTAATTATGCTCAAATTAGTTATCTGATCTATTTTATTTTTGATTTTTATTTTTAATTTGTGGACAAAATATCTGTTTTATTATACATACATAAAGGGAATTTGGCCATTGCATCTCATGTTTAGGAAAGTGCCAAAAATAATTCCTAAATCATAAAATACAGGTTATTTAATTACATGTTTGACAAAACATAAAATACCTTTGAACTAAAATCTAAAACTTAATTATATCAAATGAAAACCTAAATAGCGATAAATACTAAAGCTGTGCATCAAGGATTAAGACTTCAATATTTACTACAAGATGATATCAAATTCAAGGTACTATAAACCAAAGTCCCATCAATCAACTTATTTGGTAGATAGGTATAAGTGTATAGTAGGTTAAACAACTCAGAAAATACAAAATAACTTTAGAAGTTAACCAAGTTAATGATCATGTGTATAATTAATAAAAATATCGTATGAATATATACAGATTTGTAATGGAAGCAATTTATAAAAAATAAAATTCACATAGTTGTTTTGGATTAAAGACATAAAGATTGGAAATTCTCTGTGGTTTTCAATTCAGTATAATGTTTTTATAGGATGTCCCAAACCTTCGGTTGGTCACAGAGTTAAAAAATAACAAAGGCAAGCAGAAAGATAAACAAATAGACAATCAGAAAAAAAATAGTTCAGAAATTAATGGAAGCATAGATAATTTATTTTTTAAATGTCAAGCTGAGCACAGCAAGTATGTAAGCATATATCAATTTATTTTACTTTGTGTTTGATGTCAAATATGAGATGTTCTTAGCTCTTTGAAGTTTCAGGCTTTACTTCCCCACAACATTATTCTGCACACTGGAATTGAATTTAAAATAAACTACTTTCTCCCATATGTTTCTTTTATTAATAAATATATATTATCAATGCAAAGAAATGAAAGTAGAACACAAGGATTTCTGAGAAAGGCAATAAAAAAGTATTTTTCATTGAAATAGCAGATAAATTGAACTTGATTAATAGGGAATGAGGAAAAATTGAAAAGACAAGCATAGTCAGCAAGGAAATAACCTTCAAAATATATACTTTACCTGAATTATGTTAATCACACAAGCATTAATACAACAGAAGTAAAAGCACAAATTAAAAGGACACTTAATATAATTTAAGTAGAAATGCACCAAATGAACCTTCCTTTCCTTACAGGTAGTATAGCAAAGGCAATAAACCCAATGCTCATACTTTATCAAGTAACAATATTAAAATAATACTAAAAGACTAAATGTTCCATTTAAAAGTACAAAGATTTTATTGTTGAATCTAAAAGGAAAAAGCAAAATATGGAAACAATTAAATAGTTAATATGCTAAAGTTAAAAAGATATCCCAAAGATCACTAATTCTGTACTAAACAGTTATTACAATGGCAATAATAGAAAACTTACAATTCATCATATTATGCTAAGGACACAAAATTCTTATAATCTTCATTGATTGTTTAATACCTAAAATATATATATTTTTTATCTTTTATTTTTTCACTTTATATCCTTCTCACTGACTGCTGCTCCTGCTGATCATCCCCACCCTCAGTCATCTTCCTATCCATCCACTTTTTCTCTGAGAGCTGGAGGTCCCCCAGGTATTCACTACAGTTTCTCTGGTCTTTGTGCATCCTCTGCCACTGAGGCAGTCCAGCTAGAAGAACTTGTCAAACAGACAGGCAAGAACTTTTGGATTAGCTCCTGCTTTAGTTGTTCAGGATCCACATGAAAACCAAGGTGCACATCTGATATATGAGTGCAGGGGACCTAGGTCCAGCCCCTGTATGTTCTTTGCTTGCTGGTTCAGTGCTTGAGATTCTCAACGTTCCAGGTGAGTTGACTGTGTTGGTATTGCTGTAGAGTTCTCCTTCAGAGCCCAAAATCCTTCCTCCAACTCAGGAAGGCTGAATGAAGCTGGGGGTGACCCAGTAGGAAGACCAGCAATCTCAATTAATCTGGACCACTGGGGTCTGTCAAACACTGGACCACCAACCAGGGTGCATGCACCAGGTGATATAAGGCACCTAGCACACATACAGTAGAGGACTGACAGATCTTTGTTCATTCAGAGATGATGCTCTTAACCCTCAAGAGACTGGAGGCCCCACGGAGTTTAGAGTTCAGGTGGAGTAGAAGGTAGGGACATCCCCGTGTAGACTGAGAGAGGGGAGGAGCTATAGGATGCGAAAGAGTTGGAGGGTGGACAGAGGTTGGCAGGGTTAGGAATCAAATATTGAGTGTATGATAAAAATAACAAATAAATAAAAATTCAAAAAATCGAGTACTCAAGCTCCATTCATAGTTTGGCTGGGGGTGTCTGTATCCCTCTGTGTCAGCTGCTGCATGGAGCCTCTCAGAGGAGAGCCTAGGCTCCTGTCTGCAAGCATATCAAAGTAATATTAATAGTGTCAGGGATTGGTGCTTGTCAGTGGGAAGGTTAACAAGCTGGGCTAGTTAGTGACTGGCCATTTACTCATTCTCAGTTCTGTTCTCTGTCCTTGCATTTCTTGTACACAGGATAAATTGTGTGTCAAAAGTTTTGTGCATGGCTTGGTGTCCCTATCACTGCACTAGTTCCTGTCTAGCTACCAGAAGTGGCCTCTTTAGGTTCTATATCTCCAATGCTGTAAGTCACAGCTAGAGTCACCCCCTTTGATCCTTGGAATCCTCCTTATCTCAGGTCTTTCCCACATCATTGAGATACCCCCACCTCCCCACTTCTGTCAGAGCAGATTTCCATCCATTCTCATGGCTGTCTGTCTATTCCTCCTGTCCCTCCCCATGCCTGATCCCAAACCTCAGCTCCAATTCCTTCCCTATGCACTCTCCCAACCACTTCCCTCCCTCCATCTGCTTCCTATAAGTATTTATTCACTTTTTAAGTGTTATTCAGGCATTCTTACCTGGGCCTTCCTTTTGTCTACATTCTTTGGGTCTATGATGTATCATAAGCATTCTATACTTTATGGCTGTCCTTTTGAGTCTGTGTTACCTCACTCAGGATGAAATTCTCAAGTTGCATCTATTTGCCTGCAAAATTCATGATACCATTGTTTCTAATAGCTGCATAGTTTTCCATTGTGCAGATATACCAAAATTTCTTTATTCATTCTTCAATTGAGGTACATCTAGATTGTTCTAAGTTTCTTGCTATTATAAATAAAGCTACTATAAGCAGAGTTGAGCAAGTGTCTTTGTGGGATATTGCAGTATCTTTTGGATATATGCCCAGGAGTAGTATAGCTGAATCTTGAGGAAGAACTATTCTCAGTTTTCTGAGAAACTATCAAATTAATTTCCAAAGTGGGTGTATAAGTTTTTACTCATACCAGAAATGGACAATTGTTCCTATTGTTCCAGTTCCTCACCAGCATGTGCTCTCACTTTTAATTATGTTTTAATTCTATGTCCCAGTATTTCATTGGCTTTTGCGGGTTATTGGTATTTGATTCTTGCACTATTTATAATTTTTTAATATTAGTCTTCTATCAGATGTAGGGTTGGTTAATATCCTTTACCAATCTGTACACTGACACTTTGTCATATCAACAGTGTCCTTTGCCTTACAGAAACTTTCTAGTTTCATGAGATACCCTTTATCAATTGTTGATACTAGAACCGGAGTCATTTGTGTTCTGTTCAGGGAATTATCTCCTGTACCAAGAAGTTCAGGATTATTCCCCAATTTTTCTTCTATTAAATTTAGTCTATCTGATTTTATGTTGAGGTCTTTGATTCAGTGCAGTTTGATAGGTTTGTTTGTTTGTTTGTTTGTTTGTTTTGTTGTTTTTTGGATTTAGTTTTTTCAAGACAGGGTTTCTCTGTATAGCCCTGGCTGCCCTGGAACTCACTCTGTAGACCAGGCTGTCCTCGAACTCAGAAATCTACCTGCCTCTGCCTCCCAGAGTGCTGGAATTACAGGCATCCACCACCACCGCCCAGCATGGGTTGATAGTTATTATTTATTTGCATTTCTCTACATGCAGACATACAATTATACTACCAACATTAGTTCAATTTGCTTTCTTTTTTCATTTTATGGTTTTGTTTTCTTTTTGAAAACTCAAATGTCCATAGGTATGTGGGTTTATTTGAAGTACTTCAATTCTGTTGAGTAACCTTTCTGTTTCTATAGCAAATATCACAGTTTTTATTACTATATTCTTTAGTATAGCTTGAGGTCATGTATAGTAATACCCCCAGAATTCTTTTCAATTGTTCAGGATTGTTTTGTCTATCCAGTATTTATTGGTTTTTCTTATTCATTCAGGAATTTCTCTATCAATGTCTGTAAAGAATTGTGCTGGAATTTTTATGGGAATGACATTAAATCTATAATTTGCTTTTGGCAATGTCTCTCTTTATTGTTGAGGTGTGTTTCTTATATACACTCAAATGATGGATCATGTTTTTGCAACAATTCTGTTAGCTTGTGTCTTTTATTGGAGCATTGAGATCATTAATGGTGAGAGATATTAATGACTAGTCACAGTTAAATTTTGTTATTTTGATGTTGCTTTTGGTGGCAGTGGTGGTGTTTCTGAGTGTATTTGTATGTGTGTTTATGTGTGTGTTTTCCTTGTTTTTCTTGCATGGAATTAATTATTTTTGTTTTTTTTTTGGATGTAGTTATTGTCCTTGTATTGCAGTTATTCTTCTAATGTTTTCTGTAGGGATTGATTTATATATAAATATTGTTTAAATTTGTATTTGTCTTGAAATATCTTGATTTTTGTTTTTCTAATTGTTTTTTTTTTTGTTTTGATCTATGGTGATTGAGAGTTTTGCTGGCTACAGTAGGCTAGTTTGGAATCTGTGATATTTTTTATGTTGCAAAATAACAGTACAGGTCCTTTTTAGCATTTAGAGTCTCTGTTGAAAAGTTGAGTATAATTCTCACAACTCTGTCATTCGATATTACATTGTGGTTTTTCTCTTGTGGCTTTTAATAATATTTGTTCCATTGATTTTGTGTTTTGATTATAATGTGGTAGGAGGTTTTTCTTTTCTGGTCCAGTCTTATTGTATTATATAAGCTTCTTGCATGTTTATAGGCATCTTGTTCTTTAGGTTGGAAAATGTTTCTTTGATGATTTTATTGAAAATATTTTCTGGACCTTGAAACTGGGACCTGTCACCTTCTGTTATTCCTATTTTTCTCTGGTTAGGTCTTTCCATGTTATCCCAGAGTTCCTGGATATTTTGTGTCAGGAATTTGCTAGATTTAATATTTTCTTTGACTGATGTATCAATTCAATCTATTGTATCTTTTATGTCTTAGATTATGTCTTTCTTTTCATATATTCTGTTGGTGATGCATTCATGTGTTGTTTCTGTCCCCTTTCCTAGTCTTACTATCTGCAGAATTTTCTCAGTTTGTGTTTTCTTTATTGCTTCTGTTTCCCTTTTTAGGTCTTAAACAGGTTTACTTATTTTCTTTACTTGTTTAATTTTATTATCTCATATTTATTTCAGGTATTTGTTTGCTTCTTTTTAAATGGCCTCTACCTGTTTCATTGTATTTTCCTCTATGTGTTTAGTGATTTATTCATTTCTTCTTTTAAAAACTCTATTATCTTTATAAGATTTTGGATTTAAGGTCATTTTCTAGGGTTTTGTTTGAGTTAGGATAACCAAAGCTTTCTGTATTAGAGTAGCTGTGCTCCGAATTTATCTTATTGCCATCACATTTGTTGCTTGTGTTCTTTTGAGGTCCTTCAGCAATCTGAATGGCTTTGTTCCCTGGATGTTCCTTTTGTAGTAGGTATTAGGATGAGGATTAACCTCAATGGTCCTGGTGTGGCAGGTCTCTGATAGATATTCTTTGGCTGTATGGTTCCAGATCAGCAGGTATGTATTGCTCAGGATCCACAGGTCTGTATAGTTCTGCCTTTACATGTGTGATGAAGGGTAGCAGAGAGGTAGCAGGGGAATAGAAGTTGACCAGGGATACCAGGTCTCAGGGCAGCTGGGGTTGCCTGCAAGGACTCAGCAAGCAACAAACATGGGCAGGGGAACTTCTTCATTGTTTTAAAACCACTAATTTGGTTACACCTTTAAAACATAGGCTTACGTATATCATATATTGCAGAAATTCTACAAAGATGTAACTATTTGGAAAAAAAACATAACCATGTATCCACATAAAGAATGTATAATTGTAAAAATCAAGTAGAATTTTCAATAACATGCATTGATTTTTTAAATAATTATAACATATCAATACAGTGATTCAACAACAAAAAACAATAAAATAATGACGTACATAAAACTAAGAATGATTCTTGATGCACATGTACAGATATTCACTCATAAATCACACTTACTGGAGAGCAGCAGAGGAAGAGAATCCCTGCGGCCACATTCGCTGCCTGCCGGGGCAGAAGACCTTCACTAGGTTCTGTATCACCCCGAGCTTTAGATCCCTGGCGGTGCAAACTGCCAGGGGTCTGCCTGCAGCCAAGAACTGAGCACATAGGAGGTTCATCTGCCGGTCCACTGGGTGTGGAGCCTGTGTCCTACCTGGAGAGCAGCAGAAGAAGAGAGTCCCCGCGGCCATATTCGCTGCCTGCCGGTGCAGAAAAGCATCACTAGGTACTATATCACCCTAGCTTAAGATCTCTGGAGGTGCAAACCTCCAGAGGTCTGCCTGCCTACGACCTGAGCACACAGGTGGTTCATCTCCCAGCTGGTAGGTCATGGGGCCTGTGTCCTGCCTGAAGAGCAACAGAGGTAGCAACACCCCGTGGCCATCTTGGTGGCCTGCCAGGGCAGAAAAACATCACTAGGTACTATATTATCATGAGCTTAAGATCTTTCGGGGTGCAAATCTCCAGGGTTCTGCCTGTGCCCAGAAACAGAGAACATAGGCAGTTTATCTGCAAGCTGGTCAGTCATGGGGCCTGTGTCCTACATGAGAATCAACAGAGGGAGTGACCCAAACACACACCATCTTTGCTCCATAACAGAGCAGTCTGAGAACACCTGGTTCACCTTGACAACCCAAGTATAACATTTCTTGAGGCAAAACTGAGCAGAGATCCAAAGACACAAAAAAAGTAGGCAGCATATCAGTAATCTGTGCCAGAGGAAACTCAGTCATCCAGTGTCATGGAAATAGCCTTAAAGGTCCACAGTAGGTTGAAGCACCAGCCAGTGACAATAAGACCAGTGAGAACTACATGGCTAAAGGTAAGTGTAGGAATGTTACTAACAGAAACCAAGGCATTATATCAGTACCTGAACCCAATTCTCCAACAATAGCAAGTCCTGGATAACCCAACACACCAGAAAAACAAGAGTTGGACTTAAAAGCACTGGTAAGGATGCTGTTAGAGGAACACATGAAGGACATAAATAAATCTCTTAAAGAAATTCAGGAGTAAAATGATCACAAGCTAAAAGCCCTTACAAGGGAAACACAAAAAAATCACTTAAAGAAATTCAGGACAATATGGGTCAGCAGTTTGTAGCCAATAAGGAGGAAATGCAAAAATCACTTAAAAAATACAGGAGAACTTTGATCAATAGGTCAAATTCATGAAAGAGGAAACACAAAAATCTCTCAAAGAATTAGAGGAAAACACAAACAAGCAAATGATGGATCTGAGCAAAAACATCTAGGATCTAAAAACAGAAGTAGAAACAACTAAGAAAGCACAAAAAGAGACAACTTTGGAGATAGAAAACCTTGGGAAGAAATCAGGGACCATAGATGCAAATATCAACAACAGAATACAAGAGAGAGAAGAAAGAATATCAGATGTCAAAGATACCATAGAAATCATGGAATCAACAGTCAAAGAAATGCAAAATGCAAAAACCTTGTAACTCAAAATATCCAGGAAATCCAGGACACAAAGAGAAAGCCAAATCTAAGGATTATAGGCATTGATGAGAGTGAAGATTTGCAACTTAAAGGGCCAGCAAAAATCTTCAACAAAATTATGGAAGAAAACTTCCCTAACCTAAAGAGAGAGATGCCCATGAATATAAAAGAAGCCTGCAGAACTCCAAACAGACTAGACCAGAACAGAACTACCTCCTGTCACATAATAATCAAAACCCCAAATGTACTAAACAAAGAGAGAATACTTAGGGCCGTCAGAGAAAAAGGGCAAGTAACATATAAAGGAAGACCTATCAGAATTACACCAGACTTCTCCCCAGAGACCATGAAAGCTAGAAGATCCTGGGAAGAGCTCATGCAGACTCTAAGAGAACACAAATGCCAGCCGAGACTACTATACCCAGCGAAATTCTCAATTACTATAGATGGAGAAAAAAAGATATTCCATGACAAAACCAAATTTACATAATATCTTTCCACAAACCCAGCCCTACAAAGGATAATAGGGGGAAAACAACATTACAATGAGGGAAACTATACCCTGGAAAAAGCAGGATGTTAAGCTTCTTTCATCAAACCCAAAAGAATATAACCACACAGGTATAAAATTAACATCAATAATAGAAAGCAATAACCACTACTCTTTAATATCTCTTAACATCAATGGACTCAATTCCCCAATAAAAAGAAGCCTGGATTAACAGACTGGTTACATAAACCATATAAGAAACACACCTCAGTGTGCTGCATATAAGAAACACACCTCAGTGTCAAAGACAAAAACTACCTCAGAATAAAAGGCTGGAAGACAATTCAACAAGCAAATGGTCTCAGGAAACAAGCTGGAGTTGCCATTCTAATGTCAGATAAAATTAACTTTCAACCTAATGTCATCAAAAGAGACATGGAAGGTCACTTCTTGCTGGTCAAAGGAAAAATCCAACAAGGAGAACTCTCAATTCTGAACATCTATGCCCCAAGTACAAGGATGCCCTCATTCATAAAAGAAACTTTACTAAAGCTCAAAGTACACATTGCACCTAACACAATAATTGTGGGTGACTTCAACACTCTATTCTCATCAATGGACCGATCAGGAAAACAGAAACTAAACAGGGAGACAGTGAAACTAATTGAAGCTTTGGACCAATTGGATTTAACATAAATATATATATATAAAACTTTTCATCCCAAAGCAAAAGAATATACCTTTTTCTCAGCACCTCATGGTACCTTCTCCAAAATTGTTCATATAGTTGGTCACAAGACAGACCTCAACAAATATAAGAAGACTGAAATAATTCCATGCCTCCTATCAGACCACTATGGAGTAAAAGTGGTCTTTAATAACAATAAAAACAACAGAAAGCCCACATACACATGGAAACTGAACAATATTCTACTCAATGATACCTTGGTAAAGGAAGAAAGAAAGAAAGAAATCAAAGATATTTTAGAATTTAATGAAAATGAAGGCACAAAATACACAAATCTATGGGACACAATGAAAGCAGTGCTAAGAGCAAAATTCATAGCTTTGAGTGCATCCAAAAAGAAATTTGATAGAGCATACACTAGAAGATTAATGGAACCACTGAAAGCCCTGGAACAAAAAGAAGCTAATTCACCCAGGAGGAGGAGAAGATAGGAAATAATCAAACTCAGAGCTGAAATCAATCAAGTAGAAACCAAGAGAGCCATACAAAGAATCAACAAAACCAGGAGCTGGTTCTTTGAAAAAAATCAACAAGATGGATAAACCCTTAGCCAGACTAACCAAAGGGCACAGAGAAAGTATCCAAATTAACAAAATTAGAAATGAAAACAGAGATATTACAACAAAAACCGAGGAAATTCAAAAAATCATCAGATCCTACTACAATAGCCTGTACTCAACACAACTGGAGAATATGGAGGAAATGGAAAATTTCTTAGATACCAAATACAAAAATTAACCCAGGATCAAATATATCATCTAAACAGACCCATAACCCCTAAAGAAATAGAAGGGATCATGGATAGGCTTCTGACCAAAAAAAAAAAAAAAAAAAAAACACAGGACCAGATGGTTTCAGTGTAGAATTCTATCAGACCGTCAAAGAAGACTTAACACCAATACTCTTCAAACTATTCCATCAAATAGAAACAGAAGGAACACTACCAAACTCCTTCTATAAAGCCACAATTGCACTGACACCAAAACCACACAAAGATCCAACTAAGAAAGAGAATTTCAGGCCAATTTCCCTTATGAATATTGATGCAAAAATACACAATAAAATTCTTGCCCACCGAATCCAAGAACACATCAAAATGATCATCCACCAGGATCAAGTAGGCTTCATCCCAGTAATGTAGGTATGGTTCAATATAACGAAATCCATAAATGCTATCCACTACATAAACAAACTCAAAGAAAAAAAACCACATGATCATTTCATTAGATGCTGAAAAAGCATTTGACAAAATTCAGCCTCCTTTCATGCTAAAAGTCTTGGAAAGGACAGGAATTCAAGGCCCATATCTAAACATAGTAAAAGCAATATACAGCAAACCGGTAGCCAACATCAAACTAAATGGAGAGAAACTTGAAGCAATCCCACTAAAATCAGGGACTAGACAAGGCTGCCCCCTCTCTCCATATCTTTTCAATATAGTTCTTGAAGTCCTAGCTAGAGCAATTAGACAACAGAAGGAAGTCAAAGGGATACAAATTTGAAAGGAAGAAGTCAAACTATCACTATATGCAGATGATATTATCATATACTTAAGTGACCCTAAAAACTCTACTAGAGAACTCCAATAGCTGATAAACAACTTCAGCAAAGTGGCTGGCTACAAAACCAACGCAAGCAAATCAGTAGCCTTTATATATTCAAAGGATAAGCAGACTGAGAAAGAAATTAGGGAAATGACCCCCTTCACAATAGCTAAAAAGAGCATAAAGTATCTTGGGGTGACTCTAATCAAACAAGTGAAAGACCTATATGAAAAGAACTTCAGTTCTCTGAAGAAGGAAATCGAAGAAGATCTCAGAAAATGGAAAAATCTTCCATGCTCGTGGATTGGCAGGATTAATATAGTTAAAATGGCCATCTTGCCAAAGGCAATCTAGAGATTCAGTGCTATCCCCATAAAAATCCGAACCCAGTTCTTCATAGAGATAGAAAGAGCAATTCTCAAATTCATCTGGAAAAACAAAAAAACCCATGATAGCCAAAACTCTTCTCGACAGTAAAAGAACTTCCGGGGGATTCAGTATCCCACACCTCAAACTTAACTACAGAGCAACAGCGAAAAAAATTGCATGGTATTGGTACAATGTCAGACAAGCGGATCAATGGAATAGGATTGAAGACCCAAAAATGAACCAACATACCTATGGTCACTTGATCTTCGACAAAGGAGTTGAAAGCATCCAGTGGAAAAAAGATAGTCCTTTCATCAAATGGTGCTGGTTCAATTGGAGGTCAGCATGCAGAAGAATGCGAATCGATCCATTCTTATCTCTTTGTACCAAGCTCAACTCCAAATGGATCAAGGACCTCCACATAAAACCTGACACACTGAAACTAATAGAAAAGAAACTGGGGAAGACCCTTGAGGACATGGGCACAGGGGAAAAGTTCCTGAATAGAACACCAATAGCTTAAGCTCTAAGACCAAGAATTGACAAATGAGACCTCATAAAACTACAAAGTTTCTGTAAGGCAAAAGATACTGTCAAAAGGACAAAACATCAACCAAAAGATTGGGAAAGGATCTTCACCAACCCTAAATCGGACAGAGGGTTAATATCTTATATATACAAAAAACTCAAGAACATAGAACCCAGAGAACCAAATAATCCCATTAAAAAGTGGGGGTATGGAGCTAAACAAAGAATTTTCACATGAAGAACTTCGGAGGCCTGAGAAACACCTTAAGAAATGTTCAACATCATTAATCATTAGGGAAATGCAAATCAAAACAACCCTAAGATTTCACATCATACCAGTCTGAATGGCTAAGGTCAAAAACTCAAGAAACAGCAGGTGTTGGCAAGGATGTGGAGAAAGAGGAACACTCCTCCACTGCTGGTGGGATGGCAAGATGGTGCAACCATGTTGGAAATCAGTCTGGAGGTTCCTCACAAAACTGGACATGACGCTTCCTGAGGACCTTGCTCTATACCACTCTTGGGCATATACCCAGAGGATTCTTAAGGGATGGTTCAATATAAGGAAATCCATCAATGCTATCCACTACATAAACAAACTTAACGAAAAAAAAAAGCATATGATCATCTCATTAGATGCAGAAAAAGCATTTGGCAAAATTCAGCATCCTTTCATGCTAAAAGTCTTGGAAAGAACTGGAATTCAAGGCCCATACCTACACATCATTAAAGCAGTATACAGCAAACTGGTAGCCAACATCAAACTAAATGGAGAGAAACTTGAAGCAATCCCACTAAAATCAGGGACTAGACAAGGCCTGTACTCTCTCGATATCTTTTCGATATAGTACTTGAAGTTCTAGCTAGAGCAGTTAGACAACATAAGGAGGTCAAGGGGATACAAATTGGAAAGGAAGAAGTCAAATTATCACTATTTGCAGATGACAAGATAGTCTACTTAACTGACCTGAAAACCTCCACCAGAGAACTCCTACAGCTGATAAACAACATCAGCAAAGTGACTGGTTATAAAATCAAATTATGCAAATCAGTTGCCTTCCTATACTCAAAGGATAAGCAGGCTGAGAAAGAAGTTAGGGAAATAACACCCTTCTCAATAGCCACAAACAATATAAAATATCTTGGTGTGACTCTAACCAAACAAGTGAAAGATCTATAAGACAAGGTCTCTGAAGAAGGAAATCGAAGAAGACCTCAGAAAATGGAAAAATCTGCCATGCTTGTGGATCGGCAGGATTAATACAGTTAAAATGGCCATCTTGCAAAAAGCAATCTACAGATTCAACACAATTCCCATCAAAATCCCAACGCTATTCTTCACAGAGTTAGAAAAAGCAATTCTCAAAATCATCAGGAATAACAAAAAACCCAGGATAGCTAAAAACTATTCTCAACAACAAAAGAAATTCTGGGGGAATCAGTATCCCTGACTTCAAGCAATACTACAGAGCAATAGTGTTAAAAACTGCATGGTATTGGCACAGTGACAGACAAGTGGACCAATGGAATAGAATTGAAGATCCTGAAATGTCCACACACCTATGGTCACTTGATCTTCGACAAAGAAGTCAAAAACATCCAGTGGAAAAACGATAGCCTTTTCAACAAATGGTGCTGGTTCAACTGGAGGTCAGCATGCAGAAGAATCCGAATTGATCCATTCTTATCTCCATGTACTAAACTTCACTCCAAGTGGATCAAGGAACTCCATGTAAAACCAGTCACACTGAAACTAAAAGAAAAGAAACTGGGGAAGACCCTTGAGGACATGGGCACAGGGGAAAAGTTCCTGAACAGATCACGAAGAGGTTATGCTCTAAGATCAAGAATTGACAAATGGGACCTCATAAAATTACACAGTTTCTGTAAGGCAAAGGACACTGTTAAAAGGACAAATCGGCAACCATCAAATTGGGAAAGGATATTCACCAACCCTACATCTGATAGAGGGCTAATATCCAATATATACAAAGAACTCAAGAAGCTAGACTCCAGGCAACCAAATAACCCTATTAAAAAATCGGGTACAGATCTAAACAAGAATTTTCACCTGAAGAAATTCAGATGGCTGAGAGGCACCTTAAGAAGTGCTCAACATCCTTAGTCATTAGGGAAATGCAAATCAAAACAACCCTGAGATTTTACCTTACATCAGTCAGAATGGCTACCATTAAAAACTCAGGGAACAGCAGGTGTTGGCAAGGATGTGGAGAAAGAGGAACACTCCTCCATTGCTCGTGGGGCTGTATCATGGTACAACCACTTTGGAAATCAGTCTGGCGGTTCCTCAGAAAACTGGACATGACACTTCCGGAGGACCCTGCTATACCTCTCCTGGGCATATACCCAAAGGATTCCCGGCATGCAATAAAGACACATGCTCCATTATGTTCATAGCAGCCTTATTTATAATAGCTAGAAGCTGGAAATAACCAAGATGTCCCTCAAAGGAGGAATGGATACAGAAAATGTGGGATATTTGCACAATAGAATACTACTCAGCAATTAGAAACAATAAATTCACAAAATTTTTAGGCAAATGGTTTGATCTGGAAAATATCATCCTAAGTGAGGTAACCCAATCACAAAAGAATACACATGGAATGCAATCTCTGAAAAGTAGATATTAATTAGCCAAGAAGCTCTGAATACCCAAGGCACAAATTGCATAACAAATGACTCCCATGAAGAAGTATGGAGAGGGTCCTAATCCTGGAAAGGATTGATCTAGCATTGGAGGGGAATATAAGGACAGAGAAAAAGGAGGGAGGTGATTGGAGACTGGATGGAGAGAAGAAGGTTTAAGGGACATGTGGGGAGGGGGATCTGGGAAAGGGTAACTCATTTGGAATGTAAACTAAAAATATAGAAAATACAAATATTAAAAATATATGTAAAAAAAGAAACAATGAATTCATGAAATTCTTTTTTTTTTCCCTGAGACAGGGTTTCTCTCTGTAGCCCTGGCTGTCCTGGAACTCACTCCATAGACCAGGCTGGCCTTGAACTCAGAAATCCACCTGCCTCTGCCTCCCAAAGGCCGGGATTAAAGGCATGCGCCACCAGACCTTCAAAGAAGAGTTAACACCAATACTCTTCAAACTATTCCACAAAATAGAAACAGAAGGAACACTACCCAATTCCTTCTACGAAGCCACAATTACGCTGATACCAAAGCCACACAAAGATCCAACAAAGAAAGAGAACTTCAGACCAATTTCCCTTATGAACATCGATGCAAAAATACTCAATAAAATTCTTGCCAACCGAATCCAAGAACACATCAAAACGATCATCCACCATGATCAAGTAGGCTTTATCCCGGGAATGCAGGGTTGGTTCAATATACGGAAATCCATCAATACAATCCACTACATAAACAAACTCAGAGAACAAAACCACATGGTCATTTCATTGGATGCTGAAAAAGCATTTGACAAAATTCAGCATCCTTTTATGCTTAAAGTCTTGGAGAGAACAGGAATTCAAGGCCCATACCTAAACATAGTAAAAGCAATATACAGCAAACCGGTAGCCAGCATCAAACTAAATGGAGAGAAACTTGAAGCAATCCCACTGAAATCAGGGACCAGACAAGGCTGCCCCCTTTCTCCTTATCTTTTCAATATTGTACTTGAGGTACTAGCTCGGGCAATTCGACAACATAAGGAGGTCAAAGGGATACAAATTGGAAAGGAGGAAGTCAAACTATCATTATTTGCAGACGACATGATCGTCTACCTAAGTGACCCAAAGAACTCCACTAGAGAGCTCCTACAGCTGATAAACAACTTCAGCAAAGTGGCAGGTTACAAAATCAACTCAAGCAAATCAGTGGCCTTCCTATACTCAAAGGATAAGCAGGCTGAGAAAGAAATTAGGGAAATGACCCCCTTCACAATAGCCACAAACAGTATAAAGTATCTTGGGGTGACTCTTACCAAACATGTGAAAGATCTGTATGACAAGAACTTCAAGACTCTGAAGAAGGAAATGGAAGAAGACCTCAAAAAATGGGAAAACCTCCCATGCTCATGGATTGGTAGAATCAATATAGTTAAAATGGCCATTTTGCCTAAAGCACTATACAGATTCAATGCAATACCCATCAAAATCCCAACTCAATTCTTCACAGAGTTAGAAAGAGCAATTATCAAATTCATCTGGAACAACAAAAAACCCAGGATAGCTAAAACTATTCTCAGCAACAAAAGAAAATCTGGGGGAATCAGTATCCCTGACCTCAAGCAATACTACAGAGCAATAGTGTTAAAAACTGCATGGTATTGGTACAGTGACAGGCAGGAGGATCAATGGAACAGGATTGAAGATCCAGAGATGAACCCACACACCTATGGCCACTTGATCCTCGACAAAGAGGCTGAAAACATCCAATGGAAAAAAAAAAATAGCCTTTTCAACAAATGGTGCTGGTTCAACTGGAGGTCAGCATGCAGAAGAATGCGAATTGATCCATCCTTGTCTCCTTGTACTAAGCTCAAATCCAAATGGATCAAGGACCTCCACATAAAGCCAGACACTCTGAAGCTAATAGAAAAGAAACTGGGGAAGACCCTTGAGGACATCTGTACAGGGAGAAAGTTTCTGAACAGAACACCAATAGCGTATGCTCTAAGAGCAAGAATTGACAAATGGGACCTCATAAGGTTACAGAGTTTCTGTAAGGCAAAGGACACCATCAAGAGGACAGATCGGCAACCAACAAATTGGGAAAAGATCTTCACCAATCCTACATCAGATAGAGGGCTAATATCCAATATATATAAAGAAATTCTTAGACAATTGGATGGAGCTGGAAAAACATCATACTAAGGGAGGTAACCCAATCTCAAAATATCAAAGTATGCACTCACTGATAAGTATTTATTATCCTAGAAACTTGGAATACCCATGACATAATCCACATATTAAATGAGGTCCAAAAAGAACGGAGGAATGGCCGCTTGTTTGGGAATGACTCAGTGCAACAGTATAGGGGAATACCAGAACAGGGATGTAGGAAGGAGTAGATGGAGGAACAAGGGGAGGGAAGACAGCTTATGGGACTTGCGGGGAGTAGGGAACCAGAAAAGGGGAAATCATTTGAAATGAAAATAAAGAATACATCGAATAAAAAAATAAATCATACTTATGTAACAGTTTGTAAAAACATGGAAATGTCTATGTTCTTACAAATGGTTGTATGAGAGTAGGAGTTGAGTATCTTTGTTAAGAAAGATAAAATATTTGGGCCAACTAAAGCTTTTAGAAGTGAAACATAAATTCATTGTCTTCGGTGTAGTGATAGTTTCCTGTTTATGCATATATAAATGTACATCAAATCACATATGCTAATTATGGTCATCTTACTTTAGGGTGCTTTATTAGACTATACAATTTATTAGAGGACTAAGAAAAGTGGGATAGTAAAGACAGCTAGCCTGGACATGTGTTAAGAATACATTAGTCCTGAGTTAGAGCTGAATTAGGGTTTATAATTCTACTCCTATGAATTATTACGTACTTGGAATTCCTACCAACATCAACTCAAAAATAAACATGACTTTGTTTTTCTGTTATTTTCCTATTCCAAATTATATGCAATAGAATATAAATTACTTTTTAATAGCTAGAAAGTACCATGAAATACTGAGCTGGAAACACTCTCTAATTTCTTCACATGCTGTAATATTGTCTTCCCTTGGTGCCACAGCTAACAAAAGATTGCCTTGCTGTGACCTCTTTCAGATCCTAATGATTCATGAGGAGACTCCCTGAGGCTGCACAGAGGCTCCTTCATGGTTTGAATGTTTAAATGTTTTATAATATCTAAAGGCAAATGGATCTAACAATTTTTATAAATTTTAGTGAAAGGAAGTTTCATTTTTACATAAAGGAGTTTCATACACATTCTAGCTTTTAGGCATTAGAAAAGTATACTCACATATCTGGTATATGCATCTTTAGTAGCTGGCACATTACTCCCTTGCTAAAACAATTGATATGGGATGAACATCTCCTTTCTAATATGAAATTATACCCTTTGTATGATTCCTGCCACTAGGTAACATTAAGTGACCACTCTGTACTAAGTGGAATATTGTGCACATTATAACACATAACTAAAATAAAACTCTAAAACATTAAAAATACTTAAAATGAATGTTACTGAAAATATATCAGAGATAAATATAAGGAAATCAGAGATATTTGATTTTTTTCAAAATTTGTAAGAAATGTGTTTGTTGTCTAGAAGTATACATATGTAGAGAAAAATTTTAAAGGCAGAAAAGTTAAATTTATAATCATTGGAGTAAAGGCTACACAGAGCACGAGGAAAGTGAGAGAACACTGGATAGAAATTGAGGTCAACAATAATACATGGTTATGTACATCATTCACATACTTTTAATAAGAGATAAGTTGTAGAATACTCCTAACTATATGCTATGAAGGATTAAAATAGTATAATTCCCTTTGAATTCCATCCTTAGTCACCAGGGCAATGAAAATCAAAACAACCATGAGATTTTACCTCACACCAGTCAGAATGACTAAGATCAAAAACTCAGGAAAAAACAAGTTCTGGGGAGGATGTGGAGAAAGAGAAACACTCCTCCACTGCTGGGGGGATTGCAAGCTGATACAACCACTCTGGAAATCAGTCTGGTGGTTCCTCAGTAACCTGGGCATGATACTACCAGAAAACACTGTTATAATACTCCTTTGTATATACACAGAGGATTCCCAGCATATAATAAGGACACATGCTCCACTATGTTCATAGCACCCCTATTTATAATAGCCAGAAGCTGGAAAGAACCCGTTTGTTACTCAATGGAAGAATGGATACAGAAAATGTGGTATATTTACACTACGGAATAATATTCAGCTATTAAAAACAATGAATTCATGAAATTCTTAGGCAAGTGGGTGGAACTGGAGAACATCATCCTAAATGAGGTAACCCAGTCTCAAACACTCACTCAAACACTCACTCATGGTATGCATTCACTAATGAGTGGATATTATCCCAGAAGCTTGGAATACCCAAGAAACAATTCACATATCAAATGATACCCAAGAAGAATGAAGGAGAGGCCCCTGGTCCTGCAAAGGCTCTTGCAGCAGTGTAGGGAAATAACAGGCCAGGAAAATGGGAAGGGGCTGATTGGGGAACAGGGGAAGGAAAGAGCGCTTATGGGACTTTCAGGGAGGGGGGATCCAAGAAAGGGGAAATTGTTTGAAATGTAAATAAAAAAGTATATCAAATAAAAACAAAAGGATTTCTTTTTCTGAATATTGTTCTACTATACACATAGTCTCTGAATGTTGCACAATCCCCATTATTGTACCTGAGCGCGGATTTTGCAGTTGACTATGGGAAGCAGTGCCAGACAGCAGATCTGTAGTCACAAAAGCCAGAACAAAACTTAGGACACAAGAGACAGAATTCACAGGGGATTGCCTTTTATGCATTCATTTCCTTCACTCTGGGGTTCTTCAGTTGTATTGCATGTAGTACAATACCTGGTAATTATCTGGAGGACATTTTTATTTACTTTAGATCAATTGCGAGTAATATTTTTTAAAAATTTTCTTAACAAGCTGTTGCAAAAGTAGGTATCTACTTTTTCTTTAGCAGTGTTCAAATGGTTCAGACATAAATAATTCATCATCTAGGACTGACTGCTTGTATGCCAGGTTAGTTTTTATTTATATTCTGAGGATTGGGGTATTATAAATCTAAGCCATATAAATCAAAGGTCACACTCCATTTGATAGCTATAGAAATTAAATTTCTGATGCAATACTAACGCCTGGCAGCAGGGTGTTATCTACTTTTACATTTCCTCTGATCAGTCAATATCACTACATATCTGAGTTTGAAGTCATTGAGAAGTAATTTCACATGCAACATAAAACCTTCTCAGGTGATTTTGTGGCTAGTGTTACTGACAAACTATATGAGACAGCAGTAGGAACTAAAGAAATACAATCAGGTCTAACAAATTCTTCTTACAATTTATGGTGGTTTGAAAGGTTACATAATTTGTCCACAGTAATTCTCAGAGAAGTAACCCTGTGGAGAGAGTGTGTATCTGCACATCTCTAGGGTGTTTTTTCCCCCCTCTCAAATCCTCAAAGGCAATAAATAAATTGAACTAAATATCTAGTTCAGTGGGAAATTCTTTGTCTATCATGAATGAGTTCCCAAGTTTGGTCCTCAGTATGGCAAACAAAAGCAGCTACTAAATCAATGTAATTTTCTCATTATCTTCACACTAAAACTATTTATTGACTATTTCCCTATTTAAGATTCATGATTTGGTGTAGATAGAAATACTAGGTGTCAATGGGATTAATTATCTTCTGTTCTAAGAGTATTTTCTGAAAAGAGATGATTATCAAGGGAAAATTTATCTCTGCCTTGTCATTCCTTAAATTTCTTATGATTTTCTTGCTAGTCTTATGTTAGCAACGATGAACCAATTTGGGGATTAGCACTACTTAGTACAAGCATGTCATTGTAGATCTATTTAAACTTAGATGTCATTGTCATATCTCATACATCTGAGACCACTGCATTGATTTCTTGTATCAATTAATAAGGAAGCATTACAAGTTTGGAATGCATCACAATATTCTCTTCTTATTGATGGCAAAGGCTTATTAAAAGCAGCAATACTCTGTTTGTACTTTACTGAGCAGATTATGTTTTGTACTTTCAAAATGACAATTACCAATGCTCACTTTCTTGCAAAGAATTTAAAAAGAAAACTCACAGGTCCTCAAGACTAGAAGAGAATGAAATAGAAGAAAATATAGTAGTTTAAAATATCAAGATATGTAACTGCTTAATCTGTAAGTAAAACAAGAGTTATTTGACAAGGGATATAATAATAGTATTTGATATTTTCACTCTGTTTTTTGATAAGCATATTCCATAAAAATGAGTATAGTTAAGAACAGAAAATTATTTAAGTACTTAACTATAATTAGAGTTCATTAATAATAAATATTGCAAATCATGTCCTTGACTATAAATGATATAACCCGTTTTCATCTACTTAGCCTTTGTGTGTTTTGTTAGCAGGCCTAGATCTGTCCTAACTAGCAAATTTGGAAATTATTAAATTCTTAAATGTTTTGTTCCTATTCTTACATTATTGATAGGAAATTCTTTTCATAAAATATATTCTAATTATGCTTTCCTTTCCCAAAACTTCTGTGAGATATTCCATATATTTCCTTCCCTCTGAATCCAGGCCTCTTTCTGATTATTAGTACCATCAAAGAATAATAATGAAAGAAAATAAGATCAATCACAAACAAATCAAAATGAGACAAAACAATCAAAAGAAAAAGAGCCAAAGAAAAAGAACAGAAATTATAGAGTCAGAGATATTCACATGTACACATATAAGAATCTTAGAAAAACACAAAACAAAAAGCCATATTCCATGCAGTTTTTAACACTATTGCTCTGTAGTATTGCTTGAGGTCAGGGATACTGATTCCCCCAGATTTTCTTTTGTTGCTGAGAATAGTTTTAGCTATCCTGGGTTTTTTGTTGTTCCAGATGAATTTGATAATTGCTCTTTCTAACTCTGTGAAGAATTGAGTTGGGATTTTGATGGGTATTGCATTGAATCTGTATAGTGATTTAGGCAGAATGGCCATTTAAACTATATTGATTCTACCAATCCATGACCATGGGAGGTTTTCCCATTTTTTGAGGTCTTCTTCCATTTCCTTCTTCAGAGTCTTGAAGTTCTGGTTATACAGATCTTTCACATGTTTGGTAAGAGTCACCCCAAGATACTTTATACTGTTTGAGGCTATTGTGAAGGGGGTCATTTCCCTAATTTCTTTCTCAGCCTGCTTATCCTTTGAGTATAGGAAGGCCACTGATTTGCTTGAGTTGATTTTATAACCTGCCACTTTGCTGAAGTTGTTTATCAGCTGTAGGAGCTCTCTAGTGGAGTTCTTTGGGTCACTTAGGTAGACGATCATGTCGTCTGCAAATAATGATAGTTTGACTTCTTCCTTTCCAATTTGTATCCCTTTGACCTCCTTATGTTGTCGAATTGCCCGAGCTAGTACCTCAAGTACAATATTGAAAAGATAAGGAGAAAGGGGGCAGCCTTGTCTGGTCCCTGATTTCAGTGGGATTAGTGACAGACAGGAGGATAAATGGAACAGGATTGAAGATCCAGAAATGAACCCACACACCTATGGCCACTTGATCCTCGACAAAGAGGCTGAAAACATCCAATGGAAAAAAGATAGCCTTTTCAACAAATGGTGCTGGTTCAACTGGAGGTCAGCATGCAGAAGAATGCGAATTGATCCATCCTTGTCTCCTTGTACTAAGCTCAAATCCAAATGGATCAAGGACCTCCACATAAAGCCAGACACTCTGAAGCTAATAGAAAAGAAACTGGGGAAGACCCTTGAGGACATCGGTACAGGGAGAAAGTTTCTGAACAGAACACCAATAGCATATGCTCTAAGAGCAAGAATTGAAAAATGGGACCTCATAAAATTACAAAGTTTCTGTAAGGCAAAGGACACCATCAAGAGGACAAATCGGCAACCAACAAATTGGGAAAAGATCTTCACCAATCCTACATCAGATAGAGGGCTAATATCCAATATATATGAAGAACTCAAGAAGCTAGACTCCAGAAAACCAAACAACCCTATTAAAAAATGGGGTACAGAGTTAAACAAAGAATTCTCACCTGAAGAACTTCGGATGGCGGAGAAGCATCTTAAAAAATGCTCAACTTCATTAGTCATTAGGGAAATGCAAATCAAAACAACCCTAAGATTTCATCTTACACCAGTCAGAATGGCTAAGATTAAAAATTCAGGAGACAGCAGGTGTTGGAGAGGGTGTGGAGAAAGAGGAACACTCCTCCACTGCTGGTGGGGTTGCAAATTGGTACAACCACTCTGGAAATCAGTCTGGTGGTTCCTCCGAAAACTGGGCACCTCACTTCCAGAAGATCCTGCTATACCACTCCTGGGCATATACCCAGAAGACTCCCCACCATGTAATAAGGATACATGTTCTACTATGTTCATAGCAGTCCTATTTATAATTGCCAGATGCTGGAAAGAACCCAGGTATCCCTCAACAGAAGAGTGGATGCAAAAAATGTGGTATATCTACACAATGGAGTACTATTCAGCCATTAGAAACAATGAATTCATGAAATTCTTAGGCAAATGGATGGAGCTAGAGAATATCATACTAAGTGAGGTAACCCAGACTCAAAAGGTGAATCATGGTATGCACTCACTAATAAGTGGATATTAACCTAGAAAACTGGAATACCCAAAACATAATCCACACATCAAATGAGGTACAAGAAGAAAGGAGGAGTGGCCCCTGGTTCTGGAAAGACTCAGTGAAACAGTATTCAGCAAAACCAGAACGGGGAAGTTGGAAGGGGTGGATGGGAGGACAGGGGAAGAGAAGGGGGCTTACGGGACTTTCGGGGAGTGGGGGGGGCTAGAAAAGGGGAAATCATTTGAAATGTAAATAAATTATATCGAATAAAAAAAAAGCCATATTCCATACACAAAGCCATTGTAAAGTAGAAGTCAGTAAACAAATAACAAAAATATATACATTCCCTGCTTAAATGCAGATCAAAGTGTTTCTGAATTTGCAATTTAATGGTTTTGGTTTGTGTTGGTCATTTCTAAGAGTGGTTATATGCCAATGAAACTCGATTGAAGAAAAACTAATTTGTCATTTGTGTGTGTTATCAATTCAAGATAGATAAGTTATGGATTGTGTGATATCTATTTATTCAGAAGACCTTATTTCCTTGGTGACTTACATATTCTCTTGCTCTTACATACCGTGCCTCCTTTTACACAAAGTTAACAGCCTTCCCCCATCCAAGGAAAGGTACTTAATAGACACACCCCTTTTAGTATTCCTCAGTCTTTAATTCTCTGCATAATATCTGGTAAAGTGTTTTGCTTCCATCTACTGCTAAAAAAAGTTTCTGTGATTATTGGTGATCAAGGGACTGACAAACATGTAGCAACATGCCATTAGCATCATTCTTCATGTTATTTCAGCAAATTTGTAGTACTTGGTTTTACCTAGCTTCCTGGACTATTTAGTCTCATGTTCATGGCTACCTGAGCAGTGTCAAAAATGGATTGTTTCACATGGATTAATCCTTAAATTGAATCAGATATTCAGTGGTTATTCTCACAAGCTTTGTGCAACTTCTGCACTAATATGCCTCCATGTGTAATATTTTTAGTCCTCAATAATTCTTACATCTCCTCATCAGTGAAAGTCAACCTGATCCTGATGGCGGCTATTTTTGTTGTCTTGATGCATTCAGTTTGCAAGTATATTATTAAGAATTTTTGCATCGGCACCAGCCTTCTGTGCATAGCCAGGCTGGAGAGAGTGATCTCCCAGCAATGCTTTCACTTCTGAGGGCAGAGTTGAGATCTCTACCTTCTCTCTAGAGGTGACCTGCTAGGAACACACAGGGCCTAAGATCAGGAGAGCAGCTGGGATAGAGGTCTTCCTGCTGCCATTTGTACCAGGGAGCCAGGATACCCCACAGCCTTCTCTATATAGCCTTCCAGGAGAGAGACATCTCCCAGCAGTGCTTTCACTTTTGAATTCAGAGGAGTAAGGACACAGACTTACAGGCCCACAGGAGGAACAAACTCCAGCCAGAGACAATAATATCAACCAGAGATAACCAGATGGCGAAAGGCAAGCACAAGAACCCTACCAACAGAAACTCAGGTCACATGGCAACATCAGAACCCAGTTCTCCTTGCACAGCAAGTCCTGGATACCCCAACACACCAGAAAAGCAAGAGTTGGATTTAAAATCGTGTCTCATGATACTGATAGAGGGCTTCAAGAAAGACTTATAACTCCCTTAAAGAAATACAGGAGAACATCCATCAACTGGTAAAGGCCCTTAAAGAGGAAAAACAAAAATCCCTTAAAGAAATACAGGAGAACATGGTCAACAGGCAGAATCCCTTAAGGAAGAAACACAAAAATCCCTTAAAGAATTACAGGAAAACAGAAACAATCAAGTGAAGGAACTGAACAAAACCATCCAGGATCTAAAAGTGGAAATAAAGCCAATAAAGAAATCACAAAGTGAGACAACTTTGGATATAGAAAACCTTGGAAAGAATTCAGGAGTCATAAATGCAAACATTAGCAACAGAATACAAGAGATAGAAGAAAGATCCTCAGGTGCGGAAGATACCATAGAAAACATTGACTAAACAGTCAAATAAAATGCAAAATTCATAAAGCTGGTAACCCAAAACATCCAGGAACTCGAGGACACAATAAGAAGACCAAACCTAAGGATTATATGTGTAGATGAAAGTGAGGATTTACATCTTAAAGGCCCAGTAAATATCTTCAACAAAATTGTAGAAGAAAACTTCCCTAACCTAGAGAAAGAGATGCCCATGAACATACAAGAAGTCTTCAGAACTCCAGAAAGTCCTCTGGCACATAATAATCAAAACACCAAATTCAATAAACAAAGAAAGAATATTAAAATCAATAAGGGAAAAGGGGCAAGTAACTTATAAAGGCAGACCTATCAGAGTTACACCAGATTTCTCACCAGAGATGATGAAAGCCTGGGCAGACGTCATACAAAGGCTACTATACCCAGTAAAACTCTCTATCACCATAGATGGAGAAACCAAGATACTCCATGATAAAACCAAATTTATACAATATTTGTACACAAATCTAGCCCTACAAAGGATAATTGATGTAAAATGAAAACACAAGGAGGGAAACTACACCCTACAAAAAGCAAGAAAGTAATGTTCTTCTAACAAACCCAAAAGAAGATGCCCACAGAAACATAAAAATAACAGGAAGCAACAATCACTATTACCTAATATCTCTTAACAAAAATGGACTCAACTCCCCAATAAAAAATATGTAGACTAGCAAAATACTTCTCATGTAAATCTTCAAGTTTATCAGAAAATGTTTATAATTCCGCTTTTAATTAATTTAGTAATTTTTTATGTCTACCATTTTATCTGTGTCATTTTTTGATAATCTTCAATTTTAATCTCTCTATATACTTCTGCTATTTTATGAGAAATGTTTTCTTTTTTTTTTTGTTTTGTTTTGTTTTAGTTTTGAAAGCATTTTATTTTGTTACATAGAATTTTATTTTATATTCTTATATTACTTGTCAAAACTGTTTCTTTTTTTTTTTATTTGATATAATTTATTTACATTTCAAATGATTTCCCCTTTTCTAGCCCCCCCCCCACTTCCCGAAAGTCCCGTAAGCCCCCTTCTCTTCCCCTGTCCTCCCTCCCACCCCTTCCCAGTTCCCCGTTCTGGTTTTGCCAAATACTGTTTCACTGAGTCTTTCCAGAACCAGGGACCACTCCTGCTTTCTTCTTGTATCTCATTTGATGTGTGGATTATGTTTTGGGTATTCCAGTTTTCTAGGTTAATAACCACTTATTAGTGAGTGCATACCATGATTCACCTTTTGAGTCTGGGTTACCTCACTTAGTATGATGTTCTCTAGCTCCATCCATTTGCCTAAGAATTTCATGAATTCATTGTTTCTAATGGCTGAATAGTACTCCATTGTGTAGATATACCACATTTTTTGCATCCACTCTTCTGTTGAGGGATACCTGGGTTCTTTCCAGCATCTGGCAATTATAAATAGGGCTGCTATGAACATAGTAGAGCATGTATCCTTATTACATGGTGGGGAATCCTCTGGGTATATGCCCAGGAGTGGTACAGCAGGATCTTCTGGAAGTGAGGTGCCCAGTTTTCGGAGGAACCGCCAGACTGCTTTCCAGAGTGGTTGTACCAATTTGCAACCCCACCAGCAGTGGAGGAGTGTTCCTCTTTCTCCGCACCCTCTCCAACACCTGCTGTCTCCTGAATTTTTAATCTTAGCCATTCTGACTGGTGTAAGATGAAATCTTAGGGTTGTTTTGATTTGCATTTCCCTAATGACTAATGAAGTTGAGCATTTTTTAAGATGCTTCTCTGCCATCCGAAGTTCTTCAGGTGAGAATTCTTTGTTTAACTCTGTACCCCATTTTTTAATAGGGTTGTTCGGTTTTCTGGAGTCTAACTTCTTGAGTTCTTTATATATATTGGATATTAGCCCTCTATCTGATGTAGGATTGGTGAAGATCTTTTCCCAATTTGTTGGTTGCCGATCTGTCCTCTTGATGGTGTCCTTTGCCTTACAGAAACTCTGTAACCTTATGAGGTCCCATTTGTCAATTCTTGCTCTTAGAGCATACGCTATTGGTGTTCTGTTCAGAAACTTTCTCCCTGTACCGATGTCCTCAAGGGTCTTCCCCAGTTTCTTTTCTATTAGCTTCAGAGTGTCTGGCTTTATGTGGAGGTCCTTGATCCATTTGGATTTGAGCTTAGTACAAGGAGACAAGGATGGATCAATTCGCATTCTTCTGCATGCTGACCTCCAGTTGAACCAGCACCATTTGTTGAAAAGGCTATCTTTTTTCCATTGGATGTTTTCAGCCTCTTTGTCGAGGATCAAGTGGCCATAGGTGTGTGGGTTCATTTCTGGATCTTCAATCCTGTTCCATTGATCCTCCTGCCTGTCACTGTACCAATACCATGCAGTTTTTAACACTATTGCTCTGTAGTATTGCTTGAGGTCAGGGATACTGATTCCCCCAGATTTTCTTTTGTTGCTGAGAATAGTTTTAGCTATCCTGGGTTTTTTGTTGTTCCAGATGAATTTGATAATTGCTCTTTCTAACTCTGTGAAGAATTGAGTTGGGATTTTGATGGGTATTGCATTGAATCTGTATAGTGCTTTAGGCAAAATGGCCATTTTAACTATATTGATTCTACCGATCCATGAGCATGGGAGGTTTTCCCATTTTTTGAGTTCTTCTTCCATTTCCTTCTTCAGAGTCTTGAAGTTCTTGCCATACAGATCTTTCGCATGTTTGGTAAGAGTCACCCCAAGATACTTTATACTGTTTGTGGCTATTGTGAAGGGGGTCATTTCCCTAATTTCTTTCTCAGCCTGCTTATCCTTTGAGTATAGGAAGGCCACTGATTTGCTTGAGTTGATTTTGTAACCTGCCACTTTGCTGAAGTTGTTTATCAGCTGTAGGAGCTCTCTAGTGGAGTTCTTTGGGTCACTTAGGTAGACGATCATGTCGTCTGCAAATAATGATAGTTTGACTTCCTCCTTTCCAATTTGTATCCCTTTGACCTCCTTATGTTGTCGAATTGCCCGAGCTAGTACCTCAAGTACAATATTGAAAAGATAAGGAGAAAGGGGGCAGCCTTGTCTGGTCCCTGATTTCAGTGGGATTGCTTCAAGTTTCTCTCCGTTTAGTTTGATGCTGGCTACCGGTTTGCTGTATATTGCTTTTACTATGTTTAGGTATGGGCCTTGAATTCCTGTTCTCTCCAAGACTTTAAGCATGAAAGGATGCTGAATTTTGTCAAATGCTTTTTCAGCATCCAATGAAATGACCATGTGGTTTTGTTCTTTGAGTTTGTTTATGTAGTGGATTGTATTGATGGATTTCCGTATATTGAACCAACCCTGCATTCCCGGGATAAAGCCTACTTGATCATGGTGGATGATCGTTTTGATGTGTTCTTGGATTCGGTTGGCAAGAATTTTGTTGAGTATTTTTGCATCGATGTTCATAAGGGAAATTGGTCTGAAGTTCTCTTTCTTTGTTGGATCTTTGTGTGGCTTTGGTATCAGCGTAATTGTGGCTTCGTAGAAGGAATTGGGTAGTGTTCCTTCTGTTTCTATTTTGTGGAATAGTTTGAAGAGTATTGGTGTTAACTCTTCTTTGAAGGTCTGGTAGAATTCTGCACTGAAACCATCTGGTCCTGTGCTTTTTTTGGTTGGAAGACTTTCTATGACTCCTTCTATTTCTTTAGGCTTTATGGGACTGTTTAGATGGTCTAGTTGGTCCTGATTTAATTTTGGTATTTGGTATCTGTCAAGGAAATTGTCCATTTCCTCCAGATTCTCCAGTTGTGTTGAGTACAGGCTCTTGTAGTAGGATCTGATGATTTTTTGGATTTCCTTAGTTTCCGTTGTTATGTCTCCCTTTTCATTTCTAAGTTTGTTAATTTGGATACTTTCTCTGTGCCCTTTGCTCAGTCTGGCTAAGGGTTTATCTATCTTGTTGATTTTCTCAAAGAACCAGCTCCTAGTTTTGTTGATTTTTTGTATGGTTCTCTTTGTTTCTACTTGATTGATTTCGGCCCTGAGTTTGATGATTTCCTGCCTTCTACTCCTCCTGGGTGAAATAGCTTCTTTTTGTTCTAGGGCTTTCAGGTGTGTCATTAAGTTGGTAATGTATGCTCTCTCCATTTTCTTTTTGGAGGCACTCAGGGCTATGAGTTTTCCTCTTAGCACTACTTTCATTGTGTCCCATAGATTTGGGTATGTTGTGTTTTCATTTTCATTGTGTTCTAAAAAGTCTTTAATTTCTTTCTTTATTTCTTCCTTGACCAAGGTGTCATTGAGTAGAGTATTGTTCAATCTCCACGTGTTTGTGGGTTTTCTGTTGTTTCTGTTGCTATTGAAGACCACTTTTATTCCATAGTGATCAGATAGGAGGCATGGGATTAGTTCTATCTTTTTATATTTGTTGAGGTCTGTCTTGTGACCAATTATATGGTCGATTTTGGAGAAGGTACCATGAGGTGCTGAAAAAAAGGTATATTCTTTTGTTTTAGCATAGAATGTTCTATATATATCAGTTAAATCTAATTGGTCCAAAGCTTCAATTAGTTTCATTGTGTCCTTGTTTAGTTTCTGTTTTCCTGATCGGTCCATTGAGGAAAGTGCAGTGTTGAAGTCACCCACAATTATTGTGTTAGGTGCAATGTGTGCTTTGAGTTTTAATAAAGTTTCTTTTATGAAAGAGGGTGCCCTTGCATTTGGAGCATAGATGTTCAGGATTGAGAGTTCTTCTTGTTGTATTTTTCCTTTGACCAGCAAGAAGTGTCCCTCAGAGTCTCTTTTGATGACTTTGGGTTGGAAGTCAATTTTATCTGATATTAAAATGGCTACTCCAGCTTGTTTCCTGAGACCATTTGCTTGTAAAATTGTCTTCCAGCCTTTTACTCTAAGGTAGTGTTTGTCTTTGACCCTGAGGTGTGTTTCCTGTAAGCAGCAAAATGTAGGGTCCTGTTTACGTATCCAGTCAGTTAGTCTGTGTCTTTTTATTGGGGCATTGAGTCCATTGATGTTAAGAGATATTAAGGAATAGTGATTGTTACTTCCTATCATTTTTGACGTTATTTTTTAAATTTGATTGCTTAACTTATTTGGGTTTGATGAAAGGTTACTATCTTGCTTTTTTCAGGGTGGAGTTTCCCTCCTTGTATTGGTGTTGTCCTCCTATTATCCTTTTTAGGGCTGGGTTTGTGGATAGATATTGGGTGAACTTGGTTTTGTCGTGAAATATCTTAGTTTCTCCATCTATGGTGATTGAGAGTTTTGCTGGATATAGTAGTTTTGGTTGGCATTTGTGTTCTCTTAGAGTCTGCATGAGATCTGCCCAGGACCTTCTAGCCTTCATAGTCTCAGGTGAAAAGTCTGCTGTGATTCTGATAGGTCTTCCTTTATATGTTACTTGGCCTTTTTCTCTTACTGCCTTTAGTATTCTTTCTTTGTTTAGAACATTTGGTGCTTTGATTATTATGTGACGGGAAGTATTTCTGTTCTGGTCCAGTCTGTTTGGAGTTCTGTAGGCTTCTTGTATATTCATGGGCATCTCTCTCTTTAGGTTAGGGAAGTTTTCTTCCATAATTTTATTGAAGATATTTGCTGGCCCTTTAAGTTGTAAATCTTCACTCTCATCTATGCCTATAATCCTTAGGTTTGGTCTTCTCATTGTGTCCTGGATTTCCTGGATATTTTGGGTTACAAGCTTTTTGCACTTTGCATTTTCTTTAACTGTTGAGTCCATGGTTTCTATGGAATCTTCAGCATCTGAGATTCTTTCTTCTATCTCTTGTATTCTGTTGTTGATATTTGCATCTCTGTCCCCTGATTTCTTCCCAAGGCTTTCTATCTCCAAAGTTGTCTCCCTTTGAGTTTTCTTAGTTGTTTCTACTTCTGATTTTAGATCCTGGATGGTTTTGCTTAGCTCCTTCCCTTGCATGTTTGTGTTTTCCTGTAATTCTTTAAGAGATTTTTGTGTTTCCTCTTTCATGAGCTCAGCCTGTTGACCAAAGTTCTCCTGTATTTCTTTAAGAGATTTTTGTGTTTCGTCTTTCATGACCTCAGCCTGTTGAGCAAAGTTCTCCTGTATTTCTTTAAGTGTTTTTTGCATTTCCTCCTTGTTGGCTTTTGTATTCTCCTGGATTTCTTTCAATGATTTTTGTGTTTCCCTTGCAAGGGCTTCTAACTTTTGATCCATTTTCTCCTCAATGTCCTTCATGTGTTCCTGTACCAGCATCATGACCAGTGATTTTAAATCCAAATCTTGTTTTACTGGTGTGATGGGGTATCCAGGACTTGCTGGTAGAGGAGAATTTGGTTCAGATGTTGCCATATTGCCTTGATTTCTGTTAGTGACGTTTCTGCGTTTGCCTTTTGCCATCTGGCTCTCACTGGTGTTACTTGGTCTTGTCAGTGCTGGACTCACCAGTGCAAGCTGCCCCTTCCCCGTTGGCCTCTGGTGCACAGCTTACACTCTGCACTGCCTATAGACAGGGTGCTGTTGTCCAGGCTGTTCAGATCCCGAAGCAGGCACCTGAAGGCTCCCGCTGGGGCCCGCAGGATTTATTGGAGCACACCGACTTCTCCCAGCTGGCCGCCCGGAAGCCCCCACTAGCCTCTTGAGGGACCTGGAGATGTGGCGGCCACCCAGGCTGATCTGAAGCGGAGAGAGTTGAGCTGGGGGCTTCTGCCTGAGGCCTTGCCCCAGATTGTGTCTGTGGACCAGGTGGAACCCGTGTGCACCCCCAGGGAGCTCCGAAGGTGAATGTTGCTGTGACCTCCCCTGTGCTCCGCTCACTCCGCTGGGCAGCCGATTTCCCCAACCGGGCTGGCGCACACTAGGTTAGCCTTGTCGCCTGGGCCCTGAGTCCAGGCAAACACCTGGGAGGCCAAGGTCCGAGCAAAGTTCCCCTAGGGCTATGTCTGTTATTTGGGTCCGCCAGGTGACCCGGATGGCGGGCTTGCGCGTCCGTGCTCCGCGAAAGCACTGGGAGAGTCTGTTGTGCTAATAACCTCCTGGGCTGGTTGACACACAGATGGCCCACCAAGCCGCCCAGTTCTTGGGGTCAGTCCTGTGCTTTTTGGGGCCTAGACCCCCGTTTTGTTAGCCTCAGGCTACGCTTGTTAGCAGTCTCTGCCCTCCCGAGCACTCTGGCTCCTGTAGGCAAAATGGCGGCGCGTGCACCGGCCGGGGCACAAAAAAAAAAAAAAAACTCCTGGCTGGGTTGGCGCCCCGATGGCCACTCGAACAGCCCAGGGCCTGGGTGCAGGCCAACGCCCGTCTGGCTCAGACCCCTGCGGTGTTGGGCCTAGGATTATGTTTGTGTACCTCAGTCTGACCTGACCGATCTCTGGAGCCCGGGATCAAGATGGCGGTGAGTCTCTCCTGACTGGCGGGCATCCGAGTTCTGAAGTGGCTTCCATGCAGCGAAAGGCTCCGCAGAACCGCAGTTGCTTGCCGCCCGGCTGGTCAGCGAAGGTCAGTGGTCGTGGGCGCAGGGCCTAACTGGACCCTGTGTCGCCTTGGTTCCACTGCTGATGGCCCTTCAGCTGGAGCAGCCACTGCTCTCTGAGAAATGTTTTCAATGTAAATCTTTGATTTTATCACAAATGTTTCTAGTTCCACCTACAATTAATTTAGAATTTTTATATCTACCATTTTTATGTAAAATTTTTCATGAAATAGTCAATTTTAATGTGTTTGTATATTTATTTTTTGAATTTTACCAGAAATATTTTCTATGTAAATCTTCAATGTTATCTGAAAATGTTTATAATTCCAGCTTCAATCAACTTACAATTATCTTTATGCCTATCATTTTATCTATATAGTTTCCATGATAATCTTTAATTTTAACATGTTTTTCTATATATTTCTTCAATTTTATAAGAAATTTTTTCCATGTAAATCTTCAAGTTTATCAGAAAATATTTATAAATCCATTTTCCATCAATTTAGAAATACTTATATACCTACTTTTATTATAACTATATGAAATTTTACATGATAATATTCAATTCTAATATGCTTTTCTACAATTTTATCAGAAATATTTTCCATGTAAATTTTCAATTCTACCATAAAATGTTTCTATCCTATATTTCAATTAATTTAGCAATGTTTTACATGTCTACCAGTTTACTCTTTAATTTTCCATGAAAATTGTCAATTTTAACGTGTTTAGTTTGAAATATTTTCCATGTAAATCTTTAATTTTATCATAAAATGTTTTTATTTCCCTTTACTTCCCTTTTCAATAAATAAAAAAAAAAACTAAAAAAAATTGCATCTGTTTTCATAGGAGAAATTGGTTTCTAACTATTTTTCTGGATTAGCTCTTCATGCAGCTTAGGTGTTAGAGTAACTGTGGCCTTATAAAGATCATGGAGATATGTTGTTACTATTTCTACTTTGTGTATTAATTTTAGTAGTGTTGATATTACTTCTTCTTTGAAAATTTGGTAAAATTCTACACTAATATCCTATGACCCTGTATGATTTACGGACTTGTATAGTGAAATAGACTGCTTTTATATCACTAAATTTTTTTATTCGATATATTTTTATTTACATTTCAAATGATTTCCCATTTTCTGGCTTCCCACTCCCTGAAAGTCCCATAAGCCCTCTTTCCTCCCCCTGTTCCCCATCCACCCCTTCCCACTTCCATGTTCTGGTATTGCCCTATACTGCTACACTGAGGCTTTCCAGAAATAGGGGCCACTCCTCTTGATCATGTTCTTCTTGTACACCATTTGATGTGTGGATTTTGTTTTGGGTATTCCAATTTTCTAGGCTAATATCCACTTATTAGTGAGTGCATACCATGATTGATGTTTTGAAACTGGGTTACCTCACTTAGTATGATGTTCTCCAGCTCCATCCATTCATCTATGAATTTCATAAATTTATTGTTTCTAATGGCTGAATAGTACTCCATTGTGTATATATACCACATTTTTTTTTATCCATTTCTCTGTTGAGGGATACCTGGGTTCTTTCTAGCTTCTGGCTATTATAAATAGGGCTGCTATGAACATAGTGGAGCACATATCCTTATTACATGGTGGGGAATTCTCTGGGTATATGTGCAGGAGTGGTATAGCAGGATTCTCTGGAAGTGATGTGCCCAGTTTTCTGAGGAACCACCAGACTGATTTTCACAGTGGTTGTACCAATTTTCAACACCACCAACAGTGGAAGAGTGTTCCTCTTTCTCCACATCCTCACCAACACCTTCTGTCTCCTGAGTCTTTAATCTTATCCATTCTGACTGGTGTAAGGTAAAATCTCAGGGTTGTTTTCATTTGCATTTCCCTAATGACTAATGATGTTGAACATTTTTTAAGATGGTTCTCAGCCATCTGAAGTTCTTTAGGTGAAAATTCTTTGTTTACCTCTGTACCCCATTTATTAATAGGGTTATTTGGTTTTCTGGGGTCTAACTTCTTCAGTTCTTTGTATATATTGGATATAATCCCTCTGTCAGATGTAGGGTTGGTGAAGATCTTTTCCCAATTTGTTGGTTGCCGATTTGTCCTTTTGAGGTGTCCTTTGCCTTACAGAAACTTTGCAATTTTATGAGGTCCCATTTGTCAATTCTTGACCTTAGAGCATAAACTATTGGTGTTCTGTTAAGGAACTTTCCCCCTGTACAGATGTCCTCAAGTGTCTTCCCCAGTTTCTTTTCTATTAGCTTCAGAGTGTCTGGCTTTATGTGGAGGTCCTTTATCCATTTGGAGTTGAACTTGGTACAAGGAGATAAGGATGGATCAATTCACATTCTTCTGCATGCTGACCTCCAGTTGAACCAGCACCATTTGTTGAAAAGGCTATCTTTTTTCCACTGGATGTTTTCAGCCCCTTTGTTGAGGATCAAGTGGCCATATGTGTGTGGGTTCATTCCTGGATCTTCAATCTTATTCCATTGATCTGCCTGCCTGTCACTGCACCAATACCCTGCAGTTTTTAACACTATTGCTCTGTAGTATTGCTTGAGGTCAGGGATACTGACTCCCCCAGAATTTCTTTTGTTGTTGAAATGGTAATATCCTATGGCCCTGTTTGATTTAAGGACTTGTATAGTGACATAGATTGCTTTTATATCACTAATTTTTTTTATAAAAACACAACTATCCTGTGTTTTTTGTTATTCCAGATGTATTTGAGAATTGCTCTTTCTAACTATATGAAGAACTGAGTTGGGATTTTGATGGGTATTGTATTGAATCTGTATATTGCTTTTAGCAAGATGGCCATTTAACTATATTAATCCTACCAATCCATGAGAATGGCAGATTTTTCCATTTTCTGAGGTCTTCTTCCATTTCCTTCTTCAGAGACTTGAAGTTCTTGTCATACAGATCTTTCACTTGTTTGGTCATAGTCACACCAAGGTACTTTATATTGTTCGTGGCTATTGTGAAGGGTGTTATTTCCCCAAGGAGGAGTTTGAACAAGAAAGGCTGAATTTAATCAACCAGAAAGTTCAGAAAGAGAAAGGGCAATCTTATTCTGCACTAATTCTCAGAAACTGAAAATATTCTAGGCATAGATTAGATTGTCCTATATCTAGTAGCTTCCTGAACTATGCCTAGGTTATTAGAGGAAGCAAAATAAATCTCAAAAACAACAATTACATCAGGCAAATAAAAGATACATTTTGCAGGTGCCATAGAGCAAGGGGAAGCCTCAACTGGTATTCTGCTACAGAGTTGACCTAAACATTGAGGGTTGTATCTGGAAGACAGGTGAGAAGGTGAAGTTCCACTACTTGATTCTTCTTGAGTTAAACACTGTGACTACCCCTAGATCTATCAAGTTCTCTTACAGAGAACATCCACAAAGAACATTGGTTATTAATTTCTAATTATAAGTTAACAGAGGCCATGCAGGAGGAGTTGTAGCGGGGAAGTGAGCTTCCTGGAGATGGTCCACCATTTTGGACAGCTGTGATGTATGTACTTGTAGGCACAGAGAACCAGAGGCTTCATCTCAGAATTGTTTCTTGCTACTGTGTTGGTTTCTCATGTTGTTATTGCTATATTCCTCAGATTGCTGTGATTGGGCATAGGGAGACAGTACTGCTTATGGGATTACCTCTTAGGTGATAGCTCACTCTACTGGATAGTTTTCCTGCAGATCAACATGGAGATGGATATTCATAAAATAATATTGCTCTGAAGAATTAATGATTTTGTGGGATTTCTGATATAATTTAAAAAATTTTGGAAGATGGGGGAGCTGAAAGAAAGTTTAAGTAGATGGTTTAAGTTGTTTTGTTAGAAAGATATCATAAAGTTAGGATCAAGAGCAGAAATGTGCACTCTCCCTTGTTGAAAAGTGACATCTTCATACATGAGGAAAGGAGTACAGTGATCTTTCAAGTGTTTCAAGCATATAACTGTAGTTTCTAGAGAAAAACAGGCTTAGGACAAGTTCATGATCAAAGAAAATATTTTATTCTAGCATGGGTCTGAGTTCTTGGAAGTTGTGATTTAGGGATAAGGTCACAGGTTTCAGTGTGTACCATAAAATTTCAGGCTTGTGAATAAACTGTAAATAATTCTACTAGAACTATAATAATAGAGGATAGGTGATTAGCATGTTTAGCCAAACAAACTTCAAACAATATGATGTAGGATAGACGGTGATCTGTTTCTTTGTAAACAAATTGTCAACAACTAAGCATCAGAAAAAATGTACCACAATAGACTGGCTCTTTTAAACTTTGCTAATCAATGAAAAAAGAATTATTGCTTTGAGGTTACAATGAACTTGTTGCGAGAAAGTTAAATAGGAAATGTTTACTTAGGTATTTGTTTAAAAAGAAAATATATAATCAACAATCATGTCATTATTACCTTTTGCATAATAATTTTAATTTGTTTTTGAAGAATATGCTTTTGTGATGATAGGTTTTTGAGAATATGTAACTTGTGGTTATGAGGTAATTTTGTTCTTACATAGAGAACTTTGTTTTAGGTGGTATACAAAGGATACAAGGAAAAAGAGATGTTGTATTCTGCTTGTTGTAGTCTGCTCCATATACCAAAAATACATGTATGTGTACAAATGTAAAGTTGTTGAAGCTTTGGACCATCCAGTCAATGTATGATTATTTATATGGCTGAATCTCTCTCTCTCTCTCTCTCTCTCTCTCTCTCTCTCTCTCTCTCTCTCTCTCTCTCTCTGCATTTATGTATGTATGCATGTAAAGTTGTTGAAATATGCTTCTTGCTTGAGGCTTGTTGCAGTTGCCTTCATCAACCAAGTGTGTTCCTGCTTTATATTGTTGCCTACCTCATATCCCTTCCTTGGAATGCTGAACATATTGTCAGAATCAACATTAGATCTGTTTGTTAAATGCTGTAACAGAGATCTTAGAACAGAGATCCTTGTAGTCAATGATTCTGACTCTATACAAGTGTAAGATGATTTAGTATATATTTTGAACAGAAAACTTGGCCTGACTAACAGAACACTGAGTAAATAGTTTCTTGAAATTTCCTATCAATAGCAAGACTTTCCAAGCTTCTTTTTTTAGATATGTGAAAAATCTTATGACATATGCATTGAGACTCTAAGGAAAAGCATATGGATACTGCATTTGAATCTGTGATTAGTTTAGGAATCTCTTCAATGTAAATGATTTTAAGTTGGTTGCAGATTTTGAGAATGGTGTACATTTTGTGCAAAATCTTGAGCTTTGGGCAAACAAGAGTGCAGAGAATAAAAGATACACTAAGCATACATTTGTGAAATTTGCCTTTGTCTGTGAATAATAATTTACACTAAAGTTTCTTCACTCAAACCACCATTGTTATTTCCTATTTTAGCAAGCTTATTTTTATTAAAAAACATTCTTTATTTTTTCAATAGATCCTTAACAACTTTTATATTTATTTTCTATTTTTGTATACATTCCAGGTATTTTCTAAAAGAAATTTTTTGTTTACAGTGAGCATTAAAAAACACAGTGAGTTGTTAAAAAATAATTATTTTATACAAATAAAACAAGTTACATATTATAAGCAAAATATAAAAATGACACTTCTGTATAAAGGCCTAGTAGATGATTCTAAGAATAACAAGCCAATTGGCTGCATTTTCTCTACAGGAAGGATGGCTGCTCATAGCCAAAGCACACATGAGTTTTCCATCCTTTAGCCAAGCATGTTGGGTTCTCTTCTAAGTACCACTTAATCCTTTGTACCAAACCACATTCACTTGCAGATTCGTGCTGCATATTTGGCTTCAAGCTAGAGCATGGAAGTGGTAAAAAGCATACATTCCAGGATATAGATTTTATAGCAAAGGCAGTCAGTTGACAGAGCAGAGAGTTCTTTTTTGTTCTTTTTTTTTTTTCCAGAAAATAATACACGGAGACCTGAAAGCTCTTGAAAAGCACATTATATGTAACGCATGGGAATGCATTTTATATCACCACTGACTTCATTTTTTAGATAGAATGGTTCAAGAAAATCTCTTTATTATGTTTACTAATATATGTTAATTATTGATAAAACAATCAGCATACATTTATTATTTATTTATATGAAATGTTCAATATCATTTAGTGACTATTCTTCATATAAAATTTATACTGATGAGAGCTTGATCTCACATTTAAAGCTCAGGGACATGTGATACACATGTCAGAGAAACTGACTTCAGCAGTATTGTCTAATGTTGTACCTGGCACATTCAAAATCCCAGCTGGCTGAGAAGAGCTGGAAGTGGAGATAGGGGTTTTGGAGACACACTTTAGAATCACTTTCTAGTTTATTTAAATAATTGTACCTCCAGCCATGCTTTCAATAAAGAAAAAAAGTCAACACCATCAACAGAAATGTATAAGGCAATGCCAAGTTCTGCTGATTTTATGAACACAGTGATAATTATTCCACTTTTAACAATGAAGGACAAGGAGTATTGAAAGATTTAAGAATACATTTCGTGATCAAAAAAAGGCCATTTCTTGGAACCCATGAGAAATTATTTTCTTAGTGAATGACAAAAATCTGTTGATGTTCAAGTATTTTGTAAATGAGCAGAGTACATATATTTGATAATGTAAATAAGATCCTCTCTAGTATATTTGCATTAGTATTCTATAAATGATAGATGACATATGATTATGCTGTACTGTTTATGGAGCTACAGCTACGTCACAATGAAAAATGAATGAAAGATAAATTTAGCAAAAGGATGATGGAACCTGTACCTCCTCTTACTTTTCATACCTAGGGGTAAAACATACGGATTTTGAATGAATCTAGGAGACATACAAGTAGAATAGCTGCTCAAACTCCCACTGACCCACATCTAGGGCACAAATATTCTCAGATCATGAACTGTCCCTTGGATTATAACGTCCATATAGGGAGATAAAGATGCAGAAAGATGGTAGAATGACTTCTAGTAGAGATGAAACACTCTATTCAGAAGCAGGTTATCTATATCAAGGTGTGAAAGTTAATTAAAGGCTGAAAAGAAAATTTGGCCTACATGTAAATAGGCTAACTGAAGATATAAACTACCTTTTAAAGTATAATTACATAAATTTCCCCCTTTCCTTTTTCATTTTCAATCTCCATCATGCCACCTCTTCTCAGAATGGTAAGTCATATTCTTTGATTATTATTGTTATATACCAACATGTATATTTAGGCAGAAATACATAAATTCATACTTTTGCTTATGTTTTTTCAAAATTTAAACACCTGGAAAGCAACATAACTGCTTCATTCATTATACATTCATCTGGTTTATTCAGATTTTTTTCTTTTTCTTATTTCTCTGAATCTTTTCTGACTTGCCCTTATTTCTTTTTTTCTTATACTGTGCTTTTATTACTATTTTGGCCTAAAATTATTATTATATTTATAAATGATTCATTAATATTTATTCATATGATTTTATTTTATATCTCTTATAATATTGAATATAATACATTTTAATTTTTGAGCTTTTTCAATATTTGGAAAACCATTTGTTTGGTTTTTTTTCTTCCTTCTCTTTTTTCCTTTTTACTCTGTCCCTCTGTAACTACTTAGAGTTGCTCTCTCTCTTTTTGCCAAGATTTTTCTTCATCATCTTTGTTTTATTTGCATATTCCCATTCATATCCCAATTTTAAAGAAATAGTTATTCCTACAGTAGTTCTGTTTTTAGTCTTATATTCATTGAAAACATGATACTGTCCTGTAATTGATTGGTAGTAAATCTCTACATTTTGTTTGGCTTGGTGTATCTGATATAGTAGGTTGCTTCCTGCTCAATGTGTTATAGAGGGAAATGAGCTCAATGTGTTATAGAGGGAAAAGTATGGTTGTTCATAGAGTGAGGAGAAGATACTTCTCTTGCAGGGGACGCTTGCTTGATTCCAAGTACACACATGGTGGTTACCACCATTGTACCTCTAGCACCAATGGATCTGACAACCTCTTTTGGCCTTCACAAGAATGCACATCATGATTTTCAGGTATACATGCAGGCAAAACAAAATTACTCACAAAATTAACAAAATTTTAAAAGTGTAGATACTTCAATAATAAAATCCCTGACACCTCTTATGAAATAAATAACTAATAAGTCATAAAACATTGAAATTCAACATTCATGTAAAAACAAGGAAAATTAACTCTCTAAAATATCAAACTTCACCAATTCTTGGAAAAAAGATATTAAAATATTAAAAGTAAAATTAAAGATTATGATTTCAAAGGTTTTCTTGGGAAAGTATAAGAGAACTGAAAGCAAATACAAACATAAAAGCAATGAGTTCTCAGAATAGGAAAGTGAGCAATGTAGAGGAAAATACCATCACAGTGGATGAGAACCCCCTCAAAATGGATAAGAAAGCAACATGGAATGGGAACATATAAGCAAAACAATTGAGTATTTGAAAAAAAAGATAAAACCAGAAGTGTTGGAAGTGAACATTTCAGGATATCTAATAAAAAACTTATATGTAAATAAGAGAAGTAATATTAGCACTAATGACATACTTGATTAAAGAAATTATTCATGATTTCAATAAAGAAAAAAAGCAAGCATAACTATAATGTACAAGAATGCTGGGAAGTTTTCAAGAGATCAAATCTACAAATCTGTGCAGTAGAAATAGGTGAGATAGACACAGAAGGCATGAAGAATCTGTTCAATAAAAATGTAGCAGAAGACATTTCCAATACAGAGAAAATACCATACATCCAAACACAAAAGGCATTTAGAATCCAAAATTCATCTAAGAAAATAACTTGTCCATTATCTATTCAAGCGAAGATCTTAAAAATACAAAGCAAGGGAATATATGTACCAAGTTATGTAAAAAGGGAGACATATAAAATTAACATCAGATCTTTTGCTGGTAATCCCCAAAGTCAGGAAAGCACAGAATGATTTAGTGGTATATTTGGTCTCTATTTTTAAACAGATGGTTCTTTGTTAACTTTCTGTTTCTGTGATAAAACACAATGACTGAAAGCAACTTACAAAAGAGATTTATTTGGTTATAAGACATTTATTGACTAAATCATTCTAGAAGGATGAAAGTCACATGTGCCATCTTGGCCATACAGAAGTGGGGTACCAAGTAACATTCATGGCAGCAGAAGCAAGAAGTTGAGACATCTTATATTCATCACAACACAAATCACACAGACTGCACTGGTATTGGTAAAAGACTTTTGATCTCAAAGCCCATTAAGATTGTGCAGCTTCTTCTAGGAATGCTGCACTAAGTAATCCTCACAAACATGACTGCCAACTGGGAACTAAGTTCTCAAATTCCTAGTCCTAGTTTTGGGGTTTTCTCATTCAAACTACCCCAATCTACATTCTGAATATATGTATGATAGATCTATAAGTGTCTGGGACTTGAATCTATACAGTGTTCAGACTGTAACGTTTATTACTTGCTGACGTTTAGGTGACAGTGAAATACATACTGCCATGTAAGTTCTTACCAGGGATTTCTAAATAAAGTGATTTTTCTCTGTATTTCAATTAAAAAATATTTCCAGAGTTAAATGAAAATTATGCCACAATTTACCAGAAAGTATTATACATTTTAAAAATGATACCAATTTAAAGAAAAAGTATAGCTTTAAGCTCTTACATTGAGAAGTCATAAAATTATTGAATAGGTAACTTAATACCCCTATGTCTTACTAAAATAAGGAAAATTCAGCAATGAAAATGAGTATATGGCAAGAAACAATGAAATATGTAGGTAAACAATTATGACATGGAGACTAAAAGAGCACTGTATGGAAAGGCTTAAAGGGACCATTCTTGAAAAATAAAATGTACTAACCCCTTGTCAAATTAGCCCAAATAAAGACAAGGAAATACATGTTAAAGATTAGCCCAAAAGCTCAGAATACTAAAGATACAATTCAGACTGCATGTTGCTCAAGAAGAAGGAAGACCAAAGTGTGGATACCTCAGTCCTTCTTAGAAGGCAGATCAAAATACCTATGGAAGGAGATACAGAGACAAAGTGTGGAGAAGAGACTGAAGGAAAGGCCATTTAGAGTCTACCCTACCTGGGGATCCATGCCATATACAGTCAACAAACCTAGACACTATTGTGCATGCCAACACATGCTTGCTGAGGGAGCCTTATAGAGCTGTCTCCTGAAAGACTCTGCTACATTCTGACAAATACAGAGGTGGAAGCTCACCACCATTGGCCTGAGTGCAGGGTCCCCAATGGAAGTGCTAGAGAAAGGAGTGAAGGAGCTGAAGGGCTTTGCAACCCCATAGGAAGAACAACAACATCAACCATACAGACCCCCCCTCCCCTCAGAGTTCCCAGGTACTAAACTACCAACCAAGGAGTGCACATAGAAGACCCTTGGCTCTAGCTGAATATGTAGCAGTAGATGGCCTTGTAGGTATCAATGGAAGGAGAGGCCCATGGTCCGATGAATGCTCTAAGCCCCAGTGTAGGAGAATTAGAGGAATGGAATGGGTGGGTGGGGGTACACCCTCATAGAAGCAGGAGGAAAGAGAGGAGATAGGGGTTTTCCAGGAGAAAACTGGTAAAGGGGATATCTGAAATCTAAAGAAAGAAAATATCCAACAACAACAGCAAAAATAAGTAGGAATAGAAAGAATCTTACTAAACCTTCCAGTGAAATACAAGGAATCATTATAGGAGATAACTGTAATAATAGATTACAAAATTTGAAAATCTAAAATAATAAAATAAAATAAAAGGACTAAATCACCACACTATACCTCTAAAATGAGTATGGAATTTCAAAATAATTCTGTTTTGTGAAAAGACCTCTTTTATAATTTTTGGTGTCTCTTTACATTGTGATTTTTACTGTTTATAATTAGCCTGCATTTGTCCCTTAGTAGCTATGGTTACAGCCTTTAATTTTATGTTTTATAGACCTTCTATTAACATAGGTATTCCAGGAAGCTTAGTTCAGGAGGCTTACTTGTATCCTATCACATTATGAATATTCGTATCTATACTTAAACTTTTTTTCTATTTTTTTATGTATGCATTGTCTCAGTCAGGGTTTCTATTCCTGCACAAATATCATGACCAAAAAGCAAGTTGGGGAGGAAAGGTTTATTCAGCTTACATTTCCACTTTGCTGTTCATCACTAAAGAAAGTCAGGCCTGGAACTCAAGCAGGTCAAGAAGCAGGAGCTGATGCAGAGGCCATGGAGGGATGATTCTTACTGACTTACTTCCCCTGGCTTGCTCAGCCTGCTCTCTTACAGAACCCAAGAGCACTAGCTCAAAGGTGGAACCACCCACAAGGGGCCCTCACCACTTGATCACTAATTGAGAAAATGCCCCACAGCTCTCTTATAGAACTCAAGACTACCAGCCCAGGAATGGTACCACCCACAAGGCACCCTCCCCTATTGATCCCTCATTGAGAAAATGCCCCACAGGTGTATCTCCTGGAGGAACTTCCCCAACTGAAGCTCCTTTCTCTGTGATAACTCCAGCCTGTGTAAATTTGAAACAACAACAACAACAACAACAACAAAAACCAGCCAGTACATAAACTTAAACTTAAATTACTTGAAATGGTTCAATAAATACTTATATTGATTTTATTACTTTACTTTACTTTCTACTACATAGTTTAATGATGAAGTTCCAATTAAGCCAATTAAAATAACTTGAAACGGGCTGAAGTGTTGGCTCAGCCATTAAGAGTACTGGCTGCTCTTCCAAAAGTCATGGCTGTTCTGTTGGTTTTGTTTTTATTGAAGTCTAGCCTTAGTCTGTGGTGATCTGATAGGACACATGGGATTATTTCATTCTTATTGTTTCGGTTCAGACTTGTTTCATGACAGATTAATTGGTCAGTTTTGGAGAAGGGGCCATGAAGTGCTGAGAAGGCATATTCTTTTGACTTTGTCATGAGAAGATTAATATCTTGGCCTTTTTTTTTTGTTATGTTTGTTTTTTTGCTGTTTTGGTGGAGGTACCCTCCTTGTGTTTGGGGTATTCCTTCTGGAATCCTCTGTAGAAATGAATTGGTAGGTAGATATTGTTTGATTTTGGATTTGCCCTGGAATATTTTGGTTTCTTCTATGTTGATTGAATTTTACTGTGTGTAGTACCCTGGGGTGGCATTTGTGTACTCGTAGGGTCTGCCTGATCTCTGCTCAGATTCTTCTGGCTTTAAGAGTATCTCTGTTGAGAAGTCTGGTGTAATTCTGATAGATCTGCCTTCATATGTTACTTGGCCTTTTTCCGTTAGTGCTTTTAATATTCTTTATTTGTTCTGTGCATTTAGTGTTTTATTATGTGATGAGAGGATTTTTCTTTTCTCATCCAATCTACTTAGAGTTCTATAATCTTCTTGTACATTTATGGTCATACCTTCCTTTAGGTTGGGGAAGTTTTCTTCTATGATTTTGTCAAAGATGGTTTCAGGTTCCTTGACCCAAATTTTGCTGGGTATTTTCGTTTTCATCTGTTCCCATTATTCTTAGACTTGGTCTTTTCATTGTGTCCTTGATTTCCTGTGTATTTTGGGTCAGGATTTTTTTTATTTTATATTAAGAATTTCTTTTTTGTTTGTTTGTTTGTTTGTTTTTGAGACAGGGATTCTCTGTGTAGCCCTGGCTGCCATGGAACTCACTCTGTAGATCAGGCTGGCCTCAAACTCAGAAATACGCCTGCCTCTGGAGTACTATTCAGCCATTAGAAACAATGAATTCATGAAATTTTTAGGCAAATGGATGGAGCTAGAGAACATCATACTAAGTGAGGTAACCCAGACGCAAAAGGTGAATCATGGTATACACTCACTAATAAGTGGATATTAACCTAGAAACCTGGAATACCCAAAACATAATCTACACATCAAATGAGGTACAAGAAGAAAGGAAGAGTGGCCCCTTGTTCTGGAAAGACTCAGTGAAGCAGTATTCAGCAAAACCAGAACGGGGAAGTGGGAAGGGGTGGGTGGGAGGACAAGGGGAAAGAAGGGAGCTTACGGGACTTTCTGGGAGTGGGGGGGGCTAGGTAAGGGGAAATCATTTGAAATGTAAATAAAAATATATCGAATAAAAAAATGTTATACAGCAAAAAAATAAATAAATAAAATAAAGGCATGTGCCACCACCCCACAGCAAGAATGGTTATTTTTATTAGATATATTCCTTATTTATATTTCAAATGTTGCCCCCTTTGCTGGTTCCCCCAATCCCTGAAAACCCCCTAATCCATTCTCCATTCCCCCTGATCACCAATTCACCCATTCCTGCTTTCCTGTCCTAGAATTTTTTTTTTTTATGTTTTGAAATTTCTTTGACAGTTGTGTCAATATCTTCTAAGGTATATTCTCCTGAAATTCTCTATTTTATTGCTTGAATTCTGTTGGTTATTCCTCTGTAACCTCTGACTTTTTTTTTCTGGGTTTTCCATTTCAAGGGTTACCTCTATTTGTGTGTGTGTGTGTGTGTGTGTGTGTGTGTGTGTGTGTGTGTGTTATTGCTTCTACTTCTGCTTTTAGGTCTTCGAGACTGCTTTGTTCAATTTCCTCACCTGTTTGACTGTGTTTTCCTGCATTCCTTTGGGAAATTTTGTGTTTCCTTTATTTCTGTAAGGGGGTTATTTATGTCCTTCTTAAAGTCTTCTGTCAGCATCATGATTGTTGGCACAGTGTCTGTCACAAGGAAACATTTAGTTAAAAGAAGAATCTCTCAACATGAGACTGCCGCATTCAAACACATTGTTTCATGCAACTTAATGTGAAGTTAGTAGATATGCTATCAACTTCTGGTAAACAAGGCTCTGGCCTGATTCCCAGACTGCTTCGATTACCCCCAGAGAAGAGTTTACACTGGAAAGTATAGGCCTGAGGCTACCTGTTTGTTTTATATTCTAATTTTTATACTGGGTTAGGGATTTTAATCTTTCTGATATCACATGCTGTGCCTTATGAAATCTATTTTTTTTTAGTATAGTTTAGTATAAACTTTTAAAGCATGTTTAGACAATATTGGGCACTGCTAGTTAATTGTGCATATAAATCTCATTTTTCTTTTTAATTATGCATCACTATGTTTTTAAATGTACTGAGGGAAATTTCTTAAAATCTCTGACAATGACAGTACAATTATGTATATGTTCTTTGTAGCATTAGGTTTTTGCTTTCTTTTTCCAAAGATACATTATTAAATGTGTAAAATATGCCTGAGCATTACGTACTTTTAATTTATGAACATTTATCAGTGTCAAATTTCTCTGGTTTTAATTTATTATATAATTGATTTCACCTAATGTCAATAATAATAAACTGTCTTTCCTTTTATATAATTTCTTGGTACATATTAACTCAGGACTTTTTTTAAAAAACAAAAGCTACTGTATTATGCTTTGTACATGTCTTTTTCAGTGAACACATAAGTGAACTTATGCTGGGGTAAAAGTATATCATTCAATTAAAAAGTAAATTTTTCTCTCTGTTTTACCTTCTCATTAGATTATTCTCCTTCTTGATGTCCCATTCACATTCTATACTATTTTTAAAATTTTGATTGTTTCCTTTTCATTCTTTATGATGTATTAAAGGTGGTAAGATGATTTCTTCTGCAGATAACTTTAGCAGCTTTTTGTTGGAGCTGTGTATATCTTTAATTTGTACTACCATTAATATTGTCAAAGTTTTTTATCCATTCTCAAATTTTATTTAATTTTCTCTTGGATCATTCTGGAGATTAAAAATGTTTTGCATTTCTTTGAGTTTGAAATATTTTCATATTTAGTCATGCTCCTATTATAGAAACTTTTTCTTCAAAATTTGTTAAGATATATAATTTAAACATGATAAAACACAACTTCCTTTTATTTAAATAGATATTTTTACACATAGTATATTTTGATTATGATTTTCACTTCTCTACTCCTATAATTTATGTTCGGTATCAGCTCCCATAAGGATTCATTTCCTTTCTGTCTGTATTTAGAATACAAATAAACTTCTAAAGGATAATAACAGAAAATGTAATAATATGAGATAAAATTAACATATCCAAATTAAAAAAATACCCAAGTAATTAAAAGAAAAAATACAATAATAAACACAAGAAATAGACATAGATAGAGTCCTATTTGTTCCTACACTCAGGAATGACATACAGACAGAAAACTGAAAAATACAATATATCAGAAATCAATCTGAAGGATAAGAAAACAAAATTTAAAAAAAAAGGTAAAATAAAATAGAAATGAGTGAGCATTTACGTGATATTATGAAACAACAACTCTCCAAAGATGCTGTTTAGTTTGTATTTTGTTGGCTATCCAGGTGAACATGCAATGCATACTTAGGAGTAGTATATTTCCCCAATGAGAATCCCTTGAAGAAAATTAAATCTTCACTTAGAATACTTACCAATTGGAGATGGCTTTTCAGCTATGGATGGGGTCATGTGACTCTAGTACCCCATGTGATACAGACTTGTGCAGGCCCTGTGCATGCTGCTTTAGTCTCTGTGAATTCACATATATCTAAACACCTTTGATTTAGAAGGATTTATTTTATTAGGGTTTGTTTTGCTTTGAATAAAGCCAATAATATCATATAATTGAATACTTGCTCTACAGTTGGTGGTTAGAGGTGTGGCCTTGTTGGAGAAGGTGTGTCATTGGGGTAGAGTTGGAAGTTTTAAGAGATTAGTGCTGTTATCAGTATGCTTCTGTTTCTGCTTCCAGAGGTCATAGTTGTTCCTGCCACCATGTCCTCACTCAATGGTCATAGATTCTAACCCTCGGGTACTGTAAGCCCAATTATACATGAAATATAGTTGCCTTGAGCATGGTGTTTTATCACAGCAATGTAAAAGTAACAAAATATAAAAGGGAACAGGATTTGGTGCCATGAAAATGGCTTATTACTGTGGCAAACCTGGTCATAAATTTTTTTTGAAGGAATACAGAAGAATTTGGGACTTTGCACTTGGAAGGCAGTTACGTGCTATAAGGTACTTAATGAGCCATTTGAGTAGGGTTTTGGAAGATATTAAAGCAGACTGTGTGATCTGAGAAGATCTACCTCAAGAAGTTTAAGAAGGAAATAATATTAGTAGCTTAACTAAAAACTCTTCTGGTGATATTTAGGAACATAGGTGAATGATTTCTGCCCTTGTCTTAAGACAAATTTGTAATGGACTAAATTTTTTGATGGTAAAGATATTAAGATATCCTGATATTGACTCTTTCATATAGTTGTTAGTAATCACTCTTATGCATTTTTACAATAAAAGAAAAAAAAGGAAAGAAAATGGGGCAGACAAAAAGTAAGAATGTAAAATCTAAAGAGAAAAAGAGCAGCAGGGAATTTAATGTTATAGTCAAGACGTGACTGAAACAAACAATGAGTTCAAGGAGATACTCATCCCCACTGGAATAAAAGGAATGGTGTCTCTGGGCAAGACTCCACCCAGCCAAGCTTCCAACTTGGGATAGTAAAATATCTGAAGAATTTTGTTCTTTTTTTTAAAAAAGAAGAATGAGGAGGAGGAGGAGGAGGAAGAGGAGGAGAAGAAGAAGAAGAAGAAGAAGAAGAAGAAGAAGAAGAAGAAGAAGAAGAAGAAGAAGAAGAAGAAGAAGAAAAGAAAAAGAAGAAGTCTATTGGAAATGTTATTCAAGAGGGCAAGACTCTACACAAGCGGGCAGATATACTTGACAGTATTTTTAATTGTAGTATTATTTTACTTAAAAGGAGATTACATAGAGTTCTTACTTCCCTAAAACTTTCTGTGTTTTGTGTTACTATTTTCCCTAAAACTTCAGTCACTACATTGAATTGGAATTGGAGAGAATAAACAAATTGGTTTTCTTTTGAGATTTGATACAATTGTTTCAAGTTTTTCTCCATTTAGCATGAGGCCGGCTTTAGGCTTGTAGTATATCACTGCTTTTATATTTAGATATTACTTCTATATACCTAGATTTGCTCAGACTTTTTTTTTTCAAGCTCCATCTGTGAACTTTGGTTTTGCTGTTGATGGCAAGTAATACAAAAATAAAAATCCAGTTAGTAGGTGGAGAATAAGAGAATTTGAAGGACTCAAACCTAAATGGAATATCTACTTCCTTTTCCTATCCCAAGGCTCAGGGCTTTCACTCCCTATTTTGAAGAGGTACTGAAAGATTGAAAGAACAAGAGGAAGTAGATATTGAGCCCAAAGGTAGTTGCCAAACATGACACTGCATCCTCATCCATGAACTCATAGCTCCTAGGTGTGAAAGCATAAGATCTACATAATATCAAGCTTGCAAAAACATAGCATCATAGTGGGAGGAATCCCTAAGTTCTACTCCTATCCTGGGAGCTATTGGCAATTGATAGCTGTTGAAGGCATAAGAATCTTTTTTGTTCATGTATGGCAGCCCAGAGAGGTTCTTTACATTGCAGTAAATGGTCACTCAACCCTGTATGTAGGTAGCACTGAATGGACTCAATGAGTGTTTACAGACAAGAAGAGACCATAAAGTTGGAAGGAAAAATCCAGGACAGTGATAGGGTATGAATTAGAGCAGAAATAATTCAAAACTAAATAAATATTTAGAATATTAAATATTAAATATATTAATAGAATTAGATTTGAAGAAGTCATATTACTGTAATGTGACTCCATCAAATGTACAGAATGCTGTTAATGTTACATGCATGGGTGTGGCCTACCAGCAGGAGTACTGATTCCTTTTTACCAGACACATTTACAGCCTTGCAAGAGACTCAGAAACTAAAAGAAAAGTGTTTGTCTAGAACATTTGTTAACAAAATGATAATGATACATTAAATTTTAGAGGACTAGAAAATATTTAAAATTTTAGATGTTTTCATCTTGACAGTTTAATTTCATCCTTTCAATAAATAAAAGACCTGCTTTCTTCTACTCTGCATGATTATTATATACTTTTAAAAATAAAATAAACACACAAATAAACCTAATTACCACAGAGCCTTATGTAATATTATCACTTATTTTTCATTTCCAAAACTTGGATGATTTTATTACTTCAAACCTAATTACATCCAAGTTAATTTTTTACTGTCTAAATCACATTTGTTTAGTTATAGAGTTATCATTGAAGGTTGTTTATACAGAAAGAAAATTTATTATTGTGCATAACATGTTCTCTAATAAAAGAATGTTGATTTCTTTAAGTGAGGTAGTAACTAGTGTTCTTTGGAATTACTATGAAAGATTGAAAGTAATAAGTGTGGCTTTAGAATTATTCAAACAATGTTTGATATCTCATGATTTTGTTAACTCACATACAAGTAGTAACCGTAATATAATAAAGTTAAAATATTAGTGCTATTACATAAAATATACAGTCACTCAAGTGAAGCAATCCATGATGTGAAATAATGACTTATCCTTTTAAAAAAAGCTAATAAAATTAACTAATGAAAATGAGTTAAAATTTATATCCTTCAGAAAGTAAAAGCAAATACCATTTAGACATATCATATAAAAATGTAAAAAATACACAAAAGTCTCATTTGGTGTCTAGGTCTCTTACAGTGGGAAATTAAACACTCTTAGGTCTTCATAGTCTTCTGTCTTACATCAAATTCTATATAAAAACTGAATAGATCACACAATTTTGTCTGTCATGTGTGTGTATCATTACCAATCCTGTGTATTTTTCTCCATTTTGCTACTCTCCAATATTTTCCATGACATTTTTATTTTAACCTGTTATTTGTAGCTTTTCTTTATAGCATACTAATACATCATTAATTTTCTAAATAACTTTTAAAAATGATGATGAAGTTGATGATGATCACGATCATGATGATGATTTTTAGTTAAGCCAGTTTTTTTTTATATCTGGAAGATTGGTTGACTTTCTCAACTTGATACAAATTTAGACCTATCTGGAAAGAGGAGATATTTATTGGAAAAGAAAACACTGTATTGATCAGTAGATAAGTAAGTGGTACATTTTCTTGATTGAAGGTGTTCAAGAATTAACGGGGGTGACCTTAGCTGTAACTCACAAAACTGGCAATATGGAACATGAAGTGGTCACCTCCTGTAGCCAAGCAGTAACTCTGGTGGAGTGATAGGGACACCAAGCCACCCATAACATTTTTAACTCCAAAATTATCTACAAGAAATATAGGGACAAAAAATGGTTTAGATAATGTGGAAATGGCCAAAAAGTAACAAGCCCAACTAGATACAAATTCCATGGGCAAACAACAATCCCTGACTCTACTAATGACACTCTGTTATGCTTGTAGAAAGTATTTTGTCAAGCCTGTCCTCAGAGTATCCACACAAGAGCTGACTCAAACAGATGCAGAGACCCACAGCCAAATGTAGTATGAAGTCTCTGACTCTTAAGGCAGAACTGAGGGAAGCACCGAGGGGGCCCTGAAGGTGATTAGAACTCTATAGGAAGAACAGAGTCAACTAACCTGGATTCTTAGGCTACTCAGAGGCTATAACACCAACCAAAGAACATACAAGGGCTGGTACTAGGCTCCCTGCACACATGCACTTAGCAGACCTGAAGCTTGGTCTTCATGTAGGTCCTGAACAATTGGAATCGGGCCTATCCAAAAAGCTGCTGCCTATGTATGGGATATGTTCTTCTTCCTAGGTGGCCTTGCCTGGCCTCAGTAGCAAAGGATGTGCCTAGCTTCTTAGAGACTTGAAATGGTAACCAGGGTTAGGGGAAAAGTAGAGGAGAAGGCCTTCTATCCTCTCATAGGAGAAGGGGAGGGGTTGGGGTGAGGAATTGTGTGAAGTTATTATTGTTAGTGAGGGAAGTGAGTATGATGTAAAATGAATAAATAAATAAATAAATAAATAAATAAATAAGGAAAAGAAAGCAGTTTAAACAAGGCATGAGTAAAAAGCCATTGTTCCACAGCCTCTGCTTCAGTTCTCTAATCAAGTCCCTTTTTTTTTAGGATACAAAAATTCCCATGTGCGTATAAATATTAAATAATATTAAATATCCAATTAATTGATTAATTAATTTACATCCCAAATGCTTTCTCATATCCCACATCCCCTGTTTTGATAACTTGTTCTATGGTGAGAGAGGAGCATTGAAGTCTCCCACTATTATTGTGTGGTGTTCAATTTGTAATTTGGGTTTAAGTAATTTTTTGTGAATGGTGTTACCCTTGCTTTAGGCACAGAAATGTTTAGATTTGAGATGTCATCTTTGTGGATTCTTTTTAAGATTATGAAGTACCCATTCCCAGCTCTTTTTATTACTTTTGGTTGAAAGTGGATTTTATTAGATATTAGAACGGCTACTCCAGCTTGTTTCTGATGTCAGTTTATTTAGAACACTTTTTTTTTAAACACCACTTACTATGATAGTGTTTATCTTTATTTATGTAGTGTGTGTACTGTATACAACAGAATGATGTATCCTGCTTAAGTATCCAGTCTGTTATTCTGTGTTTTTAAATTGGGAATTTGAGTCCATTGATATTGAGAGATAGTTTTTTCTCAGCACAGAGATTTATTTTCCCCAGAGTGACTAAGGACATGAAATAAGACAAAACTACAGAAGATAGAGGATGAGGGAGAAGTTGAAGGAAGCAAGAGGAAGAGGCCAGATATATTTATTCCAGACAAACAAAGTACTTATTCTGGATACAGAGGAGACAGATGTAGCACATACGAAAATTGCAGTTTATAGATGTTCAAGATGAGGTGTTTAAATTGTTTATTGGTTATTTTATTTATTTACATTTCTAATATTATCCTTCTTCCCTGGTTTCCCCTGTGCAAACCCCTATCCCGCCTTCCCTCCCCACTGCTTCTGTGAGGGACCTCCCCCATTCATCTACCTAACTACTCCCACCTCACCAACATAGTATTCTGCTACTCTGGGGCATCGAACCTCCACAGGACCAAGGGCATCCCTTTCCTTAACAGGTAAGTCACGTCTCTGATACATATGAAGCTGGAGCCCTGGGTCCCTCCATGTGCACTCTTTGGTTGGTGGTTTAGTCCCTGGGAGCTCTGGGAGTCTGGATTCTTGATATTGTTCTTTCTATTTGGTTGCAAACCCCTTCAACTACTTCAGACCTTCCCCTCAACACCACCACTGGGATACCCGTGCTCAGTCCAATAGTTGGCTGCAAGCATCTTCATCTGTATTGGTCAGGCTCTGATTTGAGCCATACTGATTGGTGTGGGGTAGATTCTCACGGTTGTTTTGATTTGCATTTCCCTGACACCTAAGGATATTGAACATTTCTTTAGGTGCTTCTCAGCCATTGGGTATTCCACAGTTGAGAATTCTTTGTTTGGCTCTGTACCCCATTTTTTTTAAACCTGGAAGTATATTTTATTCATACTGAAAAAGTACTAGTGTTCCTAACATGCGAAAAGCTTATAGAAGGCATACACAAAGGTTGCCAACTTCATTCAGATGAAATTGAGGTTTTTTTTTTTTTTCTCATACATTCTTTATTCACATTTCAAGTAATTTTCCTTTTTCTGGATCCCCCCCTCCCTGAAATTCCCATAAACACTCTTCCCTCCCCCTGTTCCACAATCCACCCCTTCACACTTCCCTGTCTTGGTATTCCCCTATACAGCTACACTGAGCATTTCCAGGACCAGGGGCCTCTCCTTCCTTTTTCTTAGGCATTGTTTGATATATGAATTGTGTCTTTGGTATTCCAAGCTTCTAGGCTAATATCCACTTATCAGTGAGTACATACCTTGAGTATTCTTTTGAGACGGGGTTACCTCACTTAGGATCATATTCTCCAGTTTCATCCATTTGTCTAAGGATTTCATGAAGTCACTGTTTCTAATGGCTGAATAGTACTCCATTGTGTATATATACCACATTTTCTATATCCATTCCTCCACTGAGGTACATCTGGGTTCTTTCCAGCTTCTGGCTATTATAAATAGGGCTGCTATGAACATAGTAGAGCATGTATTCTTATCACATGCTGGGGAATCCTCTGGGTATAGGCCCAGGAGTGTTATAGCGGGGTCCTCTGGAAGTATCATTCCCAGTTTTCAGAGGAACCACCAGACTGATTTCCAGAGTGGTAGTACCAGCTTGCAACCCCACCAGCAGTGGAGGAGTGTTCCTCTTACTCCACATCCTCACCAGCACCTGTTTTCTCCTGAGTTTTTGATTTTAACCATTCTGACTGGGGTGAGGTGAAATCTCAGGGTTGTTTTGATTTGCATTTCTCTGATGCCTAAGGATGTTGAACATTTCTTTGGGTGCTTCTCAGCCATTTGATATTCCTCAGGTGAAAATTCTTTGTTTAGCTCCATATCCCATTTTTTAAGAGTGTTATATGGCTCTCTGGAGTCTATTTTCATGACTTCTTTGTATATCTTGAATATATGCCCTCTGTCGGATGTAATGTTGGTAAAGATTTTTCCCAATTTGTTGGTTGCCATTTTGTCCTTTTGACAATGTCCTTTGCCTTACAGAAACTTTGTAGTTTCATGAGGTCCCATTTGTCAATTCTTGATCTTAGAGCATAAGCTATTGGTGTTCTGTTGAGGAAATTTTCCTCTGTGCCCATGTCTTCAAGGGTCTTCCCCAGTTTCTTTTCTATTAATTTCAGTGTATCTGGTTTTATGTGGAGGTTCTTTATCCACTTGGACTTGAACTTAGTACAAGGAGATAAGAATGGATCAATTTGCATTCTTTTGCATGCTGACCTCCAGTTGAACCAATACCATTTGTTGAAAGGCCTATCTTTTTTCCACTGGATGGTTGTAGATCCTTTGTCAAAGATCAAGTGACCATAATTCTGTGGGTTCATTTCCAGGTCTTCAATTCTATTCCATTGATCTAATTGCCTGTCACTGTACCAATACCATGCAGTTTTTAACATAATTGCTCTGTAGTACTGCTTGAGGTTGGGGATACTGATTCCCCCAGAAGTTCTATTACTCTTGAGGATAGTTTAGCTATCCTGGGTTTTTGTTATTCCAGATGAACTTGAGAATTGCTCTTTCTAAGTCTATTAAGAATTGAGTTGTCTGTACCCCATTTTTAATAGGGTTATTTGGTTCTCTGGAGTCTAACTTTGTGAGTTCTTTGCATATATTGGACATTAGTACTCTATTGGATGTAGGGTAGACAAAGATTTCTTCCAATATCTCAGCTGTCAGTTTGTCCTATGGAGAGTGTTCTTTGCCTTACAGAAGCTTTGCAAGTTTATGAGGTCACATTTGTCCATTCTTGATCTTAAAGCATAAGCTATTGGTATTGTGTTCAGGTAATTTTCCTGTGGGACCATTTGTTTGATGCTCTTCCCCATTTTCTTTTCTATTAGTTTCAATATATCTGGTTTTATGTGGCGGTCATAGAACCACTTGGACTTGAGCTTTGTACAATGAGATAAGAATGGATCAATTTGCATTCTTTCATATGCTAACTACCAGTTGAACAAATACCATTTGTTGAAAAGGTTATCTTTTCTCCACTGGATGGACCATAGGTGGGTGGGTTCATTTCTTGGTCTTCAATTCGATTCCACTGATCTACGTGCCTGTCACTGTACCAATATCATGTAGGTTTTTGGTTGTTGTTGTTGTTTTTAATCACTATTGCTCTGTAGTACAGCTTGAGGTCAGAGATGGTGATTTCTCCAGAAGTTCTTTTGTTGTTAATAATTGTTTTTGCTATCCTGGATTTTGTGTTTTTCCAGTTGAATTTGCAAATTGCTTTTTCTAACTCTATGAAAAATTGGACTGAAATTTTGATGAGGTTTGCATTGAATATGTAGATTGCTTTATGGCCGCATATGGCCATAAATATGGCCGCTTTTTCTATATAAATCTTGCCTATCTGTGAACATGGGAGATCTTTCCTTCTTCTGAGGTCTTCTTCAGTTTCTTTCTTCAGATTCTTGATGGTCTTCTCATACAGATCATTCACTTGCTTAGTTGAAGTCACACCAAGGTATTTTATATTATTTGTGAATATTGTGAAGGGTGTTGTGTCCTTTATTTCTTTCCTTTGAGCAGAGGAAGGCCACTGATTTGTTTGAGTTAATTTTATATCCAACAACTTTGCTGAAGTTGTTTTTCAGATATAGGAGTTCTCAGGTAGAACTTTTGGTCACTAAAGTATACTATCATGTCATCTGCAAATAGTGATATTTTAACTTCTTCCATTCCAATTTGTATCCCTTTGACCTCTTTTTGTTGTCTAATTACTCTGGCTAGGATTTCAAGTACTATATTGACTAGGTAGGAAGAGTGTAGGCAGCCTTATGGAATCCCTGATTTTAGTGGGATTGCTTCAGGTTTCTCTCCATTTAGTTTGATGTTGGCTACTAGCTTGTTGTATATTGCTTTTAGTTTGTTTAGGTATGGGTCTTGAATTCCTCATCTTTCCAAGACTTTTACCATGAAGAGGTGTTGTAATTTATTAAATGTTTTCTAAGCATCTAATGAAATTATCATATGATCATGTAGGTTTTCTTTTTTTTTAGTTTGTTTATATAGTGGATTACATATTACACTGATGAATTTCTGTATATTGAACCATACCTGCATCCCTGGGATGAAGCGTACTTGATCATGATGGATGATCAGTTTGATGTGTTCTTGAATTCTGTTTGCAAGAATTTTACTGAGTATTTTTGCATTGATATTCTTAAAGAAAATTGTTCTGAAGTTCTTTTTCTTTGCTGGGTCTCTGTTTGGTTTAGGTATCAGAGCAATTGTGGATTTCTATTTGAAAAGTCCATACTGAACAAAACTGGAAAATCTGGATGAACTGAATAATTTTCTAGAAAGATACTAGGTACCAAAATTAAATCAGGATCAGAAAAATGATCTCAATAGTTCCATAACCCCTAAAGAAATAAAAGCTCTCATTAATAATTTCCCAACCAAAAAAAGCCCAGGACCAAATGGGTTTATTGTAAAGTTCTATCAGACCTTCAAACAAGGCCTAATACCAATACTCTTCAAACTATTCTGCAAAATAAAAACAGAAGGAATAAGACCTAGTTCATTCTGTGGTATCTTCTAAATCTGAGAGTCTGTCTCTTCATCTTTTGTATTCTTTTGGTGATACTTGGATGTGTAATTCCTGGTCCCTTACCTAGAATTTTCATTTCCAGGTTTGCTTCTATTTGTGTATTCTTTATTGCTTCTATTATTTTTCTGCATTTTTAAAGGATTTATTTGTTTCATATTTAAGGGTTTCTACCTGTTTGATTGTGTTTCTTTAAAAGTTTTATTTCCTCTTTATAGGTCTCTATCATCTTCAAAAGATGAGATTTTATGTCACAGTCTTGTTCTTCACATGTGTTAGGATTCCAGGGTTTGCTATAGTCAGAGAACTGTGTTCTGTTAATACCATATTGCACTTTCTTCTGTTCATAATGTTCTTGTGCTTGTGTTTCACAATCTGGTTGTGTCTGATGTTGGTCGCCTTGGTAGTCCATGGTAGTAGTAAGTCTCTGGGACTGGTTGTACCAGATATCTGCAGGCCCTCTGGGTAGGCAGGCAGATCTGTGTGTTGGTGTAGCATGTTGATTCATGATTACAGGTCAAAATAAAATATTTATAAAAGAATCACAAAGATTATATGACATCTTATATAAAGTTATAACACAAAATAACTTTGAAATGTAAGAAGAAGCAGACATTCCTTCGACAGTTGCTTGGTCATTGCACTTTATCATAGCAACAGAGACCTAAGAAAGAAGTTTCTCAGACTCATTTCATTATGTTCCTGACTGCTTATCCTTGTCTCTTTGTTTGCTTTCTCCATTATATTATAATCTCTGTATTGTTCCCTTAATCTTGCTTCTATTCTCTAATCTGCCCCACTCCTCTAAAATCTCTTGGTTTTTCTTAGTGAGAGAATCCCTGAATATTTTTATTACTTTTACCTATATTTACTTATACCTGTATATGAACACCTCACAATTAGAAGCTGTAATCTGAACATGAAAGAGAATATATACTCTTCATCTTTGTAGGCCTAGGTTAATTTTTATTCTGTTTTTTTTTTCTTTTTAAGATTTGTTTATTTATTTATTTATTTATTTTTATTTCATTCGATATATTTTTTTAATTTACATTTCAAATGATTTCCCCTTTTCTGGTCACCCCACTCCCCAAAAGTCACATAAGCCCTCTTCCCTCCCCCTATTCTCCCACCCACCACTTCCCACTTCTCTGTTCTGGTTTTGCCTTATACTGCTACAGGAGTCTTTCCAGAACCAGGGGCCACACCTCCGTTCTTCTTGTACCTCATTTGATGTGTGGTTTATGTTTTGGGTATTCCAGTTTTCCAGGCTAATATCCACTTATTAGTGAGTGCATAGCATGATTGATCTTTTGAGACTGGGTTACCTCACTTAGTATGATGTTCTCCAGCTCCCTCTATTTGCCTAAGAATTTCAGGAATTCATTGTTTCTAATGGCTGAATAGTGTATTCAACACTCCATTGTGTGTATATATACCACATTTTTGCATCCATTTTTCTGTTGAGGGATACCTGGGTTCTTTCCAGCTTCTGGCTATTACAAATGAGGCTGCAGTTTCTATTCCTATTGCTAGTAAAAAAAATTCTGATGAAAGCAATATTAGGAATAAAAAATAAACTTTGTCTCATACTCTATGATATATTCCATTAAGGTGGGTTAGTGAAGGAACTAAGAGTTGAAAGTCATTTACTATGCATATATATCCAAATTTATACATACCGAAGAACTAGAACTTTCCATCTTATTTGAAATGAACAGCTTATGCACAATATTGTCAAAGAAAACAACCTTAAATTTCTAGCAATATACAACAATTAAGCAAAACAACCTTAAATTTCTAGCAATACATATTTATCAACCTAAATCTGTTTCTCTTTTGATGAAAAGCAATAACAACCTACCACCCTAGGTGATAGCAACCAAAACCATCTAGCCTAACATAAGAGACTGGATGTCTCCTGCTGAAATGGGCAATAATTCCTGTTTGGAGCTTAAGAGAAGAAATGTTTGTTCTGAAAAAAAGGTAACTGTACGTTCTGTTATCCAGTGTCTGTGTTGTCTATTCAGTCTATATGTTGTTATTAATTTCTTCAAAGTAGTTACTGCAAACTCTCTGCTAATCTTTATTGGTAAACCATAATGACATAATCTCAGCCTTTGTAAAATGTAGTAGAATTTTGGGTAAATCTGTTGCTAAAAATTGATGTACCTTTTACTCTATCTTTTATAATTATTAGAAATCTCTCCTGCATATGCCTTCAATTTGTTACTTTGTTTATGAGTTAGAAAATCCATTCCATAATATTATCTTCCCTTTGTATAATAAGCTAGGTTAGAGGAGAGTTGGAGGCAAATGAGCAAATTACAATCAAGTTTAGCATCAATTTGATTCACATATGCATTTTGCTTTCTTTGTCCTTCAAGAGTTAACTTTTTTCTGCTTCTGTTGTTAGACTGGACTATTTAAATTTGAATATTGATGTAATGTTTAAAACAAATTACTTTACACTTGTGCACTTAATCCAATTGTAGGCTTCAGCCAATTAACATCTCTCATTATTTTTAAAAAATTTTTAAGTGTTCACAATTGGTACCTACAGATTAGTAATTTTTGTGAATAGATTAATTGTTGAATGATTTTATAACTCAAATAACTACATGAATCTCCTCATCATATTTTTTCTACAGAAATCATTAACCCACAGCATGCCAGAACTCACTGTGCTACCTTAACCATACTCTCTAAAACATCTTTGTCATAATCAGCCAAAAATGACATCCATGTAATGATAATCAATTGAGAAAATTGCTTACAAATTATTTTGAATGGATGCTTCAAAAATATTGACATAAAGTTGGACTATTTAATATTCACTGTGGAAGTACCTTCAAGTGGTTACTTTTTATTGGATGACTTTTGTTCCAATTATATATTGAGAAAGGAAACTTTCCCTGTATGTGCATGCAAAGGTACTGTGAAAGGGACATCTTCCAAGTTAATTATTATAGGCCATGATCTCTGCAAGAATATAAAGGAAGTTCAGGATGTAAAGGACCTATTGGTTGAATTACCTTATTAACTGCTCTTAAATCTATTAACATCCTCTCTTTTCTTAATTTCTTTCTTTCTTTCTTTTTTCTTTTTTTCTTTTTTCTTTTTTACAAAAATCACAGGGTATGTTAGGCAGGGTTCTCTAGAGTCACAGAGAAGTATGAATGGGCTCTATACAGTAAGGAGAATTTTTTATAATGACTTAAAGTCTGTAATCTAACACCCTAACAATGGTCATCTCTGGGAAGTCCAGAGATCTAAGAGTTCTAATAATTCTTCATTCCCACAAGGCTTATCCCTTTTTCCAATGTCCCTATGTAGGTCTCTTAAGGAAGTGTGGCCCAGATTAAAGGTGTGTATCTCCATACCTAAATTTGGGTCTCTTTTTGTCCCAGGCTGACCTTGAACTCAGAGATCTCCTTGCTTTAGTCTCCTGGGATTCATTGCCACTATGCCTAAAGATCTCCATGCCAAGATCCAGGTCAGACATTTGTATCAATCAGCCTCAAGATTTGGATCACAGGTGAGCCTTCCAATTCTGGACTGTAGTCCAGTCCAGATATAGTCAAGTTGACAACTAGGAATAACACTTACACAGGGGTATTCCATGGGCTGGTAGAATCTTCTATTTATGCTGATCCTCTATCTGCTCTTGCACCAGTTATTCAAGTGCCTACAGGATTTCTTGTCTTAGGAGTCATTTCTCTTTCCTTACAAGTCTGTTTGATAAAAATTTTAAGGGCAAGGTTGTTGGTATGTGGCCTCTTTTTATAAAATTTGAAGCTCAATCCCTGGAATGTCATATGTGTAGACAATGGGTACAGCTTATGATTGTTCTCAATCATCTTTATCAATACCTCCCAGAAGCATCTACTATATGACCTATAATTTTCTCATTGTTTTCCCTGAGATTGTAGGAATATTTGCTTGCATTCCCCATTATTGTAAAATTTCCCTTCCCCCACAAACTGATGGGCATGTCCATCATGTAAGACCTCAACTTCCCTGTTCACCCTTCTGGTCCCACAAAGCTAATCTGTCAGATGTTTTGTCTTATTCCTAATAATTTACCATTTTTATAAATTATTTTTAAACTTTCTGAACTGGCTAAGCTGGACTTCAAGACTTTTGGAAAAGTATAATAATGTCAGTTCCTTTATATCCTGAAATTTTTTTGCATCACTTTTTATTTGTACCACTAATTTGGGTCTCTGATCATTAAACACTTTTTGCCAAAACAAACATTTTTCAATACTCCCCAAAGTCCTTGTTTTGTCTATTGGAGTGTGTCTTGTCCTGGATTTAAGAAAAGAACATCAGCTGAGTAATTCTACCCCTGCATTAATTTGCATTTCCTTTTCACATATGCCATGATTTTTGTTTCTTCCTTGCTATTCCCATCTAATATACCTGGATTCACAATAAAACCTTGAGAAGTTAATCCATTTTTTCTTATCTTACATTCATATTCTGACTGTCCCTGTGATTAAAGGGCCATAAATACCAGTGGTCAACTTGTGATATTCAACTTTTGTGGACATTGTAAGACATATATCTGTGGCCATATTCAAAGCTACACTTCCTTCTGTAACATGTACAAGATCAGAAACACGTAGTTTTGATTTTCTTTGCCTTCTTGGTACCTCTTGGCTGACTAAAGGAAGATAGCTCATTGTTTTCTGTGTTGTCTCGAACTAACAAGACCCACTGTTCATTTACAATCATTTCACCAGTATTTGCTATTTCCACAGAAACTACAATACCCTGGTTCATAGCAGCCAGAAACTGCTTATTCTCCTATACAAACACCACTTTCCCCAGAGTCAAACACCATATTCCTCTGCAAATTTGATCTCTAAATGTTCTAGCCTTCCAAGTTTTTGGAAATGATGAAATTTCCTACAATTAAAGCATTAGTAGACACTTTGGTTCCTGAGATGTCTAGCTAAAATTTGCCCTATGATATCAGCATACTGCTCCTGAAAATCAGTACCAGTTTTCTCTTTTATCCATTTGTCTATTGGGGGTCTTCAGGATTTAAATGGTCTTATTGCTTTCTTACATTCATATTTTGCAATTAAATTGACAAGATTTTTATCAATGATTGTCTGGTCTCAAGGTCTGATATGCCTCTATTTACAGCTGAATCTAATCTCTGTTTAGAAAAATATCCTTAAATGTATCTACAGGACCCTATATTACCTTAGTAAGTGAGGTGGACAGATCATATTTATTTTTATAGGTAAGCATAGAACTACTACCAAGTAGTTTGTCTTTAGTAATATTTATACCCCTTGATATATTATGTTATTCTATTTTTATGACTTCATGCCTCCACAACAACGATCTTAATTGTTGACTAGTTTCTGGCTCAGCTGACATCAATCCCTTCCAGTCTTAAGGAATAACTCCATGCTGCATAGCTGAATTAGGTAACATTTCTTTAACAAAAGGAGAATGCAAGCTATACAATTTGATAACCTCATTAAAATTCTTTATATCTGCTATTTCTATAGGATGCTATTTTAAGTCATTATAAGCATGTTCACTATCATTTGCATGTATATGCTACTCAATGACTGAGAAGGATAAAGGAGCCTGTATAGTTCCAAGCAAATTCTCTAGAGGTGCACTAGGCAGAACCCTAACCCATTGCCCCTGCATCATCTGATCTTCCTGGCCCCTTGCCTCATTCAGGTGCTTTGGTCACCTAGTAGTGACAGTGCATAGAGCAGTGTGAGGGTCACAGATTGCTCTTCAGCATAGTTTACTTTCCTCTTTCATTATGCCATAATTCCTGGTCTCAGACATAAAGCCTGAACCCTGTTGTTCTCCTCCCACTGATGTTTACTAAGCAATTCAAACTGTCCTAGCAAAGTCTCTAACATAGACAACTCTGAGATCTTCTCTAACCAAAGATAATTCAGTGACCATTCTCAATTTTTAGTCCCACTCAATCTATTTCAAAATGATGTACAAAGACTATGAAGCAAATCCATTAAACCTCCTCTGGGAGCAAAGCAAAAGGCTATCCATCAGCAACAGCTGTTATTTTGCCAACCTTCTCAAAAACATTTTGAACACATCATAATCTGCCTTTCCCTCTTCTATTAGAAGCAGGCTTAACTATTATTATACATAAGTCACACTGGGCACTACTTGTATGCTTAGATTGTTCAAAACCTACTTTAGTAAGTTTTCATAAATGTTTCAACCTCCATTATAGCCCACTAGACAAAGTTAAAGGAGAAATATGGGCAACAGGACAAGGGGGATGTGGGTTTCTTTAGACACAGTTCTTTGGGGCAGTTCCAATCTTGATTTTCAGGATATGAGTTGCCCAGTCAAAAAATATAAAACATGAAACAGCAGTTAAATATAATCTGCAAACACCAAACATAAATCAGGAGCACTTGGCTCAGACCAGAAGAAACTGCAAGGTAGAGGAGAATAAGGCTTTGATTCCCTGAAATCGCAAGAAACAGCAGGAATACAAAGAGAAGTTGTCTGACCTGCTTTTCTATTACAATGTCACAACAAGTAAATATCAGTGAAGAGCAGTAAAGAGTTGCAAAGTCATTCCAGAACATCATCAGCATAGGTCAGCAAAATGTTAAAGGTGAACTGATCCAAGAGCATCATCAGCAAAGTCCCACTAAGGGATGCAGGTTAAACCAATGCAATAGCCTCATTCACTCTCTGATTGGTTCTACTTATACACATTCCATACATTACATGTCTTCTCAAGTGTCTGCCTAAGGAAAACATCTTAAGACATCGTTCAGTAAAACATAATATAACATAACTCTGTCTCTAAGGAAACAAGACATTTCCATATTAGAGAGATTTTTGATGTTATCAAGATATGTATATTACACTGCACCCTTAAGCTTACCCTGTAAAGCTCAGCATTTTTGTGATTCATAAGAATTGTAGCTGAGTAGGACTACTGGTTACTTCCTAACCACAAAATTTTTCATTGAATATTCAGTTCCTAAGTGGGGAGGTTTTATGTCAGATCTTATGCAAGTTTTGTGAGCCCTGTGTCAGAAATGTACATTTCCATAATTAATGGGGACTTACTTTACACCTCTGGGACAAAGGTTATAGATAAGAGCAAAACCAATGGGCATGTGTTGCATAACCCTGACCAACAATTCAAAAGTGTTTTCAAGTCCAGAACTGGTATTCTTATTAGATAGTCTATGGCTCTTGGATGGAGAATTGTCAACCTAGATGTGGCAATCTCATTCAAATTCTATATGTGTATGTGTATAAAGATTTATATGTATTATAGGCAATTTTAGGTAGGTAATAGTATGATTACTATGACTTTTTTAGATAATTTCGCTGTTATTTTACACTCTCCTACATAGAGATCTGCTCTTTCTATTGCCTTTTTCATATCACTTGTACCATTCTAGTCTCCTAAATATTGCTCTAGCTCCCTCACTAATAGTACAGTTTTACTTTCCTAGGTTGAGAGGTTACTTATGATTTCATAATCCTATCTGAAGATTTGGGGCTAGAAATCTCCAATAAGACAATCTGAATTACCTTATTCAATGTGACCTTTAAAAGATTATTTAATTAATAAATTCATTATTTCATTTTTCTTTATAGCTGAATAATATTCAATAATCATTACCGATTTATAATTTAAAGACATTTGAGTTAGTTGTTGTAAAGAAAGAGAAACAATGAACAAGTATTTGTAAATACTGTTAGTCCCTTGGGCATGTAGTTATGAGTGGGATAGATAGCTGCAAAAAAATAATTAAAGCACACCTGTAAATGGATAATGATCACTATGAGAAACCAGCACCCCTAATTTGGAATAGAATAGGAACATACTCTCATGGAAGTAGATGAGCATGCTTTTAGTTTACCTTCCAATGGTTTCCCTGGGCCCCAAATTCTGTATTACTATGGTATGGGAGCAGACAAAGCCTATGGCAGAAATATCATAGAGGCTTACTGCCAATCCTACTTTTATGCCAGAGTCAAGATCACAGGAACAAATGCTGAGGTTATGCCTGTCCAGTAGAAATTCCAAATAGGAACCTGGGAAGGGATGTGCATGAAATATCAATTCCCGATTGCTGATTTCATCTTGCATCATGTGTGCAAAGACTCTAGGGTAATAGCAAACTTTTCCCCAAACCCCATTCCTAGCAACTAGAATGATCAAGGCTGACATACCAAATTTTGTGCCAAGGCCAAGAAGGAGGACAATGGTCTAAAGTATATTGGGGTGGGGGGGCATTGACAAATGAAGTAAGAGGCACAAGTATCATATCCACATCTAGGGTCCCTAAGGGTGCCTAGAAAATGGCTGGATGCAACAAAACTTCCAATATCAATGACTTTTCTGCTGGTGCTGCCAATTGCAGTGCCAGCATCTGCATTCTCTAAACTGTCAGCCAGGAGAAAGGTTACTTTGAAGATCATCATCCTTTTCCAATTATGACTCCTATGCACTGAGAGAAGACATTATCTGTACTTCCATTCTCAATGAGACTGGCAACAAGCCCTTCCAATACAATGACTAAGCAGTGGAGAATTACAGTGATTTTGAATCTTCCCTAGTTCATCCCACTCTAACTCTTCCCTCTCCCAGTTGTCCACATTGTAATTCAAAGAATGGAATACCAAGGTCTTTTTATTCCTCATGCTTTGCATGTATTGGTCAGAGTAGAAGGGTCAAATGTATATATAATGTGTGTGTGTTTGTGTGTGTGTGTGTGTGTGTACCTATTCATTGGGGCCCAAGTTTGAGTGAGGAGAATAGTTAGAACTGAGGCTCTCCTGAGGTAGGAATTGGGTTGAAATAAAAGGAATTTTGGTTATCTAGGCTCAAATTCTTCATTAATTTTTAGGGTTTACCTGAAATAATGTGGGTAGATGAGTAGATGTTGGAAATATAGCATGTGGCATGCCACTGCTCACCACAACATGACCCTGTGTTTAGGCTTAGAAGATGCTCTTGTCAGCAGGACACAAACTAGAGCAACCACAAAAGTAACTCATAATAAGAATTGTCTCCATCAGATATGTTGGCATGTCTTTCGGGATATAGAAGGGATCAGCCCTACTATAAGTAGTAACACATCTAGGTAGAAAGACCTGTGCCATATATATATAAAGCTGGCATAGCTCATAGGTAAGGAAACAAAAATTATGCGTCAGTTGCTGATTGAGCTCCTGCCCTGACTTCCTTCAATGTTAGACTAAGACCTGGAGATATAAGTTAAAAATAAACCATTTCTTTATGAACTTGCATTTACACACAATGTTAGCAAAACTAAATAAACCAGAATAATATATTTCCATGGATCTTTCATTAAATAAACTTTCTTTTATTAGAGAACATCTCTTGAAGTTCTCTAATACTTTTAAGTAAAGGGGAGAGCAAAACCATTAAATTATAGCGGTTGATATTTTACCCATTGAGATAAAATAGGTAAAATAGTTATAATAATGTGAAACAGTAGATCATATAAAGGATTTCATTGTTTCTCAATTTTAATTTTATTCTATTATATTTTATAAAATGGGTAAGTTTAATAAAAGAAGTTTCAAACATTTATCAAACAATATACACATATGACAATCTAAAAGCTTGATACTCTGTGTTTTGAAAGGTTACTATATCTTTTCTTATTATTTGTTAAATATTATTATTGGAAAACATTTAAAAATATTCATTTAGCTGATTCATTCCTTAAAGACATTTATCTGTTGTTTATTTCTCTCCTTTTATTCAAAATAATTGTTAGCAAATGTTAACATATTTTACAATGACATTAATCATGTTTAAAGATTTATGGTAATGCTACATAGTCTCAAAAATCTTCTGATAAATCTACATTAAATCTTAATGATTTATGGTTTCTTTCATGAGAAGTGAAGAAATCACCATCAGGCATTAACAGAAAAAGTGTTACCTTGTAAGAAGTATTTGTAGGCAAACATGAAATTCCTTTATTAATGTTCTTCTATTTAAACATACTTCAAAACTCATTTAAATATAAACATTAAATTACAGTTATTTCTGCCTATAGTAGATATTTTGTAAAAGAGCAAGTTTAAAAACAATACAAAACACAACGAAAATACCAAAAAACAAAAAACAAACAAACAAAATAAACAAACAAAACTTTTGAAACTGTTCCTATACTTATCTTGGTGCTTAGTTTGGAGTACCAAACAAATATTTGTGGAATTCATGAATACAGGTTTCCTTCTATGGTTTTTCCAACTTAGGCATTATTTATAATTTGGATGCAAACAAAGTCAGTAATTATTCTCAGCATGTTTCCAGTTATTTATCTCTGCATCTTATGCCCCACCCACTATGCACTACAAAACTCAGAAAAATCTTGAAGAGGATGGTTAAGGAATTTAAGAACCCGAGGATGAGAGGATGGGAAAGATTGATATACAATGCTGTATTCTGGCCATGACATGGCCATTGTATTCATGAAATAAAAGCAGTCTGGTTATTTGCATAAGATAAATAGCACAAATAGAACATACAAAACTCTGACATGTAATAGAGAGGGGCTCACTCTCTTAGTTAGGGTTTTACTGCTGTGAACAGATACCATGACCAAGGCAGCTCTTATAAGACCAACATTTAATTGGGGCTGACTTACAGGTTTAGAGGTTCAGTTCACTATCATCAATGTGGGAACATAAAAGCATCCAGAGGGGCATGGTACAGGAAGAGCTGAGAGTTCTAAGCCTTTTTCTAAAGACTGCTGGGAGAAAACTGACTTCCAGGTAGCTAGGATGATACTCTTAAACCCTCCACACACAGAGTAATGTCTACTCCAACAAGGCCACACCTAATCTAACAGGGTCATATCTTCTAATAGTGCCATTTCCTGTGCTGAACATATACAAGTCATCACATTCTACTCCCTGGCCCCTATAGGCTTGTCCAAATATAAGTCTAGCCATACCTGGTACAAAATATAACCTAAATATAACAGGGCTACACCTTCTAATAGTGCCACTTCCTGGGCTAAACATTTACAAACCATCACATTCACCAAGCTTATTCTATACTAAACAACTACTGGAGATTGATAGTTGTAGGGGAAGGGGAAATATTTTATTTCATTTTGATTTTTGATATGCACAGTACTAATTAAACTTAGAAGATTTAAAAATGACAGAGATGTGTTGTATATATGTAGGGGAGATAAAAAGTAGAAATGAGTGACTTAATGAGCAAATTTCATTATATTTGTTTATCAAATTTTCAAGGACAAAATATATAAAAATAAATGCAAAATGAAGCTGAGTCAGAATGCAAAATTGATTTAGTCATGTACTTACTCTTACAGTGTATATTTTAAAAACATATCTTTTGAGATGACTTCGTGTACCTTTACATATGTGTTTTTTAGATATATGATATAAATACATGGAACTAACACAAATAAATATGAAGGCTAAAAAACTTTTTCAGTGTAGGTCTTACTGAGTCATATGTTACTCTGTTAAATGCTTTATTTTAAAATTTGTTTCTGTATATTACCTTGTATTTATGTTAGGCAAATGTTTGTTGCACAAACTTATGCTGATATGTTTTATCACCATGAGAATTTACATTCTTTTCTAAAAGCATAAGAGTGGGCAAGGAACAAACTGGGAAAGATTTAGGGTTTGTAAAACCCAAAGTTCACATACTAGTGATAGGATTCCTCTAATATGGCCACATTTAAACCTTTCCAAACAGTTTCACCCACTAGTGGCTAGGAATTAAAAATTTATAAACCGACGGAGGTCAATCTTATTCCAACCACCACACAAAGAAAACAAAGTACTGAATTGAATATATGGTATGCATCTGAACAGAGATTTCTCCAAAGAATAAAGACAAATGGTTAAGAAATGTTTCAGAAGGCACTCAAATCCTTGGTCATCAAAAAAAATTACTTTCGTATTTCATTTAGCACGACTCAGAACATATGAAAGTAAGAAAACTTAAAATACTGGCAAGAGTATGGGAAACTGAGAATCTTCATCCACTGTTGTCCAGAATTCAGTCTTGTAAAGCCCTTATGGAAATAAGTAAGGAAATTTCATCAAAAGCTAGAAAGAGAACTGTCATATGACCCAGCTATACCATTTATATGCACATAATTAAAGGAATATGTTCTATTATAGGTTTACTTACTTATCTATATTTTTGCTGTTCTAATTACAATTGTCATGTAAATGTATGCAGCCTAGATATCATCAGTAGCTTAATAGATAAGGACAATATGGTATATGTATACAATATTTTATAGTCTCTTATTTGCTGCAAAATTTGCAGTAAATGTTCCAGATCAGTGGACAGAAACCTCCCTAAACCTACAGCCTGCTTGCCTTCTAGGATTTCCTCTGTAATCAAAGAAACAGGTAAGAATCTCAACCAAATGCCCTCTCCATCTGGGACAACCATGGGCCCCAGTTAATTAGGGATGACCCACCTCCCTACCACCATACCCCATCTCCATACACTTCTTCTGATTGGCCTCATACTCTGGCCATATCAATTGGCCAGATACCCTCCCAAACCCCACAGCCTATTTGCCTCCCAGGAGTCCCGAAGTAACCAGAGACATAACCCTCCTTCCTCTCAGGAGTTTTGCAATAAACAGGGACACAGGAGTTCTACTCTATCAAGAGAGACAAAGGCCCACCCTAACCAGAAACAGAACTGCTCGGCTCTAAGGAGGCCAGCTCTTGCCACAGACACCCAGGCCAGTTAACACCAGAGAAAGCTAAATGTCCAGAGGCAAGCTCAAGAACATAAGCTACAGAACCCAATGTAATTTGCCAACACAAGAACCTAGTTCTTTCAACATAGCAAGCCTTAGATATACCAACATGCCTTAAAAGCAGAATAACGATGCATAATCACATCTCACAAAAATGATACAGGCCTGTAAGGAGGATATAAAGAAATCCCTTAAAGAAATAAAGAAAAACAGAGGTAAACAGGTAGAAGGCATTAAGGAGGAAACAAAAGAGTCCCCTAAAGAAATACAGTACGATACAATCACTTAGGTGAAAGAATTGAATAAAATGGTCCAAGAAAGTAAAAATGGAAATAGAAACAATAAAGAAAAGAAAAAAGGGAGCCAAGCCTGGAAAAGGACAAGTTACAAACGAGATTAAGAGATACAGATGCAAGCATCATCAACAGGATACAAGAGTTGCAAGAGAGAGTCTCAAGCATAGAAGATATTATAGAAAATATTGACATATTGGTCAAAACAAACAGAAAATGTAAAAAGCTCATAATCCAAAATATCCAGGAAATTCAAGACACAAAGGAAAAATCAAAGTTAAGAGTAATAGAAATATTGTTGTGACTAATTTTAGCTATCCTGGGTTTTTTGTTATTCCAGATGAATTTGAGGATTGCTCTTTCTAACTCTGTGAAGAATTGAGTTGGGGTTTTGATGGGTATTGCATTGAATCTGTATATTGCTTTTGGCAAAATGACCATTTTTAACTATACTAATCCTGCTGATCCATGAGCATGGAAGGTTTTTCCATTTTTTGAGGTCTTCTTCCATTTCCTTCTTCAGAGTCTTGAAGTTCTTGTCATAAAGATCTTTCACATGTTTGGTAAGAGTCACGCCAAGGTACTTTATACTGCTGGTGGCTATTGTGAAGGGGGTCATTTCCCTAATTTCTTTCTCAGCCTGCTTATCCTTTGAGTATAGGAAGGCCACTGATTTACTTAAGTTGATTTTATAACCTGCCACTTTGCTGAAGTTGTTTATCAGCTGTAGGAGTTCTCTAGTGGATTTTTTTGGGTCACTTAGGTAGACTATCATATCATCTGCAAATAATGATAGTTTGACTTCTTCCTTTCCAATTTGTATCCTTTTGACCTCTTTATGTTTTCTAATTGCCTGAGCTAGTAAGTCCAGTACAATATTGAAAAGATAAGGAGAAAGGGGGCAGCCCCATCTAGTCCCTGATTTTAGTGGGATTGCTTCAAGTTTCTCTCCATTTAGTTTGATGCTGGCTACCGGTTTGCTGTATATTGCTTTTACTATGTTTAGGTATGGGCCTTGAATTCCTGTTCTTTCCAATACTTTTAGCATGAAAGGATTCTGAATTTTGTCAAATGCTTTTTCAGCATCCAATGAAATGACCATGTGGTTTTGTTCTTTGAGTTTGTTTATGTAGTGGATTGCATTGATGGATTTCCGTATATTGAACCAACCCTGCATCCCTGGGATAAAGCCTACTTGATCATAGTGGATGATCGTTTTGATGTATTCTTGGATTCGGTTGGCAAGAATTTTATTGAGTATTTCTGGGGTGTATCAGTATCCCTGACCTCAAGCAATAGTACAGAGCAATAGTGTCAAAAACTGCATGGTATTGGTACAGTGACAGGCAGGCAGATCAATGGAACAGGATTGAAGATCCAGAAATGAACCCACACACCTATGGCCACTTGATCCTCGACAAAGGGGCTGAAAACATCCAATGAAAAAAAGATAGCCTTTTCAACAAATGGTGCTGGTACAACTGCAGGTCAGCATGCAGAAGAATGCGAATTGATCCATCCTTGTCTCCTTGTAGTAAGATCAACTCCAAATGAATCAAGGACCTCCACATAAAGCCAGACACTCTGAAACTAATAGAAAAGAAATTGGTGAAGACCTTTGAGGACATCAGTACAGGGGGAAAGTTCCTGAACAGAACACCAATAGCTTATGCTCTAAGATTAAGAATTGACAAATGGGACCTCATAAAATTACAAAGTTTCTGTAAGTCAAAGGACACCATCAAAAGGGCAAATTGGCAACCAAAAAATTGGGAAAAGATCTTCACCAACCCTACATCAGATAGAGGGCTAATATCCAATATGTATAAAGAACTCAAGAAGTTAGACTCCAGAAAACCAAATAACCCTATTAAAAAAAATGGAGTACAGAGTTAATCAAAGAATTTTCACTTGACGAACTTCGGATGGCAGAGAAGCATCTTAAAAAATGCTTAACTTCATTAGCCATTAGGGAAATGCAAATCAAAACAACCCTGAGATTTCACCTTACACCAGTCAGAATGGCTAAGATTAAAAATTCAGGAGACAGCAGATGTTGGCGAGGATGTAGAGAAAGCAGAACACTCCTCCTCTGCTGGTGGGGTTGCAAATTGGTACAACCACTATGGAAATCACTCTGGCGTTTCCTCCGAAAACTGGGTACCTCACTTCCAGAAGATCCTGCTATACCACTCCTGGACATATACCCAGAAGATTCCCCAGCATGCAATAAGGATACATGTTCCACTATGTTCATAGCAGCCCTATTTATAATTGCCAGAAGCTGGAAAGAACCCAGGTATCCCTCAACAGAAGAGTGGATGCAAAAAATGTGGTATATCTACACAATGGAGTACTATTCAGCCATTAGAAACAATGAATTCATGAAATTCTTAGGCAAATGGATGGAGCTGGAGAACATGATCCTAAGTGAGGTAACCCAGACTCAAAAGATGAATCATGGTATGCACTCAGTGATAAGTGGATATTAACCTAGAAAACTGGACTACCCAAAACATAACCCACACATCAAATGAGGTACAAGAAGAACGGAGGAGTGGCCCCTTGTTCTGGAAAGACTCAGTGAAGCAGTATAGGGCAAAACCAGACCAGGAAAGTGGGAAGGGTTGGGTGGGAAAACAGGGGGAGGGAAGGGTGCTGATGGGACTTTCGGGGAGTGGGGTTCTAGAAAATGAGAAATCATTTGAAATGTAAATAAAAATATATCGAATAAAAAAAAGAAATAAAAAAAGAATAATAGAAATAGAAAAAGGTGAAAAATTCCCAACTCAAAGGGCTAGAAAACATCTTCAACAAAATCTTAGGAAAAAAAAAAAAACTTCCCTATCCTAAAGAAAGAGATGGCAATAAATGTACAATAAGCCCATAGAACACCAAATAAGTAGGACCAGAAAAGAAAATCCTGTCAGATAATAATCAAAACACTAAATGTACATACCAAGGAAAAAATAATAAAAGCTGTAAGGGAAAAAGGTCAAGTAACATATAAAGGCAGACCTATCAGATTACACCAGACTTCTCAACAGAGACTCTAAAAGCCAGAAGATCCATGTCAGATGTCATATAGACCCCAAGGGAACACAAATTCCAGCCCAGGATAATATCCCCAGCAAAAATATCAGTCATTATAGATGGAAAAACCAAGATGGAAAAACTCCATGACAAAATCAAATTTGAATAATACCTTTTTACTAATTCAGCCCTATATAAGATACTGGAATGAAATCTCCAATGTAAAGTGTAACTACATCCAAGAAAACATAAAAAATTAAATATTTATAAAAACACAAAGGAATAGACTCATACACACATAATACCACCTCCAGCAAAAAAAAAAATAAAGGGAACTAACAATCATCTATCTTTAATATCTCCCAGCATCAATGCACTCAATTCCCCAATAAAAAGACACAGATGAATGGTCGGGATAGATAAAAAGGATCCAGCATTTTGCTGCATTCAAGAAACACACATCAATGACAAAGACAGACACTACCTCAGCCTAAAAGCCTGGAAGAAAAGTTTACCAACCAAATGTTCACAAGAAATAAGTTGGACTTGCCATAAATCAACCATATTTTATCAAATAGTATCTGGAAGAACTTTTCATAGTTATCAAAGGAAAATTAGACCAAGAAGAACTCAAAATTTTGAATATCTATGCCCCAAATGTAAAAGCACCCACATTCCTAAAAGAAACTTTAATAGATTTCCAAAGACACACTGAACTCACACATTAATAGTGAGAGGATTCACTCTCACCAACAGACAGGTTCTAGAAGCAGAAACGCAACACAGACACAGTGAAACTAATACAAGTTATGAATCAAATGGATTTAGCATCTGTCTATAGAACATTTCATCCCAAAACAAGAGAATATATCATTTTCTTAGTACCTCATGGAACCTTCTCCAAAAATGACCTTATAACCAGACATAAAACAAGCCTCAGCAAATACAAAAATATTGAAATGATCTCATTAATTCTGTCAGATCATCATGGACTAAGGCTAGACTTTAACAATATAAACATCAGAAAGTCCACAGATTAAAGAAAACTAAAGAACTCTCTGTTCAATGATAACTTGGTCAGGGAAGAAATGAAGAAAGAAATCAAGGACTTTATAGAATTAAATGAAAACAAAGACACATTATACTTTAACATATGGGAGATAAAGTATTAGGAGGAACATTCACATTACTAAGTGCTTTTGCTTGTTTGGATAGATCCAAAACAAGCAAATTAACATCACACTTGAAACACTAGGTCAGAAAGAAGCAAACATACCCAGGAGGAGTTAATGGCAGGAAATTATCAAATGCAGGGCTACATATCCTTTTGTGGCATCTGTGGGAGGAGTGGTCCTTGATCAGATAAAGGTTCAATAGATACCCCAACACAGGGAAATAGAGGAGAGGGAGGTGGGAGTGGGTTGGGATAGGGGCATATATGTGGAGGCAGGAGGTGAAAGGAGGGGTTGGGGGGTTTTGGGGGAGGGGGGAATCTGGAAAGGTTTTCCCATTGGTAATGTAAATGAAGACAATATTCAATAAAACATATAAAGGAAGAAAAAGAAGAATGGATACAGAAAATGTGGTTCATTTACACAATAGAATATTATTCAGTTATTAAAAATGTGGAAATCATGAAATTTGCACGCACATTGATGGTTCTAGAAAATACCATGTGGAATGAGAAAAGTCAGATCCCTAAGGACTTTCATTGTATGTACTCAAATATTAGTGAATATTAGCCAAAAAAAAGTACAGAATACTGAAGATACAACCCACAGACCATACCAAGTGTAACAAGTAGAAAGGCCCAAGTAAGGATGTTTCAATTCCACATAGCAGGGGGAAGAAAGTAATCACTGAAGTAAGAGGGAGGGAGAAACATGGGTAGAGGAGGGGAGGTAGAGGGGGAAATGGTACAGGATTGGGTATGGGAGGCACAGGAGAGAAGTCCATTGGGCCAAAGAATGAATGGAAATAAGCAGCATTAGGTGGTAAGAGGTTGGGGGCCCAACTAAAATGTACCAGAAACCCGGGAAGTGAGGTGAGAGACTCTAAAGACTCAACTGTTGTGATTTAGTCAAAATGATCAACATTGAGTAAGGGAACTCAAAGAGTCCACCTGCAGTAGGTAGACAGTGCCTCAAGTAGAGGTGCAGGGTTATTAACCCCACAGTGAAAATTTCTGACCCAGAATTATTCCTGTCTAAAAGAACTGCAGTGACAAAAAACAGGGGAAGACATTGATGGAAAGGCAGTCCAGTGACTGGCCCAACTTAGCATTCATCTCATGCGAGGGCAACAAGTTCTGACACTATTACTGATGCTATGGTGTGAGTTCCGAGTTTACCCTGGCATGGAAGTCCTCTGGGAGTCCTTACCAACAGTTGATTGAGACAGAAGCAGATGCATACCCAACCATTGAATTGAAGTTGAGAACCCTGTGATTGAATTAAGGGAAGGGTTGAAGAAGCCAAAGAGGAGAACAACCCTATAGGAAGGCTAGCTGTCTCAACTTATTCAGAACCTAGGGAGCTCCCAGAGACTAAGCTATTATCCAGGATCATATAAGGATCAGTCTGAAGCCCCGGACTCAAATATACCACAGAGATTTCTTAGTGGGAAAAGATGAGATTTATCCTCAAGAGACCTGAGGCCCCAGAGAAAAGGGAAGCCTAATGGGGGAGCCACCATATCAGAGGCAAGGGGGAGGAGGAATGGCATTAGAAATTATGGGATGGGGGACAGAAAAGGAGGAGCAACAACAGGAATGTAAACAAATAAAATAATATTTTGTGAAAAGCTAAAAAGCACTATTAAACGGGGGGGGGGGGGAACAATTGCAAGTAACTGGATGAAAAAATGAGTCAAATAACTCATATTCCAAAGGACAACTGAAACATGTTTCTACTTACATGTTGGTCTTACTCTTGAAGAATTATATTTATATGTTTCATTTAGGGTATTTGCAGAGTATAGAAAACTACAAAGAGGACATTTGGGAGAAGGTATAAAGATCTTAATAGATGGGTTGCCAAATGTATTTTATATGAAATGGTAATGCTACTGACTTTGGTGGGTTTAGAACAGAAAGGACAGGAGAGTCATGAAGAGGAGGGAGTATAGAAATGAATAACACCAAGGATCCTTGAGAGAGCTGTATGAAGACCTACCATTTTATAACACAATCATATGTATGTATGTATGTATGTATGTATGTATGTATGTAGTATGTATGTACATATGTGTGAGGGGGTGTGTTTACTTGGTGTGAGATGAAATTGCCCTACAAGTGTCGAGAATACCTCTTGAGTTCTAGCTCCTACATGATGATCTATTGACAGCTTATGGTTTTCAAAATAAGAAGAGTCAGTTTCATTAGAGAGGTAGTTCCTTGTAGATTGAGCATGCTTTAGTAGATAGCTGGAGAGAACCACACCCAAGAGTATACAGGAAACACACATTGGACTTGTTTTTGTTTTCATTTTTGTTTTTTTAAAACAAATATATGAAGCTGCTGGAGGTAAGATGGTGAGTATGACTTTTAGGAGAAGATAGGGATAACAATAGAGAGAAAATGTCAACAAAATGCAATATATGAACTTATGAAAGAATTAATAAAAATCCTTCAGAGAATAAATAATTTTATGCTAGCCAGTTCTCATGTTGTGGGACATTTACAAATACATTGGAGTATTTTAGGCATGGAATACAAATTATATAAATTTTCACATAAATTGTATAATAACTGTAGCCTAAATGTGTCAGTATACAGTACTTTTTTGTATGTCTCTATTTTTAATACCACTATTTTCCAAGTATAAATTTTCCATTTCTAACATCATTCTGATGTTAGAGTATCATCATTCTAAATTTCAGAGTAATTCTATTGTTACATTAGGTATATTCAAGTTCTATAGCATAAATTCCTTACACTGTTTAGTAGCCATTTGGGTAGTCAATAAGTTTCAATGAAAACTTACTGAAAACCCTAGTTACTAGGCACATTATTTGAGACCACAGTGATAGCCAGGGCATAGCACAAGCAAAGTAAACAAGAGACTCCAAGTTGGTTTGGAGGTAAACAAAGGATTAACCTCATAAACAAACAAGCAAGAACCAAAAACAAAGGGATAGGTGGAAGAATTATGAGACAGCAGACCTCTGTAAATTCAGAAAATTGTTTTGCTGAATTTGTTCTAGTGGAAAATAAACAGTAACACACTAGAGGTTTTAGCAGAGTGTGATGAGAGTTTCTAGGGTGAGAAAATGCAGGTGTCAGCTTCCAAAGCCGGTTATTCATGTAGACATATGGAGCCCCATCTTTTTTAACTAATTAGTTAGTTAGTTAGTTTATTTACATCCTGATGAAAGCTTCCCCTCCCTCCTCATCTCCATGTCTCCATTCTCCATTCTTCCCTATCATGTCAGAAAAGGAGGGGCCTTCAATGGTATCAATTTGCTTGGCATAGCAATTTGCAATATGACTAGGTGCATATTCTATTTTGGCTAGAGAAGTCATCCCAGTTAGTTGAAAGAAGGAAATCCAAAGGCAGGCAACAGTGTAAGTGATAGCCCTTTTCCTACTGTGATAAGTTCCCTATGAAGACAAAGCTATATAACTCTTACATATATAATGAGGACCTAGGCCTGTCCCAAGCTTGCTCTCTGACAGTTCAGTCCCTGAGGACACTTCTTGCCCAGGTTAGTTGATCTTGTAAATTTTCCTGTGGTGTCCTTGGACTCTCTGCCTCCTTACTTCTTCCCATACCCCATCTTCCACAGGATTCACTAGCCTCCACTTAATGTTTGACTGTTGGTCTGTATATCTGTTTCCATCTATTGCTGGGTAAAGCCTCTCTGATAACAGTTAAACTGGGCTCCTGTCTTTATCAGCAGAATATCATTAATGATGTCAGGAGTGGACTGTCTCTCATGACTTGGGTCTCATACTAGGTCAGGCTTTTTCTCAATTTCTGTTCTATCTTTACCCCTGCACCATGTTTAGAAAGGAATTACGGGTTGAAGATTTTGCAGGTGGATTTGTATCCCAATCTGTCCCATGGTATCCATTTTAAATTTTTTCTTGTTACTCAAGATGGTTGTTTCAGGTTCTATATACCCCGTTTCTAGGAATCTTAACTAAAGTCATCCTTATAGACTCTCAGAACTTTCTGTTACCCTCTGTTTCTATCTCATCCCAGAGATGTCCCCACCTATAGCCCCATCTAATAGTATGTTGGAGGGCCTTTAACTTTCTATGAACAGAATTAAAAATTTCTTGAACTTTCAGTTGGAGCCTATTTTTATAGCAAGCAGCTAACTTGATAAACAAATGTTTAAAAGTGTTTCAGGAGCTGTGCTAGTTGAATGTAGGCCCTGGGGGCATGAAGTACTAGCACTTCAGTTGGTATTTGGAGTGAAAGGCACTTAGAACACTGCCCCTGTGTTGCTCAGTGCTCTGATGGAGAACTAACATATCTGAGTGTGTAACTCAGAGACACTTAAAAGTCTCATTATATGACCCAACGGTTGGTCATACTTTACACCTGGATGTCTAAAATAAAAATCTGTCCCATGGTATCCATATTAATATTCAATTCAGGGCTTATCTTTTCCTTCTGAAGTACTATTTCTGATCTATCAAATCTTTGTTTATTCCACAGAAAACAAGGGAAAACAGCCTCTTAAGTATCCTTAATAACATACAGGGATTTTTTCAATGCATGGGTAGCAGATTTATAAGACATATCAGGGTTTCTACAAGGTGATGATAGTTATTAGGAATTTTATATCATGAAACATATCCTTGGGAAGAATTAAGCCATGTGAGATGGCTAAAATTAATTAGGTTGCTCCTAATCAGCCAGATGGAAATTAAGGTTCATAGAAGATGAAGTTACATTCTCTGTGGAGGCCATTACTCCCTGTCATGCGTCTGCTACATTGCAGATGCAGAGCTACTGAGATGACACTCTTTTAAAGACCCTCCCCCCGTAATGTTATCATACAGCAATTCATCTAGAGACCATTAAGACCTGCTATTGTCAAATTCATTTTAAAGGACCCTGCTGTATCACCTCTCCTCTAATGAAGGCATTTTCATATTAAGGATCACAAGATGAAAAACAATGCTTGATATGATATTTCTTGAACATTTAAAATCTCTGCACACTTAGAAATTCCTGAATTCCAAAATCTTAATTTCTGATCTCACCCATGTAGGCAGGACTGCATATGCTCACAGAGAGCGAATCAAATATATTCCACATAATGAGATATAATTTAAGTGAGCAGATAATAATTGCTATCATGCATCTATTTTCTAGAACATATTCTTAGGGATTTGTGTTTCATCACCTTTGATTGTTACAATATTACAGCAAAGGAAGTAGATTTGAAAAGCATACATGCCTTGTGACTAGAGTTTAAGTTTATAACAACTATGCCGTTCTGACTTGTATTAAAATTTAAGTATAAGCAGTTAATACCATTTTTATCTGAATTTAGTTAATAATAGACTTATTCTTTCCCACTTTGCTGCATTCCACAAACCTAGAATTACTAGGTATGTAATGCATCCCTTGTATTTGCCTCATATCATTCTTACAGCATTTTTTATTATATCCACTGAACAGGTTCAATCTGTCAGGCATAATTGTTGTATAAAAAGGCATAGAAGACTCAGATGTGAATGAGCTCAGAGTTTGCCTACAAATATTGCATGAGCAGTGGAAAGACAACACTACCAAGGTAGGACAACAGAGACAGCACCACACAAAGAGGGCCAAGCTGAGGGGACAGTAGAAACAAAATGGAAGAGAGGCCCCAGAATAAAAAGGATAGATAGAGCTGAGCCTGCCTACAGCTGTGCATCTAATCAGTGCTCTTTTCAAAGGATCCAGAGCTATTGCTGGGAAGAAGCCTGTGTAACGAGAGGAAGCCATTCTGTGGTTAAAAAAAATAAATCTTCAAATACAGCTGGGATAACAAATACATTCTGTGAATGGTTGTTTTGATTTCTTTGCCAAGAGCCAAGAAAGGGGAAAAAAGAATAACTCGGCAGATTTTCTGAGATCTTGATATTCCAAGTCTTGATATTGCTAACTTTGCTTCAAAATTAGCTTTTTTTTTAAAGAAGGAAATAATGTTTCCTTCTCTCAACATCATCTTTGCTCATGCTCAAGTTGTCAATATCCATTATAAACAGGCATCATTTCCTAGAGTAATGTCAAATCAGTCTGTCATATCCAAATAGAATAGCAAAATGATGTGCTATCCTGTTCTTGTTTGTGTGGGTAAGTGTGTATGTATGTGTGTACATGAACCTATATTTACATTCACAATATATATGTATGCATATACTCATATAACTATGCATCGATTGTCCACTGATAAGTTCAAAATGGGGAGATCAAAAATATTCACAGAAAAATGCTTATGGTTATTTTCTTGCCATTCCCTGACAAATACAGTAAATATTTTCCCAGTATATGAGATATTAAAGGATCTACATTGGCTGGGTGCAATTAACATGCCATTTACCACATCCAGGTTGTGGTACCAACAGTGCTTCCTAAGATATCCTAAGAATATAATACTGGTATCACCACAAGAGAATGGGGAGGGAGAGAGAGAGAGAGAGAGAGAGAGAGAGAGAGAGAGAGAGAGAGATTAGACTAATTTTATTTGAGACTTAGTGAATTCCAAGAAATAATGTTTCCTTCTCTCAGCAGCATCTTTACTCATGCTCCATTATAAACAGGCATCATTTCCTAGAGAAATGTCAAGTCAAATGTGGTAAAGTCTCGGGAGTTAGGAAGAGCTAACAGGTTTCTTCCATTTTGAATGCTGTCTGGCTTTACTGGCAGAAAAGACCGACACTGCAGTCTGCATGTGAAGGCAAAGAAAAGTCAATGGCTTAGCTTGAAGGTAGTGAAGCAAATGAATTTGTTTTCTGTAAGGAAGGTTCATGGTTTTCTTTCTTTCATTTCTTCTATTTAGACTCTATCCTATTTGAATCACACTCACTTAGAGAGGAGAGGTGTTTGATCAGTTAGCCAACTGCCATTAATCTCACTTGCAAATGCTCTCAGAGAAAGCCCTAGAAGCATGTCTGAAGACAGATCATCTGGGATTACTTATATGTATATATTGCAACTTCTCTTCAGATGTAGCTACTCAGAACCTGGGGTAGAACACTGCATCCAGGGTTTGAGGACGCAGTGTATATCTCAATCTGAGTCTCCTGTTGTTCATCCTGTTGAAACTCTAAGTCAGGTACACTTTTCAGAATGATTAAAATAGAAAATATTTCAAGTATTGGTATGTGTCGTGAGCAATTATATCTCTTAAATATTGTCTATGAAATAGAGAGTGGTATATCATTTATAAAAATTCTTGGTGGCCTCTTATATATTAAAAAATATGGTGGTAGTCAATAGTGCAAGAGATCAGAGTCCAGTAGGATGACTTGAATTCAATCTGTGGTATCATATGACAAATCCAAGCATGGTCACAACACACGTAGAAAAGACAGTTAGATCCATGGCTACTCTTGGCCAGCTATACTAAGAGTATTTTCCAGTTCCTCTCAGAATAAAAGAAGATGCCTGTGCCTGACTAATAAATTAAGTTTACCCTCTGTCCCCAAATGCATGTGGCATTGCACAACAGTATGTGTGCACATGCACACACACACACACACACCACAAACACAATTGGTGCAAAAAAATGAAAACAAATAAACAAAAGCATTTCTTATGGGTTAATGGTTGTAGGTTCTGCACTTGAACCTAAACTGGGTGACTGAAAAATTCTGGAATATACGTAAACCTAATTTCTCAGTAACAATATAATATGATGGCTTATGTGGTACTCTAAAGAAACTTCTGTAAAGAAGCTCTTTTTGGGGGAGTTGTGAATTCACTTGTCTACTTGTCTTTCTTTCCTGGATGGTTTTTCCCTGTCTCGGGTGAATGGATAATCTCATTGTGGGAAGTATGCTTATGCTTGCCAAGTTTAAGTCTCAATCTTCTCTTCATGGGCAAGTGGTTGCATATTTTTCCTCTTCCTTCTTCCAGTTCCGGCTACAGTTTGAAGATGAGGATCCCTTAGATCAAATTTTGGAGAAGGGAGGAGAGCAGACAGAATGGTTCAGAATGGTTAACATGGCAGGGTCTGTACTACACTTTGTCCTGGTTTCTTGTGCTATCTTCTATAACTTACTTGCGAACCTAATTAATGTGTAAGGAAAACAAAAGACAGCAGTGACAAGAACAACAATGAAACGTGTATAGTTGGGATTTTGTAATGTGTTCTAAGAGTCTCTATTTCTATGTGATTATTTTAATGTGTTTTTTATATATGATTAAGGAGGTAATACCACATCTTCATTATAGATTCTTTTGATTTTCACAATTATTTTATTTAAGGTATATACTTATAGATGGATATTAATTCAGAAGCATGGCTCTTCTGGCAAGGGATTATATCCAAAGACCTTCAAGGCCCATAGGATCGTGCTGGAATGACATATCTTTAATTGCTCTGGATAGAATACAGTAAGTCTTTCATATATTCATTTAATCCCTAGTAATGAAGGAGCAGTTATTTTTTAAAAGAAAACAGAAATGTTTGAAAGTGTCTAATTGAGGGCAAAGCAAAGTGAAGAGACAGAGAAAGATTTGACAGAATGAGTCAGGGATAAGATATGCCCAGCTCTCACAAGAACAGACAGGAAAGAGAGGCAACTTAACAGAACAACAACACAGACATATACACACACAGAGACAGAGAGACAGAGACAGAAAGAGAGATAAAGAGAAACACAGAGAGACAGAGAGACAGAGACCAAGAGACAGAGAGAGGAGGCAGTTTTATGGGGACAGTTTTAAAAGGACAGGTTATAGGTGAAAACTGAACCAGGCAGAGAATAAGGAGCCAGAAGATTATTACAGTTTGGCAAAGTTAATTTGAGGCCACCCAGAAAAAGTTAGTCAGATGCCAAGAGAAATCTGTTTGAGTCAGTGAACTTGGACAGGAGTTTGGGCAAAATTAGTTGAGTAGAACTAATCACCCTGAGTTCAGAAAGGACTAGTAAGGATGAGTTTACTCAGCCATAAGCCTCTGAGACAACAATTACTTTTGGTACCTAAAAATTTCTTTTACATTTACTGGATTGTAAAATAGGCTTACAGTTTTCTAGTCATGGCTATAAAACTGGCCACCAGGCAAATGGAGCTATCACTTTTGTGTGTATATATATATATATATATATATATATATATATATATATATATATATATATACTAGTGATACCCACATGAAGTAATTTCAGCATCCCACAGCCATCTCTAGAGGAAGCACAAATACTATCCAGGAACTCAGATGTGATCCAAGCTTTTGCCCTGGTACTAAGGCATCTGCAATAGTCATTAATATGATTGCATTCTTGAGTAGAAGGCTAGAGACACTGATCAACTGCAACGTAATGCCTGCTATTTAGCCTTATGTTTCCTGACCTGTTTTTTCCCACACAGGATTTTATTTTCTTTGATTGGTATTCTCTAAATGATGTCAACTTTAATAAAAGTTCCATGTGGTAAATTACATTGTGGCTATCCTAATCTAAGGATCTTAACTGATAACCATCTTTGAAAGAAAAGTCATTCCATCACTTACTGTGTTTGTCTCATATCTAGGTTGCAGAGTATAACACAGCCTGTCACATTATAAATTTGAGGAAAGTGTTATAGGGAACATTTAAAGAGAATATTGGAGACTTAGTCCACATGGATGTTGAGACATTTTCAGACTCAAAATCATTAAAACTTGTTGACTTCCTGACAGTCATGCTCAATATTGACTCCAGAATTATAATAATTATGGACCTTCCACATTCAGGTTAATGTTAATAAGTACAAATATATGAAGAATTCTTCAAGATTATTAGGTGATGGGAAGGCAACATCAGTTAGGTTGCTAATTTCATCAGTCCTCATCTTCCTCCGCATTATGATCACAAGGAGAGAACATAACAGAAACATGTCTTAAAGTTTCTAAATTAACAACTAAAGTATGGTAATTTTAAACAGGGATTCCTTAATTAATTTGTTCCAGAATTTATACATGTCAATTTGGTCAAATTTTGCTAATTATCTGCTGCTATGTAGAATAATTTAAACATAACTGTGGTAGATTATCTTCTAGTATATCTAGATTAGCTAAATTTGTGGCTGTTTCCTCTTTGGTTTGCCTTGGACTTTAGAAATCCCAATGGTACAAATATATATAAATATTTAATTATAATTGTATATTATTTTACATAGCTAGTATTAAGTTCTGAATTAATAGGATGGTAAAGTGATTAGTTAATGTTAAAATCTTTTGGTATTAAGAATGAAAACAATCAATAATGGATATCTATGTTGCATTTTTTCTTTTTTTTATTAGATATATTCTTTATTTGCATTTAAAATTATCTGGTTTCCTGGATCACCTCTCCCCAAAAGTCCCATAAACCCTCTTCCCTCACCCTGGTCCCCAATCAATCCTGTCCTTGTATTCCCCTACACTGATGCATTGAACTTTTCCAGGACCAGGGGCCTCTTCTTTTTTCTTCTTGGGCATCATTTGATATGTGAATTGTTTCTTGGATATTCTGAGCTTTGGGGCTATGTTGCCTTTATTTCCTAGTTATTGTGAATTGTACAGACACAAACAGTGCATGAAGAACTCTTCGCAATAGCTATAAAATGGAAACAATTCATATTCTACTGATACTGAAAAATGGCTACTAAAAATGTGATGGATGTATATAATGGAATATTATTATTCACAAAAAAATAAATTCAAAGATAAGTGAATGACACCAGAAATAATCATTATAAATGTCTAACCAAGATTTTGGAATACAAACACCACATATTTTCTTTCTTATGTCTGTTTAAGTAGGAATATCCAAAGATGTCATGGAACTACTGTGGTACATAAGGATGGGTTTCCTGGGGAAAGAGGTAAAATGCTCAGCTCTAAAAGGGAAATTTATAAGATATTCTTCTGAAAAGCTTTGGGATTGTTGTTGAAGAGAGAACAGTTTATAAGGGTCATATACAGCTCATGTCTATGTGAAAATAGAATTTATTAAATATAGACCTGTTGCACACATGAATTTAAAGTGACCTTGAATACTTGCACAAGACCTGCACAAGATCATATCAGCCAAACTCTGAGATTTGGCAGAAGAAGGTCCACAAGAAGTCATAACCCTAGTGTTGTTGGCTATTTTTAGTTTCTGTGTGAAGAGAAGCAAAGTTTCTTCAGAGATGTTGTTACTGAAAGGCTATGTAGGCCCCTAGGAATGGCCCTATATGGGACCTCATAAAATTACAAGCTTTCTGTAAGGCAAAGGTCACTGTTAAAAGGACAAAACGGCAACCATCAAATTGGGAAAGGATATTCACCAACCCCACATCTGATAGAGGGCTAATATCCAATATAAACAAAGAACTCAAGAAGTTAGAACCCAGGGAACCAAATAACCGTATTAAAAATGGGGTACAGATCTTAACAAAGAATTTTCACCTGAAGAAATTCAGATGGCCGAGAGGCACCTTAAGAAGTGCTCAACATCATTAGTCATTAGGAAAATGCAGATCAAAACAACCCTGAGATTTCACCTTACACCAGTCAGAATGGCTAAGGTCAAAAACTCAGGAGACAGCAGGTGTTGACGAGGATGTGGAGAAAGAGGAACACTCCTCCACTGCTGGTGGGGCTGTAAGATGGTACAACCACTGTGGAAATCAGTCTGGAGGTTCCTCAGAAAACTGGACATGAGACTTCCAGAGGACCCTGCTATACCTCTCCTGGGCATATACGCAAAGGATTCCCTGGCATGCAATAAAGACACATGCTCCATTATGTTCATAGCAGCCTTATTTATAATAGCCAGAAGCTGGAAAGAAACCAGATGCCCCTCAAAGGAGGAATGGATACAGAAAATGTGGTATATTTACACAATGGAATACTACTCAGCAATTAGAAACAATGAATTCACAAAATTTTAGGCAAATGGTTTGATCTGGAAAATATCATCCTAAGTGAGGTAACCCAATCAAAAAAGAATACACATGGAATGCAATCTCTGATAAATGGATATTAATTAGCCCAGAAGCCCTGAATACCCAAGGCACAAATTGCATAACAAATGACTCCCATGAAGAAGTATGGAGAGGGTCCTGATCCTGGAAAGGATTGATCTAGTATGGGAAGGGAATATAAGGACAGAGAAAAAGGAGGGAGGTGATTGGAGAAAGGATGGAGAGAAGAAGGTTTATGGGACATATGGGGAGGGGGGATTGGGGAAAGGGGAAATCATTTGGAATGTAAACAAAGAATATAGAAAATAAAAATATTTAAAAAAGGCAGCACTAAAGTGATTCACTGATTCTAATAAGAGCATATTTTCTTATAAAGGAAAATGTGGTGCATATGCATGGCAAACTAGAGAGAAGAAACATGGAATTTAATCGAACAAAACACAACATATACATATGTGAAATCTCATAAACCAAAATAATTTAAAATGCAAAACTAAAATTAAAATAAATATCAGTTAGGGAAATAAGATCCACAGGCAGGCATCAGATTCAGAGACAGCCCCGCTCCAGTTGTTGAGAGAACCACATGAAGACCAAGCAGCACATCTGCTATATATGTATGGGGGGGGGGCTGGGGGCTTAGGTCCAATCCATGCTTGCTCTTTGGCTTATGGCTCAGTTTATGGGAGCCTCCAAATATCTATGTTAGTTGACACTTTTGGTCTAATTTTTGAGTCCTTATCCCCTCCAGGTCCTTCAATCCTTCCTTGAACTCTTTTCTAAGATACCCCAAGTTCCACCTAGAGGTTGGCTATGGGTCTCTGCATATGTTGCTCTCAGAGGTGAAACTCTCAGAGGACAGTTATGCTAGAGACCAGTTTTCAAGCTGTAGGATTATATTTGTCAAGACCTACTTTAATAAGGGTTCTCAAATGCTTCATCTTTCCTTATAGCCCAAAGGTAGAGGAGGAAGAAAGGTTAATAAGACAAGCATGATGTAGAACTGTTTAGAAGTAGTTTTATTGGGGGGGATGATTCCAATCTTTCTTGTAAGGGTATCTGTAGTCCAGATCAATGGTGTCAGGATATCTGCAGTATATTAGATGGTGTCATCAAACATGCATCAACAGACGAAGTTCAATACAGAAGAAACTACAAGGCTCTTCCAGTTAGCATGAGTCCAAGAAAGTTGCAATTACCTGCAAGAATATCACCAGAAGTTCTTTGGTCCATTTCTCAGGAAAAAAAGCAAGAAGAATTAATTAATAAGATACGAAGTTGTTTGAGGTCAAAGTTCAAGGCATTATATGAAGCTTATTCAAAGACAGTCTCTTAAGTTTTTGATCTGCTCATGATAGTACAAGTTCTAGAATAAAAGAACAAAGCCCACAGATAATCATGATTTATTTAAAAGTGCTTGAATTTTGCCTGAGTTTATCTAAATATTATGTAAATGTTATAATTATCACTCATGTATTTGACCTTCTGGGTGTTCAACAGTAATTGAAGTCTAATATTATTGTAGTCAAGGGAATAAAAGGGATGGGACTTTGAGTAGCTTATTTCATAGTGATTTACAAGAACTATAAAGTCCTCCTCAAGAAGGTTCTCCACCACTGGTGAGTCACATATTCTCTTGATCAGGGAGACTATGGAGATGAAAGAGGATCCTTTCAACTGCAAACAATGTGAACATTCTGCAAAGAGAAGCATCAACACTGCAGGAAAAGCCCCCAATGATACCATGAAAAGAAGGTCAACAGAACCATCTCTCATTCAAAACAGATAAAATATTTAGTAAAAACTTATGTCTTAAGGAGCCCAAGTAACTCCAAGGACTAGTCTCAACATAAAAAAGAAGAAAGGAAGAAAGATGGCATTTTTAAAGCCATCTTTTGTTAATGGCTTTTTTCTTCATAAGAAAAATGATTCCAAGGTATAGATGTCATGATTTTTATTCAATTTCACTTACAGGGAAGTGGCAAATGAGGGAAACAGGCTCACTATTGTTTTAACCTACAAGTCAAATGATGGATAAATATCTTCTGTCCATCCCTAGAAGCCACTTTTGAAGGTCTTCATACAGTGGTTATCATCATTGCAATAGATGTGACAGTATATCAAGAGGAATCCTCAATTCAACACATTTGAGTAAACTCTAAGAGGCCAGACAAAAAAGATAAGCAGTCTAATGGATACGTGATCTTGTGAGAATATTGAGAGATTTTAAATGACTTTGATTTGAACCTTTTAAACTGTCTTTTATTCAACATTCTTAATCCTCTAATTATTGTTTTCTTTTTGTAAACTTTAATATTTAGCTTGACATAGTATATAATCATCTTAAAAGGAAATCCCAATTGAGAGTTTCTCAGATCAGATTGGTATCTGATCATGTCTGTGATTATTGCCTTGATTATTAATTAATACAGCATGACCCAATCCACTGTGGGAACTTCCATTCACTGGTCTTGTTTTTCTGGGTATATAAAAAAATCTAGCTAACCATGGATCTGTCAGTGACCCAGCAATTAACCTTGCTCAATGGTTGCTGTTTTGAGTTCTTTCTTGAATTCTTGCTCTCATTTTCCTTACTGGTGGTCTGTGACTTTTAAGTATAATCACAATAAATCCTCTCCTTCCTTAAATGGTTTTTGTTATGGTGTATCCTCTGGCAGCAGAAAGAAACCTAGAAAAAATTGCAATGCCAATATTTTGTACTACCTCATCCCTGATCCTGGTAGAATGAAATCAATTACTCTGCTCAAAGAGCTCCTGTTCCACTTCTTTCTGAATTTAAAAGATTTGGTGTCTCCTTCCTGTTTCCTCTAGTAACCAGAAGGCCCAATAATGGGACTTCTGGAAGGTATTATTTTAGGGGGTTTCAGGGATGTCATCATTCAGTCCTTGTGGTGTTCCTAGAGCTTGGGTTCTGCAGTACATGCAGTGAGGAGGTTCATCATCAGGATCACACTTTACCTTGGGCTTGAGAGGGTTGGAAGGATGCCTGATAGCTTTCCTTTTTTTTTTTTTTCCTTCACTGCTGGTCTGGATTTTCCTTAACTGAAAATGGATCTACCAATCAAGATGAGTATGTTGAATCCATATTGCAAATCTGTCAACCTTCAGGGTGTTAGACATTGTCAGAAGGATGGCATAGGGGCCTTTCCAGTGGGGCTCTGGTGACCTCTTGCTGTGTCTATTTATTAGGACTCAATCTCCTGACTGGAATCAGTGGAGAACCAGAGGTGGACCTCTTTCATAAAAAGCATGAAGTTTAGGCAAATATTTTTGTGCACCCATTGAACACCTTCAAATTTGTCCAATAATTGGCCATCATATGAATATGTGATAATGTCTTCCGGTAAACCAGAAATAAGGGAAGGAGGTGAATGAAACATAATTTCAAAAGAGGTAAGTACCCTCTGGAATAGGGAATTCTGTACTCTATAAAGGGCAAAGGGGAGATGAGTCACACAGTCACCATCAGTCTCCAAGGTCAATTTAACTAAGGTGTCTTTTAGGGTTTTTTGCATCCTCTCTACCAGTTCTAATAAGAAGTATGTAAGTACAATGATTTCAAATCCATCTCCAGAATATTAACTAATCCCTGACTCACCTGGACACAAATGTAGGTCCATTGTCTGACCTATAAGCTTAGGAAAACCATGCATTAGAAGAATTTTGTCTACGTTTGTTTTTGCTATCCTATGAATACTGACATGCTTAGTTGGGAAAGCCTCAGTCCATCCTGAAAAGATATCTATGATAATGAGTCTGAAGTTAACTTGTTTTACCTCCATGTAGTTTGTTTCCCAATAGACTTCTGGTTTGTGTCTCTGTATCAAGTACCAGGGTTCTTTTTACTGGCAATTGACTTGGTGAGTTGACAGACCTTATAGGTCTTAACAATATCTCCTAATTTTAATTTGGCATCTCTAATTCTGATGTGGGACTGGCACACTACATCCTGGATTGTCCAGGCTCCCATGTATTAAGAATGATGAGTCATTTTCAGTAAAGTGTAGACCATTTTTTCAAGTACAATTAATTAATATGTTGTCCTCCACCATACTTTATGACATTGAGGCATAGGCAGGTTTATGGCCCAGATAAAATATTCTTCATATAATTAGGCTGGTCAGTAAGTGTGAGGTATCCCTGGTCTGGGGCAATCAAGGGCTTGAGGGATAAAATTTCTAGGGCTACTCACTGGGCTGTTTCATCTGCCATGTTGCCCTTTGAGATGAAGTCTCTTTACCTTTTGATGGCCTGGACAGTAAGTAATGGCCAGCTTGTTAGACCCCCATTGAGCCTTTAGTAGGGAGAGGATTTCCTCTTTATATTTGATATTCTTTCCTTATGCCATCAGAAGGCCTCTGACCATATAAATAGTCCTGTGTATATAAGTTGTAGTGAATGCATATTTACTATCTGTATAGATGTTAAGTTTCTTATCTTTTCCCAATTCTAATGCTTTGGTTAGAGCTATTAATTCAGCTTTATTTGTTGATGTTCTACCCATGAGTGACATTACCCATATCATCTCAGTATTTGAAACTACCACTGCACCAGAATACCACTTTTTATCCTAAATGAACCTATTACCATCAGTGGACCATGTTGTCTCTTTATCTATCAAAGGGTATCCTGAAGGTCTGGTCTTGTTCCCTGGATATAACCCAGGGCATCTGAGCAGTCATTCAGTGGCAGTTTGACATCTGCATCAGGCAGCAGAGTAGCTGGGTTCAGTACAGATAGGGCCTGGAAGATTATCCTAGGAGGGTATAGGAGGAAGTACTGCTAAGGAGTCATTCTGGGATTTGTGAGCCATTGATTGGGGGAGTGGTTCTAGTACCCTTTCAATAGCAGGAGGTGTGGTGATGTTCAGGCTCTGGCCCAATGACAGTTTGTCATTGTCCTTGACTAAAAGGGCCATTACAGCAGTGTGTGATATGTAAGTAAGGGAGGAAGCCTTTGGGCACTGGGTCTAATTTCCTTGAGAGGTAGGATACTGGTGTGCCCCAGACTCCAAGGTTATACATCAATACACTTTTGCCACCCCAGAACTCTTATGCACTCCTGTGATTACTGTTTATAAGGGCTTATCAGGATGATTAATCAAGATATATTAGCCTACTTCCCTGTCCTAAGCCTGAGTCATATTCATGCCTGAAGCCTACTTCTTTGTTCTAGACTAAAATTTGATTCCTGCCTGAGCTTACTCCCAATTTTAGGCTAAAATTAGATTTCTGCCTGAGCTTAATTTCTTGTTATGGCCCCATGTCAAATTCCTGCCTGAATCCCATTTCCTTGTCCTGGCCCAATGTCAGATTCCTGCCAAGCATCCCCAAAAGCTCTCCATATCTTCCCCTGTTTTATTTCATAAACAAGACCATGCTAGTCTTAGGTCATTCTGACAAGAATGCCTTCCTTACACATCATGAAGTATGCATTATCTGGATTTCTTTCCAGTTTCTGGCTATTATATATAAGGTTGCTATGAGCATAGTGGAGCATGTGTCCTTATTACATGTTGGAGCATCTCCTGGGTATATGCTCAGGAGTCATATAGCTGGGTCCTCTGGTAATATTATGTGCAATTTTCCAATGTACTGCTAAACTGATTTTCATAGTGGTTTTGCCATTTTGCAATCCCACCAGCAATGGAGGAGTGTTCCTCTTTCTCCACCTCCTCACCAGCATCTGCTGTCACCTGAGTTTTTGATTTTAGCCCTTCTGACTGGTATAAGGTGGAATCTCAAGGTTGTTTTGATTTGTATTTCCCTGATGACAAAGGATGTTGAGCATTTCTTTAGGTGCTTCTCATCCATTTGGTATTCCTCAGTTGAGAATTCTCTGTTTAGTTCTGTATCCCATTTTTAAATAAGATTAGAACCCAGATGTCCCTCAACAGAGGAATGGATACAGAAAATGTTGTACATTTATACAATGGAACACTGCTATTAAAATCAACGAACGCATGAAATTCCTAGGAAAATGAATGGAAGTAGAAAATATCATCCTGAGTGAGGTAACCCAATCATAAAAGAACACATATAGTTTGCACTCACTGATAAGTTGATATTAGCCCAGAAGCTTGCAACACCTAAGATACAATTCACACACCCAATGAAGCTGAAGAAGAAGGAAGACCAAAGTATGGACACTTTGGTCCATCTTAGATGGGGGAATAAAATACTCATGAATGAAGATAAAGAGACAAAGTGTAGAGTAGAGACTGAAGGGAAGAACGTACAGAAACTGCCCACCTGAGGTTCCATTCCATATATAGTCACCAAACCCAGACACTATTGTAGATGCCAACAAGCACTTGTTAACAGTAGCCTGATATAGCTATCTCCTGAGAGGCTCTGCCAGTACCTGAAAAATACAGATGTGTTCTCAGCCAACCATTGGTCTGAACACAAGGTCCCCAATGGAGGTGCTAGAGAAAGAACCTGAGGAGCTAAAGGATCTTGCAGCCTCATAAGAGGAACAACAATATGAACCAACCAACTCCCAGAGCTTCCAGGGACTAAATTACCAACCAAAGAGTACACATGGTGGGTCCCATGGCTCCAGCTGCATATATAGCAGAGGATGGCCTTGGTGGACATCAAAGAGAACAATGGACCTTTGTCCTATGAAGGCTAGATGCCCCAGTACAGGGGAATACCAGGACAGGGAAGTGGAAGTGGGTGTGTTGGTGGGGGGGTGTGATAGGCTTTTTTCAGAGGGAAAACCAGGAAAGGGATAATATTTGAAATGTAAATAAAGAAAATATCCAATAAAAAAGTAAATATGTATTATCAAAAGCAATGCTATTCTGTCTTTGGTTTGTAAGGCTTTGTGCAGAACCTTATCTAGATGCCAGCCTTTTAAATTAATAACTCTATCTAGAGGTTCATTTTAATTTCAAGCCATGTATTTTTGCTGCCAACATATTGATGTTGTTAAAAGCAAGGTTTTTCATAATGGACAGGAATAAAAGCATCCCCAGAACAAGAAGGGCTAGCATGATCTTGTTATAAATACCATTCTTGAAGATTGACCAAGATATAAATAATGACCTCATGCCATGCATAATTTTATTAGCAATATCTGTAGCTTCAAAGCTCAGCAAAGCAACACTCTTTAAATTCATAATCTACTATGCAAAGTTAAAACATCCAGAGAATTATTAGAATTATGCCACATACCCTGCAAGTTTCTTTGACATTTTCCCCAATTATAGTGACTATCATTGTTGATAGGCAAGTTCATAAATCCCTGGGGAAGACAAGTCCAAGACTGCGGTCCATTAATCCCAAGGTTTGGATTGTGCCATTCAAAGGCAAAGAGGCCTTGGAACTTGGATACTAAGGGTAAGCTGAGGAAGGCATCTTTTCAATCTAGTACCATATTCCATTGGCACTTATGATGAACAGTACTCTCAAGAGTATAGGGTTTAGTGATGAATTGGTGGATATCCATAACCTATTTATTTACCTCTCTTAAGTCTTGTACCAGTCTATACTAATTAATTCAAGGCTCCTTGATTGGCAGGAGAGGTGTGATCCAGGCCGATTGCCATGGGGGGGGGGGCTCTATCTTCCTTAGAAACCAGGGGCATGGGGTATTGTTGGACCCATAGAGGCTCATAGTCTGGCTTAAGCTCAGACCAAATTTGGGTCCAATGATTAACCATCCCATCTCTTTCTGTCTCTGCCCAAGTGTTGGGAACACTATTTAGCCAAGTAGTAATTTTGTCCTCAGAGCTGGAGAGGGACTCAAAAAAACACAGTACTCATTATCTACAGTGATGGTAAGGACATGAATTGTCTACCCTTCTGAATATAATAGTTTGGTTCCTTCTAGGGAGAACTGTAGTTGTGCTCTCAGTTTTGTTAGCAAATCTCTTCCCAAGAGCTGATAGTGGTATTTTGCTACAACAATGAATGAATGGATTTCTATGCCCACTCCCTAGTCCATGCTCCATTGGGTAGTTTTTGAGCCCTGTTTAATTCCTGTAGCCTGTTGGACCCAGGATTTTTTCACAAGAAAATTTGCCCTCAGGTTTCAGCAAGACAGAATATTGGGCTCCACTGTCAACAAGGAAACTCATGAGTTTCCTCTACAATTTAAAGATTGTCCTGGGCTGATGGAAGGGATCTGAACCCAGTGCCTCCTAATCTTAATCTCTTCATCTTCTAAGGACAGAGTTTGGAAAGACTTCTTTCTCATAGGGCATTCCCTGGCCTAGTGTTCCTCGCACTTATAATAGGCACAATGGATATTTCTAAAGTGGAGATATTCTTAATCCTTGGGTATTTCTTACCTCCTTCGTCAGAAATTATCTGTTTTAGGCATCTCCTACAGTCTTCTGGATTGGCTGTGGCTGCCAACTGGATCTTTACTAGGTCTAAAATCTATTGTCTCTGTTCTCTCATCTGCTTCTCCTCTGCAATCTCTCTTGAATTAAACACTCTCTCTTCCACTATCACTAAGTTGCTCAGACTCTTTTCTTCTCACCTCTCAACTCTCAGGAGCTTTCTCTTAGTATCTTGTGTTGCCTTAAAAGCTAGAGCCACTCCTAATTTTTTTCTGATTATTCAGGGTCCATGAGGGTGTATTGCCAGAATGCCTCCATGACTCTCTCTCTCTCTCTCTCTCTCTCTCTCTCTCTCTCTCTCTCTCTCTCTCTCTCTCTCTCAATCTATCTATCAATCTATCTATCTATCTATCTATCTATCTATCTATCTATCTATCTATCTATCATCTATCTATCTACCTATCTAGCTATCTCTAAAAACAGCTGCAGGGGTTTAATTTTCTCCCTTCCTGATATCATTTGCCAAATTTTTGGGCCTTCTTGTGGCTGCCTTGAAACCTAACAGTGGAGCCTAATAGTAGACAAGTTTCTTTGTACCTTCAAGGGTGTTTAAATCCCAGTCTGGTCAAGTTAGGGGGAAGTAGACATCAATAGTTGTGCTGGTACAAACTGCAGCATGTCATCCAGAGCTGTGTGGACTTGCTAACTGTATAGACCACACAGGCAGATTTGACATACATACAGACAGAAAACAGGAAGTTTATCATACCATTACAAACACACATATATAGATGAACCAAGACTAGATTTGCTGACATTAAAACCCTCCAGATTTGTGGTGCTAAAAGCTGTGGAGTGCTTCCTGGCCAATGATCCATGTTGTGCCAAAATACTAGTGTACCCCAAAAGACCATATGGGAGCCAATCCAAGGCAATCACACCAGGACCTTTATTCAAGTTATCTTGGGCTTAGTCCACCACTGACATATAGAATAATTTTGATGGAGAGGATCTCCTAATATCTATCAGGGTTTTATAAAAAGTGCTAGGTTGGGGGCTGGGGTAAGTGTTTCTAGTCGGGCAAGCAACTAGTTGGAGTGCTGCTATGGCCTTTAGCATAAATGTCTGGTGTTGGAAGTCAGATAATAAACTTAACTTATGCTTCCTTCTCCATTGGGTGTTATGAGGCAGAGGTGGGCTCAAGAACTAGGGGTGAAAATTTGTTGGGGGAATAACCTGGAAAATGGAGTTAGACACAGGTCTTGGTAGGGGAATAACCTGGAGATGTAGGTCTTGTTGGGGGATAAATTGGAAACTAATGCTAGGTACTGACCTGTTAGTGTACCTGAGTTCAAGCTTAGGTCAGGTTCTCTAAAAAATGCAGTCTGAACCTGAAAAATTTGGTCGCACAGGAGTTCATTTTTCATCCAGAATGAATGAGTTCTTTCTGCTTTGTTACTTGGGCTTTTGGTCCATATGCATATGTAAGGAAGCATAGGTGTATCTGTGTAAATATGTAAGTTGATTAGATAGAAGGTTGGGAGGAACAAGTAAGTATGTGTGTGTGAAAATATGTGTGCTTATGCATATTTGCCTGTTAAAAATTCTTTCCTTCTGTCAGTGTTGCACTCTTCTCTTCCTCCAATAGAAGTTTATTACACCAAACTAGCCTGGCTAGCTAGAGAAGAAGCTTCCGAGGAAGAACTGGAGATGGGAGGAAGGAGAGGGAGGGGGAGAAAGTCTTAGGAATAAATTCTTAATCCCCTGGTGTTAGACTACAGGTGTTAATCATTGCTGAAGCCAGCAGTTTATAACCACAAAATAAGCAAGAAAGTTTTTTTAATGATTTTTTAAAAGCCAGCAGCATCAGCATTCAACACAGAGAGCTTAAAGGCTAGCAACCATTAGTCTTTAAAACTACAACTGTTTTATGTGGAGGTCCTTGATTCACTTGGAGTTGAGCTTAGTGCAAGGAGATAAGAATGGATCAATTCGCATTCTTCTGCATGCTGGCCTCCAATTGAACCAGCACCATTTGTTGAAAAGGCTATCTTTTTTCCACTGGGTGTTTTTAGCTCCTTTGTCAAATATCAAGTGACCATAGGTGTGTGGCTTCATTTCTGGGTCTTCAATCCTATTCCATTGATCCACTTTCCTGACATTGTACCAATACCATGCAGTTTTTATCACTATTGCTCTGTAGTAGTGTTTGAAGTCTGGAATACTGATTCCCCCAGAAGTTCCTTTACTGTTGAGAAGAGTTTTAGCTATCCTGGGTTTTTTGTTATTCCCGATGAATTTGAGAATTGCTTTTTCTAACTCTATGAATAACTGAGTTGGGATTTTGATGGGGATTGCATTGAATCTGTATATTGCTTTTGGCAAGATGGCCATTGAAAGTAATAGAAAAGAAACTGGGGAAGACCCTTGAGTACATGGGCACAGTGGAAAAGTTCCTGAACAGAACACCAATAGCTTATGCTCTAAGATCAAGAATTGACAAATGGGACCTCATAAAATTACAAAGTTTCTGTAAGGCAAAGGACACTGTCAAACATACAAAAACGTCAAACAAAAGATTGGGAAGGGATCTTCACCAACCCAAAATCCGACAGAGGGCTCATATCTAATATATACAAAGAACTCAAGAAGGTAAAACCCAGAGAACCAAATAACCTTATTAAAAAGTGGGGTACGGAGTTAAACAAAGAAATTTCACATGAAAAACTTCAGATGGCTGAGAAGCACATTAAGAAATGTTCAACATAGCAGATTTATGGTGCCTTTCACCACACAGAAGCCACTTCAGAACTCTGCCTTCCACCAGTCACAGGAGACTCGCCTCCATCTTGATTCTTGGACTCCAGAGAGATCAGACAGACTGAGGTATGCAAATATGACCCGAGGCCAACATCGCGGGGGTCTAAGCCCGACGGGCATTGGCTTGTACCCAGGCCCTGGGCTGTTTGGGGGGCCATCGGGGTGCCAACCCTGCCAGGAGGTTTTTTGCCCAGGCCCAGTGCGCACTCCGACATTTTGCATACAGGACACCAGAGAGTTCGAGCAGGCAAAGCCGGCAAACAGGCATAGCCCAAGGCTAACATAGCAGGGGTCTAGGCCCAAACAGGCCCTGGACTGAATCCAAGAACTGGGCTGCTCAGTGGGCCATCTGTGTTTCAACCCGGCCAGGAGGTTGTTAGCCCAACAGACTCTCCCAGCACTTTCAGGGAGCTCGCGCACACCTGCCATCCTGGCCACCTGACAGACCCAATAAACAGTCATAGGCCAAGGGGAAATTTGCTAGGACCTTGGCCTCCCAGGCTTTTGCCTGGACTCAGGACCTGAGCAGCTAGGCTAGCCTTGTGTGCACCAACCCGGATGGGAGATCAGCTGCCCAGCAGAGTGATCAGCATGCTGAAAAGGTCCCCGCAGCATACATCCCTCAGCACTCCCTGAAGGAGCAAACAGGCATCATCTGGTTCACAGACACAATCTGGGGCAAAGCACACTAGGGCTACAAGGGCACCCAACAGGAGGACAGCACATCAGCAAGCTGCTACAGGGGAAACCCAGCCATATAGTGTTGCAGTAATAGCCCCAGAGCCCCTCAGGAGGCCCAAACACCAGCCAGAGACAAGACCAACTAACTCTAGAAAACAAGATGGCAAAGGGCAAACACAGGAACACTACTAACAGAAATCTAGGCAATATGGCAGCATCTGAACCAAACTTTCCAACATCAGCAAGTCCTGGTTATGCCAACACACCAGAGAAACAAGATTTGGATTTAAAATCACTGATCATGATGCTGCTAGAAGAACACAAAAAGGACATAAATGAATCTCTTAAAGAAATACAGGGGAACATGAATAAGCTAGAAACCCGTATAATGGAAACACAAAAATCACTTAAAGAAATGCAGGAGAATAAGGCTCAAGAGAAAGAAGCCAATAAAGAAGAAACGCAAAAAAACAAAACAAAACAAAAAAAAAAACTTAAAGAAATGCAGGAGAGCTTGAGTCAACAGGCAGAAGTCATGAAAGAGGAAACACAAAAATCTCTTAAAGAATTACAGGAAAACACAAACAAACAAATGATGGAACTGAGCAAAACCATCCTGGATATAAAAACAGAAGTAGAAACAACTAAGAAATCACAAAGGGAGACATCTTTGGAAATAGAAAACCTTGAGAAGAAATCAGGGGCCATAGATGCAAATATAAACAACAGAATACAAGAGATGGAAGAAAGAATCTCAGATGCCGAAGATACCATAGAAATCATTGACTCAACAGTCAAAGAAAATGCAAAATGCAAAAAGCTTGTATCCCAGAACATCCAGGAAATCCAGGATACAATGAGAAGACCAAACCTAAGGATTATAGGTATAGATGAGAGTGAAGATTTATAACTGAAAGGGCCAGAAAATATCTTCAACAAAATTATGGAAGAAAACTTTCCCAGCTTAAAGAGAGGGAATTCTATGAATATACAAGAAGCCTACAGAACGCCAAACAGACTGGACCTGAGCAGAAATACCTCTCGGCACATAATAATGAAAACGCCAAATGCACTGAACAAAGAAAGAATATTGAAGGCAGTAAGAGAAAAAGGCCAAGTAACATATAAAGGAAGACCTATCAGAATCACACCAGACTTCTCACATGAAAGCTTGAAGATCCTGGGCAGATCTCATGCAGACTCTAAGAGAACACAAATGTCAGCCAAGACTACTATATCCAGCAACACTTTCAATCACAATAGATGGAGAAACCAAGACATTCAATGACAAAACCAAATTTACACAGTATCTTTCCACAAAGCCAGCTCTGCAAAGAATAATAGGAGGAAAACTCCAATGCAAGGAGGGAAACTACACCCTGGAAAAAGCAAGATAATAACCTTCCTTCATAAAACCAAAAAGGAGATAACCACTTAAATATAAAAATAACATCAAGAATGACAGAAAGTAATAATCACTATTCCTTAATATCTCTTAACATCAATGGACTCAATTCCCCAATAAAAAGTCATAGACTAACAGACTGGATAAGGAAACAGGACCTACATTTTGCTGCATACAGGAAACACACCTAAATGTCAAAGACAAAAACTACCTTAGAGTAAAAGGCTGGAAAAAAATTTTACAAGCCAAAGGTCTCAGGAAATGAGCCGGAGTAGCCATTCTAATATCAGATAAAATTTACTTTCAACCTAAAGTCATCAAAAGAGACACTGAGGGACAATTCTTTCTGGTCAAAGGAAAAATCCACCAAGAAGAACTTTCAATTCTGCACATCTATGCGCCAAATGCAAGGGCACCCTCATTCATAAAAGAAACTTTACTAAAGCTCAAAGCACACATTTCACCTGACACAATAATTGTGGGGGACTTCAACACCCCACACTCATTAATTGACCGATCAGGAAAACAGAAACTAAACAGGGAAACAATAAAACTAATTGAAGCTTTGGACCAATTGAATTTGACTGATATTTATAGAACATTTCACCCTAAAGCAAAAGAATATACCTTTTACTCAGCACCTCATGGTACCTTCTCCAAAATCGACCATATAATTGGTCACAAGACAGACCTCAACAAATACAAGAAGATCGAACTAATCCCAGGCCTCCTATCAGATCACCATGGTGTAAGAGTGGTTTTCAATAGCAACAAAAACAACAGAAAGCGCACATACACATGGAAGCTTAACAATACTCTACTCAATTACACCTTGGCCAAAGAAGAAATAAAGAAAGAAATCACAGACTTTTTAGAATTTAATGAAAATGAAGGCGCAACATACCCAAATCTTTGGGATGCAATGAAAGCAGTGCTAAGAGGAAAACTCATAGCCAAGAGTGCCTCCAAAAAGAAAATGGAGAGAGCATACACTAGCAGCTTAACTACACACCTGAAAGCCCTGGAACAAAAAGAAGCCAATTCCCCCAGGAGGAGTAGAAGACAGGAAATCATCAAACTCAGGGCTGAAATCAATCAAGTGGAAAGAAAGAGAACCATACAAAGAATCAAGGAATACAGGAGCTGGTTCTTTGAGAAAATCAACAAGATAGATAAACCCTTAGCCAGACTGACCAAGGGGCACAGAGAAAGTATCTAAATTAACAAACTTAGAAATGAAAAGGGAGCTATAACAACAGAAACTGAAGAAATCCAAAAAATCATCAGATCCTACTACAAAAGCCTATACTCAACACAACTGAAGAATCTGGAGTAAATGGACAATTTCCTTGACAGATACCAAATACCAAAATTAAATCAGGACCAAATAGATCATCTAAACAGTCCCATAACCCCTAATGAAATAGAAGGGGTCATAGAAAGTCTTCCAATCAAAAAAAGCACAGGACCAGATGGTTTCAATGTAGAATTCTATCAGAACTTCAAAGAAGACCTAACACCAATACTCTTCAAACTATTCCACAAAATAGAAACAAAAGGAACATTTTTAATAGGGTTGTTCGGTTTTCTGGAGTCTAACTTCTTGAGTTCTTTATATATATTGGATATTAGCCCTTTATCTGATGTAGGATTGGTGAAGATCTTTTCCCAATGTGTTGGTTGCCGATTTATCAGACCTTCAAAGAAGAGTTAACACCAATACTCTTCAAACTATTCCACAAAATAGAAACAGAAGGAACATTACCCAATTCCTTCTACGAAGCCACAATTACGCTGATACCAAAGCCACACAAAGATCCAACAAAGAAAGAGAACTTCAGACCAATTTCCCTTATGAACATCGATGCAAAAATACTCAATAAAATTCTTGCCAACCGAATCCAAGAACACATCAAAATGATCATCCAACATGATCAAGTAGGCTTTATCCCAAGGATGCAAGGTTGGTTCAATATACAGAAACCCATCAATGCAATCCACAACATAAACAAACTCAAAGAAAAAAAAACCACATGGATGCTGAAAAAGCATTTGACAAAATTCAGCATCCTTTCATGCTTAAAGTATTGGAAAGAACAGGAATTCAAAGACCATACCTAAACATAGTAAAAGCAATATACAGCAAACCGGTAGCCAGCATCAAACTAAATGGAGAGAAAGTTGAAGCAATCCCACTAAAATCAGGGACTAGACAGGGCTGCCCCCTCTCTCCTTATCTTTTTAATATTGTACTTGAGGTACTAGCTTGGGCAATTCGACAACATAAGGAGGTCAAAGGGATACAAATTGGAAAGGAAGAAGTCAAACTATCATTATTTGCAGATGACATGATAGTCTACCTAAGAGACCCTAAAACTCCACTAGAGAACTCCTACAGCAAAGTGGCAGGTTAAAAAATCAACTCAAGAAAATCAGTAGCCTTCCTATACTCAAAAGATAAGCAGGCTGAGAAGGAAATTAGGGAAATGACCCCCTTCACAATAGCCACCAACAGTATAAAGTACCTTGGGGTGACTCTTACCAAAATGTGAAAGATCTGTATGACAAGAACTTCAAGACTCTGAAGAAGGAAATGGAAGAAGACCTCAAAAACAAAATGGAAAATCCTCCCATGCTCATGGATCGGCAGGATTAATATTGTTAACATGGCCATTTTGCCAAAAGCAATATATAGATTCAACACAATACCCATCAAAATCCCAACTCAATTCTTCACAGAGTTAGAAAGAGCAATCCTCAAATTCATCTGGAATAACAAGAAACCTAGGATAGCTAAAGCTATTCTCAACAATAAAAGAAATTCTGGGGGTATCAGTATCCCTGACCTCAAGCAATAAATACTACAGAGCAATAGTTTTAAAAACTGCATGGTATTGGTACAGTGACAGACAGGTGGCTCAATGGAACAGGATTGAAGATCCAGAAATGAACCCACACACCTATGGTCACTTGATCCTTGACAAAGGGACTGAAAACATCCAATGGAAAAAAGATAGCCTTTTCAACAAATGGTGCTGGTTCAAGTGGAGGTCAGCATGCAGAAGAATGGGAATTGATCCATCCTTCTCTCCTTGTACTAAGCTCAACTCCAAATGGATCAAGGACCTCCACATAAAGCCAGACACTCTCAAGCTAATAGAAAAGAAACTGGGGAAGACCCTTGAGGACATCGGTACCGGGGCAAAGTTCCTGAACAGAACACCAATAGCTTATGCTCTAAGATCAAGAATTGACAAATGGGGCCTCATAAAATTGCAAATTTTCTGTAAGGCAAAGGGCACTATCAAAAGGACAAATCAGCAACCAACAAATTGGGAAAAGATCTTCACCAATCCTACATCAGATAGAGGGCTAATATCCAATATATACAAAAAACTCAAGAAGTTAGACTCCAGAAAACCAAATAACCCTATTAAAAAATGGAGTACAGAGTTAAACAAAGAATTTTCACCTGAAGAACTTTGGATGGCAGAGAAGCATCTTAAAAAATGCTCAACTTCATTAGCCATTAGGGAAATGCAAATCAAAACAACCCTGAGATTTCACCTTACCACAGTCAGAATGGCTAAGATTAAAAATTCAGGAGACAGCAGATGTTGGCAAGCATGTGGGAAAGAGAAACACTCCTCCACTGCTGGTGGGGTTGCAAATTGGTACAACCACTATGGAAATCAGTCTGGCAGTTCCTCTGAAAACTGGGCACCTCACTTCCAGAAGATCCTGCTATACCACTCCTAGGCATATACCCAGAAGTTTCCCCAGCATGTAATAAGGATACATGTTCCACTATGTTCATAGCTGCACTATTTATAATTGCCAGAAGCTGGAAAGAGCCCGGGTATCCCTCAACAGAAGAATGGATGCAAAAAAATGTGGTATATATACACAATGGAGTACTATTCAGCCATTAGAAACAATGAATTCATGAAATTCTTAGGCAAATGGATGGAGCTAGAGAACATCATACTAAGTGAGGTAACCCAGACTCAAAAGATGAATCATGGTATGCACTCACTAATAAATGGATATTAACCTAGAAAACTGGAATACCCAAAACATAATCCACACATCAAATGAGGTACAAGAATAATGGAGGAGTGGCCCCTTGTTCTGGAAAGACTCAGTGAAGCAGTATAGGGCAAAACCAGACCAGGGAAGTGGGAAGGGTTGGGTGGGAAAACAGGGGGAGGGAAGGGGGCTGATGGGACTTTCGGGGAGTGGTGGCCTAGAAAAGGGGAAAACATTTGAAATGTAAATAAGAAGTATATCAAATAAAAAAACTGAAAAAAAAAAGATACTCAGCCATTTTTTAATGTTGTACCTCAACCTTCTAGTAAGGAGGCTAAAAAGAAGGATACAAACTATCAATAATGTAAAACCATTAATCATTAAAGCCTTATGCACAGGAAAAATAAGAAATATTCAACATCATTAGTCATTAGGGAAATGCAAATCAAAACAACCCTGAGATTTCACCTCACACCAGTCAGAATGGCTAAGGTTAAAACTTAGGAGGCAGCAGGTGTTGGCAAGGATGTGGAGAAAGAGGAACACTCCTCCACTGCTGGTGGGATTGCAAGATGGTACAACCACTTTGGAAATTAGTCTGGTGGTTCCTCAGAAAACTGGGCATGACACTTCCAGAGGACCCTGCTATACCACTCCTGGGCATATACCCAGAGGATTCCCTGGCATGCAATAAGGACACATGTTCCACTATGTTCATAGCAGCCCTGTTTGTAATAGCCAGAAGCTGGAAAGAACCCAGGTGTCCCTCTATGGAGGAATGGATACAAAAAATGTGGTATATTTACACAATGGAATGCTATTAAGCCATCAGAAACAATGAATTTATGAAATTCTACGTCAAATAGATGGAGCTGGAGAACATCATACTAAGTGAGCCAACCCAGTCTCAAAAGGTCAGCCATGGTATGTACTCACTGATAAGTGGATATTAGCCTAGAAATGTGGAATACCCAAGACATTATCCACATATTAATTGATGTCCAAATAGAATGGAGGAGTGGCCCCTGGTTCTGGAAGGACTCAGTGCACCAGTATAGGGTAATACCAGAACAGTATTCTGGTATAGGGAAGTAGTTGGAAGGGATGGATGGGGGAGTAGGAGGAGGGAAGAGGGCTTATGGGACTTTCGGGGAGTGGGGAGCCAGAAAAGGGGAAATTATTTGAAATGTAAATAAAAATATATTGAATAAATTATAAAAGGAAAAAAGAAAAAAAATTAAACTACAACTATAGACCATCAGTCTTTAAAGCAACCTCTACAGCCAACTCTGTGTCCTGCTTCAACACATTCCAGGCCTGGCACCATATTATTTCCTTAATTATATGTTTTTGACATTTGTGCTTCATGGCATGTGTGTGTGTGTGTGTGTGTGTGTGTGTGTGTGTGTGTGTGTATGAGTGTGTGGGTGTATGTGTTTTGTGTGTATGTGCATGTGTGTGTGTGATTAAATTTGTTAAGAGGTTTTTAATTAAATTTTAAATTTTAATTTAAAATTTATTTATATTCATGTTTTAAAATTACATTTACCAAAGAAACACATTTTCACTGCATATTTATATTGACTTTGGCAATTTATTCAGTATTTTTTTTTACATTATTCTTATTATTTAGTCTCAAAACTCAAAGAAGCCAACGAGGATGCTAGGAACCTAAATTTATAGATATCACTTTATTCCACTGAAAACATTCACAAATTACATTTTTTCTTACAATAGCTATTTAAATTGAAAACATTCACAAATTACATTTTTTCTTACAATAGCTATTTAAATATATCTCAGTAGAATTTATAAATATTATTCTGATTGTACATGGAAATGTTACATCTTATAACAATTAACAGGAGTGGTAGTGTGAATAAGAAGTATTTTCCTTGGAATCAAATATAAACAATTGTTCTTTTGTTGACAGTGCTGTGTTGACATGTTATGGAGTCTTCAGAAATGCAGGGTTGCTAGAACAAATACATCACTGATGCTGGGATTTGAACATTTTTCACCTTGAACCACTTCTAGCTCAATCTCTACTTCGCGTTTACAGTTAAGATGTGATTTCTGTATCCTGATCAGACTATGCACAGCCTCACCTGAGATTATGTACTTTCTCTCTAGAATGGTTAGCCAAAATAAAGTTTCCTCCCTGACTTTTGGCCATGGTATTGTAGGACAAGTACCTAATAGATCAAGCCTCTCAGGTCTGCAAACTTCCTGCCTTTTCCTCTGTACTGGTACTGAAGGTGAATATGCCTAGCTTCTAGTTGTTTTTCATCTTGGATTAAATATTCATATAGATAGTTTTCAGTGTTCTAATACTGAGCCTTCTATTATTTTAAAAAGAACTCTTCTCATCAGATTTTATAAACTAATAACATTTGTTATTAGTTTGTATCTCTTTGGTGCCATTTTTGATACATTTCTAAATAAACTCTGTTCTAAATAAGGCATACTAAATTATCTTTCAACATAGAACTATTTAGTGAACCATATGTTATTATATCTTTCAATTAAATAATAGTTTTTATTTAAGTAGAATAAAATATGGTCTTATTCCTTCTATTTATAATGAAATAATAGATTTAATTTATTCTTAAGTGGTTTTGAATTCTTATATGGAAATATGTTAACCACAATGAACACCATTTCTTGGTTTCATTATAGGAATCCAGATAGTCATGTATGTAATCTTCATCATGGAAGACTTGGAATATGCTAATGGAAGTCTAATTAAGGTACTTTAATTTTGGTTTCACTATTGATGACACATATTCAAATATTTCAGAAAGTCATTTAGCCTGTGAATGTAGATAAAATTATAAACCACCATTAAAACTTTATTGCTAGAACTGGAGGAGCATTATCATGATGAAAATTATTACTTATTCTTCATCAAAATGTTTGATAAAATCTAAGGATGAAGAAAAGAAAGGTGAACAATGGTCATTCAGTTTCTGTTAGGAACCTTGTGAACTTTTCTTTTCACTAATCTTTATTGCCAACATTATAGCATGATAATATTAGGTTAACAGAAATTATAAGTCCTGAAAGAGATATTTGAATCAGGAAATGACATCCTTCAAGTCTATAGCCCTCTAAAGCTATACATACCTTTCACTTGATTATTCTCTTTATTGATTTTAATGTGTATTATAATTAATACTAGTACTATTATGAGATTCTTGCCATTCCCAGATGGGAGACACTCAAGAAAACCAGCAGAGACAAGGTTTTGAATTGACTTGTCATGTAAAGTATCTTCTTTATTTCTTTTGTTAATATTTATTACATATTGAGGAATTAGAGTTGTATGTTGTTATGGCAAACAAGACGGCATGGTAATATAAGTTGGAATGACCCAAAGATGTTAACTGAAGTTTTGGTTTTGTCTCTCCTTAAAAATTTTACAATTGCTTGGCTTTCCAATTAATTGCTATAAGCTACTAGATCTATACAAATGAAATATGCATATTTCTTATGTAGCTAATTAGTGTTACCATTTTTTGTTTTCTTGTCCAATATTTAAATACACTTTATAATATTAAAAGGTTGTGATAAAGAAAAGAAATAGTACATACCTGACAATTTGACCATTAAAGTCAATTTCTTTTTCTTATTTGTATAATTTTCTGTTTGTGATCAGAAATTTTATTCCTTTAATGTACCTTAATTTTTGTTTGAAAATCTCATTTTCTGTTCCTACTGATTTTGAAGGTATTTTAAAAATATTTTTTGACACTTGACCTTGTCAACTCCAGTATGGCTTTGCCTAACTGAGTACACAGAGAGAACTTGGACCAGCTCATGAGAAGCCTGAGGCTAAACTTCTTATGTTCTGTGGGTCCTATGTTTTTAATCAAATTTTAAAACTTTACACACTCAAGAATATTTTGTTTTGTTACCACTAAAACATTTATAATGCCATGTGGATACATAGAAGTTCATAAACTTGTTTTAAAATTTTAAAGGAAACTCAACATGTACAGTGAGATTTGTGTTCATCTAATAAGCACTGCATTTGTTTCATTGACAACTTCATGAAATACATAATGAAAATGACTGTTTCAACTTCCACTCTCCTTTTTCTTCCTCCGTGTCATGTGTTTCTGTGTTGGTTTGATGTTTCCTTTGCATGGGCATGTGTAGGAGATTATTCACTAGCACATGTTCAACTTATTTGGGCTTCTACCACTGAAAATAGTAAAATCCTTTCTTCTAGCAAGTGTTAATTGTCAGTAGTCTCCCAGAGTACTCTGTTCCCAATTCGTGGGGATGATAACTGATGACACCTCATACAGGTTCTGTGTTGAAAAACACAGCAGGGGTCAATATTTTGTATTTGTTCTGCTTTTCTGTGAATGTCTCTATTCTCTTGCATTCTTTCTTCCTTCTCTTTGCTGGTCCCCTAAGCCATGCAAGGTGTTCTCTTTTTGAGTTCTGTGCTCCAACATCATGTATTGCATTGCATTGCATTGTATTGTATTGTATTGTATTGTATTGTATTGTATTGTATTGTATTGTATTGTATTGCTCAAAATTTCTTCCTGACCTCTGTCATCTATTGTAGGCACTTTGGCCAGTTGTAGGTTTGTGCATTAACATCTGCCACCTGCAATGAGAGGCTTCTGTGATGAAGACAGACAATGCATTTGAGAATCCATGAGTATGAGCACAAACACTTAAAAGGCAGTTTGAAATATGATTGTTTATCAAAACATCAGTAACAAATTTCCCCTTCAGCCTACATCCTCCCGGACATGAACATTTATGTAGGTTTTAGTAATTTTGTTCATTTTCTAGTGTATCTCAATATTTAAATATTATAGATCATATTTACTATAGAGTCTGCTTTAGAAATACCCATCTATTGATTTTGAGCTACTTTTGATATCCTCCTATTTTATGTATATAACCCTTTTCTGTTTGTTTCCATATATTTTTGTTTTTTGCTGGATGTGATTTGTCCCATAGGTATTATGATACTATCACTTTCAAGTTTATAGAAATTGGCACATAAGGAATTTATTCAAATAATTCAGTTTATAATTCAAAAGAATCTTATTGAAAGTATATTCAAATTCATGTATTTTCTCCATATTGAGTAAATACTTGCCTTTTATTTCTTATCTGCTATTGATTATTCCAACCACATATTTAATATTGATTAAAATTTTGTAATGTGTATGCATATGTACATATGTATATTTAACAACTTTTCTGTTTTTGATATTTTCATGAATTATTCTAAAATATCTTTTATTTCTTTTGTTATTATAATTAACTGCTACATACATAGGCTAAGATTATATATATATATATATATATATATATATATATATATATTTCATTGTTATAGCATCTCTCTTTAACCTCCTCTTTCCATGAGAAAATTTTTCATAACATATATTTTCTGAAATCAATCATTATTAATTAATTCAGTTAGTCACGATATCATTAGACCTTGATACTGTATTTATCTATTAAAAATGAGACTGTAAATAAAGTTTATTACACTTACCTTATATTTTTTTTGGTTTTATTGCCATGAAGTTTTGGTTTTATTGCCATGAAGTTCCCTCATAAGCAAGTAAAAAACACAACATTTAATTCGGGCAGGTTTACAATTTCTGAGGTTTAATCCATTATTATCATGGTGGGATCCATGGTGGCATCTAGAAAGAAATTGTGCTGAAGGAGCCAAGAGTTTTACATCTTGATCTGAACGTAGCCAGAAGGAGACTGGTTTTTGTAGGCTGCCAGGAAGAGACTCTTATTCTATGCTGGGTAGAACCTGAGCATATGAGATCTCAAAATCTGATTACACAATTACTTATATCCTGCAACAAGACCACACTACTTTCAGTAAGACAACATTTTGTAATAGTGTCATTCACTATAGCCAAGCATTTAAATATATGAACTACCCTTCAAGGTACTATACCTTGTTATTAATTTAGCCCCTTAAGTTCAATCTGCACAAGAAGAATGAAGTAAAGTAGAAATGTATCACATTGTTTCAGAAGTTATTTTCATTGACTTTATTCCAGTTTACATGCATTTTGAAATATATATTTAGCTTCTCTGAATATATTCAACTACCCTACAGCTTCCTTGATTCAAGGATCTATGCTTGAGCTGCAGTCTCAGTAATTTATTTGTGTATCTTTTCCTAATTCTAGTTAGTGCAGCCTAATTAACTCCAGATTTAATTTTATCTTCTTTACTTTTTATCTGGTGAATGAATCTGTGTAAGACAAAATTAGCAAAGTACATATTCTAAGAGTATAGATAGCCAGAGTTAGTCAACACCTGAAAAAGACTATGTCAAATGGACATCCCTACTGATATATTCAGATTCCTGGTTTGTATGCAATCTTGATGCATCTTTTGTAATAAACAACCAGCTTCAGAAAACTTTATACTCTCAAAAGTGTTTAAAGACATTTTCTTTGACTTATATCATCTTTACTTATAGCAACCCCAAATTTCTCCTAAAACAAATTACCTAAAATGTTAATTCTATTTTTAAGTTTCTATTTCTGTGATGAGTATCATGACCAAATGAAACACTTTTGAAAAGCTTACAGGTCAAGGTGGGCCCTCCATGAAAAATGAAAGGGAATAAGTAAAATCATCACCTGAAGCATGAAGAGTGCTGTTTACTACCTTATTACCAAGTTTAAAATCAGCTGCCTTTCCTATACAGCCCAGGCCAATTTGCCTAGTAATGGTACTTCCCATAGTTGATAGATCCCTACATCAATTACCTCTAAACCAAATATCCTCATACATATGCCACTGTAAATTTGATGAAAGCAACACTTCACTACATTCTGTCTTCTCGGGACTGTCACAAGGACAAGAAAGATTAGCAGTAGTCATATTTATTTGTATTATTTACTTTTTTTGTATTTTGGTACTATAAGAAAATGTTGTACAGGAATAATTTATAGTGAAGAGAAAGTGGCTGCTCAGATTTTGAGACTGGCAAGTTAACAGTGAAGGCACCAACCCATATCTTAGGAGGTTATGATTGTGTACTTCAAAGGTACTTTGGAATTCAAAATATATACGGATTTTCCTATGGCAGAAGGCAAAGTGACATAGACTCTTTCCAAAAGACCTATTTAAAAGGGTTATGGACACTAATATCTCTTTCTTTAATCATTTGGTTAGTTAGTTAGGTGGCTACTTACTTACTTAGCATGAAAGATTGGAACTCCATTAGTTACATCCTCAGTCTTCAGTATAATTGGATTTTTATGTTTGTCTGCATTTATGTTGCTTTAGTTAGCTTTGAACTCTTTCTGTAGACCAGGCTGGATGTGACCATGAGATAATGCTGCCTCATCTTTCTCTGTAGCTGGCTTTACAGACCTACTTTACTAAACTTGACAATGGTTTCAATCTTAATGCTTTTGCACTGGAGACTAAGTTTGGAGGAAAATGTTTTCTGCATATTTTTCAAAGCTGTTAATCTTATGTTTGCAAAGACCTAAAATAGTGGTTATGTGAACCTTTATGGTCTATATTTTTCCCTGCAATCTATACAGTTGTCATTCATGCCTCAGAATTTCTCATCTCACAATTGTTTTCATGACATATTAGATGAGCATATAAATAAGCAAAGTCCATATCAAATCTCAGTTTTACATTTTACTGCTAAGTGTAACATTGCTAAATCCTGTCAATGCAGATGGATCTGCTTTTGGTCTCTGTGAGCCTGTGGAATCACCGAATTCTTAGTATGAAGGCAAGAGTTAACATATGTGCACGTTCTGCAGAATGGTGAGATTTGCAAGGGTCACTCATAAATCCCACTCTGGAACAAAGTTTATTGTTTGTTTGTTTGTCTTAAATTAATGAGATGTTTGTGTCAGAGAGTGAAAACTACTGGGTAATTTTACATCAATTTTTTTAACTTCAACTCAGTCATTTTTTTGCAAGTTTTAAGAAATGTCTTGCTTAAATCGGTGCTCCTCTTTGTATGTCTATTCATTCAGTCTTTTCTTCAAAAATCACCACTCACTTACTTTCATAGCATCAAAAGGAAACAGGCAAGAGAGCCAAAGTGTTTTCCTAAAATCCCAAAGAGAAGACAAAGAGAGATCAGTAAATAAGCACAAAGGGAGTTCTTCAAGCATCTTGCTTCTCTCCTCAGAGAATGCCTCTTTTTGAAAATCCAGCATAAATCTGTGCTTCCAGGGGAGAAATCTGCCTTGTGTGCTCTGAGGCACTCTGCCAGCTGCAAGGAGTGCAGAAAGGTAGCTCTTTGTCTGAGATAAGCCTTCCAGGAGCATACTTTTGAATAGTGAAACTATGCTTATTCTAGAAATCTCATTTCAATGGCTCCTTTCAGAAGAATATTTCTTGGATTCTTCAGAATAGGTAAGAAAAAGTGTGGCCTCACCATCTATGCCAGAATCTCTTCATGCAGGCTTGCTATAAAGTGCTATTTTAAAAGCATTTGAAATTCTCCATGTCTGTTTCATAAGCCAGATTATAATCATTACGTGAGAGAGAACATTGACTTTTTATGCTATTTTCATTGAAGTAGTCAAATGCAGGATCTTTAATAACTTCTACACCCAAAATAAATTTGGCTGGTTTACATACTGAAGGGATTCTTATATAATTCTTACAGACTGTTTAAAAGTGCTACACATCAGCTCCTCATCTGTTTAGAAAATGATGCTTTCAGCTGGGTGAATTGCTTGAAAATGATGGGGCCACATTTATTTTTTTAATCAATCCTGTGTCTTGAGAGAATGTAGAAAGATGGCTCAGAATGTGAATAAATAAGGGAAATCATTATTTTCTCAAAATTTCATTCATAGGAGTAGAGGAATAGCTTTAAATTTGATTGACAACAAAGAGAACTATGAAACAGGAGGGACTACTTAGACACTAAGAAAAGGATGGAACAGCTTCTTGTATTCCAGAATAGAGGTGATTCTAAAGAGCATGCTCAGATAAAGTGCTATAATAAGGGATGTCTTCCACTGGCCTCAGATCCCTACAAGAGAAAGGTGAATGTGACTAATTAGAATACAAAACTCAAATGACTGTTTATTAGTATGTTAAAGGATGGGTACAACTCATCGGGAAGCTAATCATGGATCATGCGAGACTGAATTATAAGATACAGATGAAGGAAAGGTGTTCTATGCCAAGGATCTTTGAAATCCAGTATTATTTGTTATTCTAGGAAAACATACTTTGTAAATCTTTTCTTTTTGTTGGACATGATATAATATATCTAGGCTCTTTCTGCTAAAGAAATACTTTGAAATGCATTCAATGTTAGTCATATTTGTACACATTTGGAATTCTAGCACTTGGACTCAACCTCAAGTGACTAGAAACAGGAAAGGAAGAAGTCAAACCACCTTTATTTGCAGATGTTAAAATTGTGTGCATAAGTGCCCCAAAAATTCCCAGTAGGAAACACCTAGATCTTATAAATACTTTCAGCAAAAGAGTAGGATACAAAAATTAATAACAAGCATCTATATTTTTGCTATATACAAATGTAAAGTGAAATGAGAAAGAAATATCAGAAAAAAACATTGCTCATAATAGCTTCCAAAAAATTCTGTGGTAATTCTAAGCAAGTGAAATATTTGCATAACAAAGCAAACAAAACAAAGAAAAATCTCTAAGACAGTGTAAAAAAAGAAATAGAGGAAGAAGTGAGATGGAACTATCTCCCATGCCCATAAGTAGATATGATTAATAGAATAAAATGGACATCCTACCAGATCTATTTACAAATTTAATGTAATAACCATCAAAATTCCAATATAATTCTTCACCAATCTTGAGAGGACAATTTTCAGCTTCATAAGGAGGCACAAAGCAAACAAACAAACAAACAAAAATAACCCCCAAAACCCAGAAAATAAAAAGAATAGCTAATAGAATCCTGAATAATAAAATGTCTTCTCAGTTATCACCATCCCCAATCTCAAATTATAATATGGAGCTACAGTAATAAAAGCAACTTGTTTTTGTCATAAAACACACATTAATAGAATCAAATGGAAGATCCAGACTAAGTCCATATACCTCTGGACACCTGATCTGTGATAAAGGAACTAACTAGAAATGCACACTGGTAAAACCCAAAATCAACCAACCAACCAACCAAGCAAAAACCTCAATTTCTTCAACAATCAGTTGTGGTCAAACTGAATAGCAGCATGTAGAAAAATGCTAAATGATCCATACCTCTAACCCTGCACAAAACTTATCTACAGATGTATCAAAGCCCTCTAAATGAGAACATGTACTCTGAATCGAATAGAAGAGAAAATGGACATTATTCTTGCATTCAGTGACATGAAAAAAGGCTTTTTGAAAAAACACACAAATAGCACAAGTGTGGAGAAAAACAATAGATAGGATTCAAGAAACTGAAAAGCTTCCATATGACAAAAGTCACCATCATACAGAAAAAGTGGCAGGTTACAGAATGAGCAAAGGCATTTAGCTAGTACATATCTGATTGAAGGTTAATATATAAAATATATGAATAACTCAACAAACCTAGACTTCAAGCAAGCAAATAACCCAATTCAAAATTAGGTACAGATATAAGCAAAATTCTCCAAATATGAATGGCAGAGAAACCCTTAAATAAATGTTCATCATACTTAATCATCAGGGAAATGCAAATCAAAACTACTTTAAAATTCTTATTTTATACCATCAGAATGACTGAGATAAATCAAAACAAATGACAGTTCAAGCTGGGAAAGATATAGATAGATATAGATGATATAGATCATATAGTCAACATAGATTAAATAGATAGATATAGATATAGATATAGATATAGATAGATTAGATATGGATATAGACATAAACATAGACATACATGGACAGAGACATAGATATAAATATAGATATTGATATAGGGACCACTCATCTCTTGCTGGTAGAATTGCAAACTTTCATAGACAGTGAGTGTATAAATCAAAATGTCAATCCATATTTAATCTGAAGACAATTCACCTAATTGTTCATCTATTGAGTACATATGTAAAGGACTCTATATCCTACTACTTGGACTCTAGTACATCCATGCTAATTTCTGCTCTATTAATAATAGCCAGAAGTTCTAAATAGCCTATATGTCTGTCCATAGATGAATAGATAAAGAAGATATGTTATATTAATACTAGCAAGTATTTTTAACTGTCAAAATTATGAAAGAAAAATTAATAGAGCTAGAAAAGTCATCTTGAATGAGATAAGCATACTCAAAAAGACATATAATGCATATTCATTTATATGTTATGCTATTTGTTTTTTGACTTTGATAAGTGGACTGCAATCTGTGTAAAGACAGAGGTTAAATATGGAGTAGTGGTTCTTAACCTTCCTAATACTGTGACCACTTAATCCTGTTTAGGTTATGGTGACTTCTATAGAATTATTATTTTTTGCTACTTCATAACTGTAATCTTGCTACTGGTATGAATTGTAAATATTTTTCAAGACTGAAATTTGTAAAAGGATGTCTGTCCTTTTTGAGACCTACAAATATAGGTCAGGTAGATATAGCAAGGGACTGGGAGATCTGTAGTCAATATCTGTGCAACTCAACACATAGGGAACATACTGAGAGAACCCTCTTACTGAAAAGAGGAAGGATGCTATCCTATTCCTTTATCTAAGGGCCATATTGACTACAGGGTCATACATGACTACACTGAAATCTTATCAGGAAGATAAGACCTAAGGGCTCACCAGATATGCCACACTATCCCATTTCTTTGCCTGGACCCACATAAAGAGTCCACCCATAGCAGCAACATTGAGGGAAAGATTCCACACTCCTGTCCTCTGACCAGCTATTGTGTCAATCAGGAATCATCCAGACAGCAAACTCCTAGCAGTTCCTAGGACTTAATCAAGGCCCATTACAGTGGCCTGTTTGAAATCGAATTAATCTGCCCTCCTCCTCCCCAGTCTGCATTCAACCTTGCCTTTAGGCCCCATTTCCTCTATGATCTCAATAGTCCAGTAACTGACTTTGCATATTGTTTGGATTAATTCAGGTTTATTCCAAACTTGTGCCATTGTCACGCAATTCTACAGCCATGATATAAGGGTTCCTTACCCATATGACACAATTTGCTTTGTTTTGTTATGTTTTTCCCAGATATCTTCTGTTTCTCCCTCTCAGAAAGGTATCTTGGAAATTCTTTAACTAACCTTGGACCTCTTTAATCCTTGGTAGACATTCTGTAGTCTACATTTATACATACATAAATATACATATATTATGATGCATCAGGTATGGCATAAGATTTAAAAACAACAATTACAACAACAAGAAAGCCCATGTTTACTTCAGCCAACTATAAAAGGAATTGGGACTAGTGGGAATATTTCTACCAACAAAGCTGTCATATGTCTTAACTCATTGCTATTAAATAAATGCTCTACTGTGGCAAATACTAATATATTAATACATGGTTATGAAATGGTGTCTTCTCATTGGTTGACAGAACCCATCATAATTCTCATGAAGAACAACTACAGGCTGTAGAATTAGAAAGAGGATCCATGGCATTTATTATACTATCTGGACCAGAACCATAAAATCCTTCCTCCCAAAACCTGCAAGAATAGAAGCCAAAATGGAAAGACAAGCACGTTTTTAATGCTAGATACTTTTAGCAAAAGCTATTTGAGAAGAAAATGCCTTATTCACATATAGTTCCATTATTCTTTTGCATTTTCTGTGAATTTTTTTTTAGCAAAAGATAGTTTTTTCCTAGATTCAAGTCTAACTGATAGCAGTAAATTACTGCTCCAAAATGAATATTATTGCTACCATTCTTTTTTCCCACTATTATTTTTTGAAAAAAAAATTACATTGAAAAATGCACGATTGACAGCTACCAGGCTTAGGGATACCTGTGGTTTCTGTCATCAGTCGATGTTCTTCAAGCGTCTTTAAAAGAGAAATCATCTTTGTTGCTTTTGGTCATTCTTTGATACAGGCTCATATATATCCTTTAATTTCCACCATATGCAGGTGAGGTGATACTTTAAGACCTGTAAATGAGGTTACATCTATTAAAACTTTGTGGAAAATAATTTGTGAGTTCACTAAGCTAGAGATTTTTACCATTTATATTAAACCCACATTAATCATTACTACTACAGCAAACTGTGTTTATAAAAGAATTGCTTGCTGAATGCTTATTGCACGTTTAACTATAATTCTAGGGGCTTGTGATGCAAAATGAGATCTCTATTCTAGATGTTACACTTTAGTTTGGGGAGATAAATAATGGATATAAAACAGATAAAAAGTTGCCTATGTTTGAAAAATATAAACACCACTGAAACAAAAATTACCTAAGTTAAATAGAAGAGAGGAATGGATTTTAAATGAAGAGATTGGATATACATACAGATTAGAGAGATGAAGACAATGTTGATGATAGTAAGTAAACCAATCTGAATTATACCAAATAAAAGACATTAGCAGAGGAAGACCAACCATTGTGAAATGTTAAGGCAAAATATTGATTGAATGTACCCTAGGAACTAGAAAGCAACTGTAGTGAAGGAGAGGTGAAGCACATAGAAAACTGCAAGAGGTCACAAATCAGGTTGGTATCTGACTTCATAAAACATTTTAATTATTTTGACATCTGATCCAGGCAAACAACATGCAATTGCTTATGATTTACATGTGAGATTCCACCAAAGGCCTTCTGTGTTCAATGCTTGTATTCCATCTGGTAGCACTGCAGTGGGGAGTTCTGGAAATTTTTGAAATCAGTATTATGTAGAAGTAGATCACTACAAATATCAAAGAGTATTTCTGTCCAAGATTCTCCTGTATTTCTTTTTTTTCTTTTTTTATTCAACATATTTTTTATTTACATTTCCAATGGTTTCCCCATTTCTAGCCCCCCACTCCCCTAAAGTCCCATAAGCCCCCTTCTCTCCCCCTGTCCTCCCACCCACCCCTTCCCACTTCCCCGTTCTGGTTTTGCCCTATACTGCTTCACTGAGTCTTTCCTACTTTCCCTGTTTTCTGTTGAAGTGATGAAATCTGTCCATCTTGTGCTCTTACATGGTCTTCTGCTTTAGAATGAGTTCAAAAACACAATGTCAAGTGCCTATAGGTTGAAATCTCTGAAACTATGAATTAAAGCAGGTAGCTCCTCCCTTATATTGTTTCATCAAATATTTAGCCACACAGTGTAAAGCATGATCAACCCTATTGCAAGACTATCACTAGATACCCAAGAAACCCTTCTATCTATATCCGGGATGAAACATAAATTCTACAGTCAGGAATATTTCTTTAATAGAGCTTGATATTGTAAAAACAGGGACCAGGCAAATCTTGATTAGAAAAATTGATTGGACAATACTTTTTAGCCCATATCATGCAAAAATATATTTACACCACTTTAAGTATACAGATAGCTAATAAAACAAAACAAAACAAGAAAAAAATAAAATAAAGACACACTTTTCTCTCAAATCCTTTATATATTTCTATGTCCCTACATTCCTTCTCTGTGGTGTGTGTGTTTGTATGCATATATGCATGAATATATGCAGGTATGAATTATGTAATGGTGTATGAATAGAGTTCAAAGTACAGCCTGCAAGAGTTAGTTCTCTTCTTACAGTATATAGTTCCAGTAAATTAAATTCTTATTGTCATGTTTGGAATCAGGAGTCCTTAACAACACAGTCGTACTTAGTCCTGACAGTTTTTTTAATCTTAAAATTCTTTCTCATTCTGTAACATTTATCTTAAAATATTTTTAAGAGGTTGAGTGATGAGTTCAGTTGACTAAGTACTTGATACACAAGAATGAGGCACTGATTTCATACCCCATAATCCACATGAAAGCCTAGAATAGGGGTGTATGACTGTAATGTTAGCATGGGAAACAGAGAGACAGCTGGATCCCTAGAGCTCATTAGTCAGCCATTCTACTAAAACTGATTACCTTCAGGATGAGAAAGAATTTTTATCTCAAATATTAAGTTGACCTATGATTGAGGAAGACAGCCAACTCTAACTTCTGTCTTCTACATTCATAGTCAATATACATTTGCATGTACATGTGTACAAACCTACAAAACATGGATGCCATCAAATACTTTGGTAATTAAATTACCATATGTATTTCATATTTTCCAAAGATAATCATTTTAACTATCATCCATCTCAATTTTCAAGTGAATTTGAGTCTGAAATTTTACTGTCACTAAATACTACCACCAAACTGGGTTTTTTATTCAAATTATATATTTATCTTCTATTAATCACATGTTATATTATCAGACAGTCAAGATAAAATAAAAATTTCACTTCAGAATTAATAAATGAATTGCTTATTATGAAGCAATTGTGAGATACTACAACTTAGATCGATGTTTTGGTTTATATTCAATGATAACCCATCATAAAAGAATTTGCCTAAACTTCTATAGCCAAAGAATAAAGAAAGTCATAAATCAATACCTGTGGCAGGCATATTAGTGAGACATTAAAGTGCTGTTTTATACCACAGAATGAAATGTCAATAGGTTTTAGACAATATCATGTAGCATGAATATTTATTATTATACCTTTATTTCTCAGTTCTGGGTACTGAATCTATTGGTTCACACATACCAGGAAAGCATTACAGCTTGCCAGCAGACCTTTTGTAAATTATGTATATTGAGGATTGCTCAAGGCTGAAGCCATGATAAAATAATGTGTAGGATTATTGATACAGATATGTTGACTTCAGAGAAATTTCATTCCAAAAGTACATAAGTGCATAAGATGTGATTATTTCTTAGAAATAATCTAAGCTGCAATGCATTCATCTGCTAAATTGAAAGTAGAGGAACACATGGTGTGCTGAAAATTATAAAAAGAAAGTTATAAAATAAGCAGACATAGCCTTATAGCTGTATGTTTTATTTAGAATAAATTTATTCGTTGAATGTTTCCTATACTCTTCAGAATTTTTATATACATGCACCTTGAAGTATAACCACATCTGCACCCATTATAGCATTCAAACACTAGTCCATCCACCAAGTTGTTTTCCACCCCAACTTCATGCCTATATTATGACTCGATTAGTCTAGTTAGGGCTGCCAATTTGTGGAGAAGTGTGGTTCAATTCACTGGAGCTTTGGAACACATTCATTGGTCCCCTGCTGCAAAAACTATCAAGTACAAATAGCTCCCTAATAAGGGGTAGGGTCAGGAGATCATCTCGGCCATCTTTGCTGAAATTTTGTTTAGTTCATGACTGTACTACACATGTTGTTTCCTGAAGCCATCACTTCACAGCATGCTTCTCCATTCGTCCTGCCCTTAGATTCTTTCTTTCTACTCTCTCACAATGGTTTATAGGCCTTGGTGGCTGGAGGGAAGTATAATATAAACACTTTGTTGAGACAGAGGAGTGCAACTTTGTATACAAAATGTATATATAATGTATATGCATATATATGTATATATTTTTTCATAAAATGATGATTTCCCATTTTGTTTCATGAAATTGGTATTAAAATGCCCTAACAATATTAATATGAATAAAGTCCTGTTAGCTTGTTATTTGATTAGTATGTTCCAGAGTATTAATTCGTAACAAGTAACTCTAGTCATGGTTTGAGAGAAAGTAGAAACATCCAGAATGCAAAAACTTAGGTACAATTTGATGTTGTACCAAGAAGTATGCATAGAGTCTTTCTCCAGATGACAGCGCTGTGCCCAGAGACCTCACAGCTGATGGGTGCACATTTCTGTGTTAAAGGACAAATTTGTCTAGAAAAAGCTTTTGATGGTAGAGTGTGTTCCTTCAGTGCAGAGCAAATGCCATTGTGCCTGAAAAGAGCTGAGTGCTTGAAATTTTCTTTGAGTGGAGTGTTGAAATCATGCAAACTGGAGTGGCAAATAAGGCAAAATGATTCTCCACATGTAGAAAAATCAGCAGAAGTTTTAAACACACAAGTTATAAAACAACTCAGCTGGGGATCTTTCAGAGGCTCGTGCTACATTATCACTCCCAGTTCCACAGGTGTGGATTGATTCCTGCTGCAATTCTCTAAAACACACTGAATCAGAACTACGGACAGTAGTATGGAGCCTGGTGGCTTCTCTGCACTTTGGCTTGAACTTCAATTTAGACAAAGTATTAAGGTTCTTTTGTCCTTTCTTTAGCAATTCAACGTGAAGAAAGTGCAAAATAAAAGGGAAGGAAAAACTATCTTTGATTTCAGACCCAACAATCATGATTATAGTGTGTATTCACCAGGCTTTTATTTTTAACTATTTTGAGATTATAGTATAATTATACTGTATCTCCCATCTTTTTCCTTCCTCCAAGTCTTTCCATGTATACTTCTTTCCTTTTTTCTAACCCATGAGCATGTTTCTCATTAATTGTTGTTATACACTGTCTTAGTTAGGGTTTCACAGCTATGAACAGACACCATGACCAATGCAAATTTCATAAAAGACATTTAATTGGGGCTGGCTTACAGGCTCAGACATTCAGTCTACTGTCATAAAGGCAGAAACATGGCAGCATCCAGGCAGATATGGTGCAGGAGGAGCTGAGAGTTCTACATCTTCATCTGAAGGCTGCTAGTAGAAGACTGACTTCCAGGCAACTATGTTAAGGGTCTTAAGCCCACACCCACAGTGACACACCAACTCCAACATGGCCACACCTCCTAATAGGGTCACTCCTTGGGCCAATCATATAGGAACCATCACACACACACACACACACATACACAAACACACAGACAGACATACACAGAGAGAGAGAGAGACAGAGATAGATAATACTAAATATATAAATAAAAATATAAGAAAAGTATAACTGGCTCAGTCTGTGTAATGTACTTGTATATATGTGTGCATGGCCTACCATTTGACATTAGATAACCAGCTGGTGTATTCTTAGCAACAGAAGGCAATTTTTTTTCTGCTCTCAGAACTTCTTCGTTGTCCTTTTTGCTGGATTAGGGTTCAGGCCTTCTCACTGAAGTGTTAACATATTTATTCGTGTTCTGCTTGTTAAACTAATGCATAGGCAGTCTTGTTTTTTAGAATTCACTTTTCTCTGACTTTTTTTGGAGACACAATCTCACAACAAAATTTCTATTTTTTTTTTTTGTTGTTGTTCTTACTGTTTTCCTCCTCCTCTTCTACAATATTGCCTAAGCATAAGGAGCTGGAATTGTATTATAAATGTCTCTGTTTAGATTGGGCTCCACAATGCACTTTTGATTGATTGTGCTTCTTTGTAATGTCCTTTGTATGTAGCAGGGAGAAGTTTCTTTGATGACATTCACTACCTTCAGCTATGAGTTGCTTAGTTAATAAAGTGACAGTTATCGGTACTCTTGGAAGAACTCTGACTTCACTACTACTGTATAGTTAGTTAGGATTTAGGACCAGGTAAGAGTTCTCTCTTGTTGAGTAGATCTTAAGTATGAGAGAGAGCTATTGGTTACTACCAAGATGTGTAGGCTACTATTATACCCTTTACCCAAGTGTGCCATGTTGATTATTTTTGTGGTTCATAGATTTCATACAGTAGAGTAGAATTTCGGCTACCTCCTTCCTTTGCAGGCTTATATGGTGCTTTCTGGTACCAAGAAAACTAATTCTCAAGGGGGAAGCTTTCAGTTCAGTTCCAGATCTTTGGTCTCTGGACCATGTAGGCATAATTCCTTAATTATGATAAATATAAAAATATATTTTTACAGTCCAAAATAATAATAATAATAATAATAATAATAATAAGTGTACATAACAAAAGTAGAGAAATAGTTATTTCACCAACACTTTCTGAAAATGACATTGTAGTCAAATTAACCAATAACAATACTAGAGAGTAAGAAACATTGACTATGATATGGAAAAATGTCTACTTTTTTTATGAACTGAAAATAGGAAAGAACTGTGGAAAAAATTTGGTACTTTGTAAAAATTTACATGTCAACAAAGTTCATATTATACCTATTCATAATGATACCTAAAATATGAAAACATCACTATTGTCCACAAATTTCTATAGATAACCATGTGTAAATACCACGGTTCATCAATAAACCAGAGGGGTTCTCGTATAAGCTTCAACATGAAAAACTTTCAGGGATATTCCACTAATTAAAACTCAGCAATGACAACAAAATGAGGGCATGTTTTCGTTAAGAAAAACATTCAGTCTAGTTAAATTTATGATTGTACAAGCCATTGGCTGCCAGGTAGTTAGGAAACAAAGGAAAGAGGAAGGATTATTATATATTAAGTACAGGATTTCAATATTGGAGCATAAATATTATGGAGTTTGATTAGAGTGATACTTAAAAACCAATGAGTATACTAAATTTTAAAAAACATTTTACAGAAAAATCTATTTTTACGTAACAAAAAGAGCATGAATTATAGACTATAATATGTATTTTTGTGAATAAAAATTTGAATGAATGAAACTATAGAAAAGATGATGTGTAGGAATATTCAGAGTTTGTTTGTATTTTTCCATGTATCTCTTCTCCAAAAACTATGTTAAGGTTCAATGTGATCTAGTTAACATTCTTATAAGTTATTTCAGGGATATTAAAAAATAGATTACAGAGTTACCAACATGTACATAATGAGTTTGTGGACCTATTTATTTTAATGTTTCTTGGTATACACCAGTGGAATAAAAATTTATAGTCATGTATTCTCAGATGTAATAAATTATTGCTTGATGACATAATTCTTTAAAAATACTGTTTTAATCTAATGCTAAAATTAGAATGCATGAGAAAATGATTTACTGCAAACTGTTAGAAATGGTGTCTACAGAATTCTTTAAAATTATAATTAATAATGTTTAAGGATCAGATTGGTAAGTTTAAGATAAACTTTCTTAATACTCTTATTAAGGTTTTTTGTAGAATGCCAATCACTCAACAAAAATAATTCCTAAAGTTCCTATGAAAATTCCAACATTTAAATAGGCATATTTTGGAATAGCCACATTGGCTTTCCAAAATAAAGTAGGGACCTGAGGACTGATGTGTTATATTAAGAAAAGGACACAACTTTAAAATGACAGCTAAACAAAAAAAAAATTGTCTTGAATATGTAAGACCCCAAAAACTGAGGGTGCCCTAGCACCCCATGCCCCAGAAGGCGACACCCAAATCACTCGTGAGAAACATTCTAGGTGCAATAATATGAGGATTTCTTTATTCCAGAATTCTGGGTTCCACAGCCATACACTGTGCAGGGTTAGAGGACTGTGGACCACGAGTGCTGAATTGCGACACTTTTATAAGTTTATGACAAAAACCGCGAATCACAAACCAATCATTTCTTAGCATGGAGAGCCCGCGAAATGCAAGCCAATTGATTTGTACCACTTCATCGCTTTTAGGCCAACCAGTTTAAATTATCAGAGACCACACTCAGTGGACCAATTAGTTTCCTATTTTCTTGAAAGTCTGTAGCTGCGTGAACTCCTGCATAGGGGTAATGGCGTAAGCAATTTACAGAAGCAAGATAAGCTTAGCGCCTTTCCAGTTACCTTATGGGGCCAGGCTCACCTATTCAAGGCCTTTCTGCTAGCTCTAAACAAAGAGCAGGCTCTGGAATGTGACCTTTTACCTAGTTTCTAGCAAAGCAAGATAGCATTTTAAACTTCTGACTTCTTGGGGTCATTAGAGTTAGGCTGTATTATTTTCTATCCTTTCAAACTGTCAGTGTTGAGAATTCTAGTTTTTAAAAATTGAAATCCATCACTGCATTAAGGTTAAAAAACAAGGAAGCTCTAGTAAGAGTGGACATCATTGCTAAGTAATGTTGCTTTCTAGAAAACCACATGATATATTGTTGGACACAGCTAGTTCTGGATAACTTATAGATTTTATGTATTATATGCACTCACTGGAAAAAAAAAGCCATTTAATAGTGGATACCAACTGCCAAAAGACTACAATATTTTAAATATAGTTAACATTGAGTCATTTTTTCTTGCAGTTAATAAGATTGAAGAGACAATTATTTGTCAAGTACAATTATCTAATATGAAAATATATCCTTTATACACAGCATGAAAAAACAAGCTATGTTATTTTCTAACTAATAGCACCACAGTATTTTAAAATTATTTGAAGCTTGGTCTAAGTCTTTAAAGCAGGCATAAACCATTAGGAGTGGATAATTTCAAGAGCAGAATATAGTTTTACAGCTTTTCAATTCATGTATTTTAATACAATTTTTTCTCCATTTAATGATTTTTTTAAATTAAGTCTAGAATGTTTAAGGTATTTATTAAGGAAACAAATATATGGGAATATTAAAACTTTCTGGAGCTTCTAAGGTTTTCATTGATGTCAATGGTTAAAATATAAATAAATGATGGCTATCACCTTCAAGATTCTCAAATGGTGATACAAAGTTTTCTTGTATTAAGGAATTGGCATACATGATATTTCTGCCTAATATAGTCAATTGTGACCTCAAGAGCTGTATACACAACTAACAAAGACTAAAACTAACAAACCATATTAATGCTTGTAATGCAGATCTTTCACTGAAAAGTGCAGGATGTGGGAGTTCTACTACAGGGCTCAAGATGGATGCATATACAGTATTATATGAGCATATTGGATGACCAAACTTATGTGTCATTTTCTATTTAAGGAGATACTTACCAGAGCCTAAAAATATCTGGAAATTGAAACAGACTTTGAGAGAGAGAGAAAACTGTTTAATTGAATATTTAATTAATTCCCAATGATAGATTTAACTGTGAAATTTAAGACTGTTTCTTCTGGATTTGGTGTATTGATTTTACTTGCTTTATTATTTATGTTTAGATTCATGAAGTGCCTGGTATAACATAGAACTTGGAATTGGAGGCAAGTAAATTTCCCCTGAATTTTAACATAAGGAAAATTATAATTTTCATGTCACCATCTTCATTTGGGCTCCTCTAGTTTTCATACTAACTGTATACAAGTTAGACCCAGGAATTTGAATTTGGAAAGAAGAAGATGACATAAGAAGATAAGGTTAGCTCTTTATTTATTCATTTTTATCCAGCACTTTTCTTACCTAACCTCTCATACTCTAAGGAATAAGGACTAAATCTGTAACAGAGAACTGCGTTCCTGAAGATCAATAGTAAGAGATGAGTGAAGCAAGAGTCTCCTGCATTCTGACATATATCATCAAGTTGGTCATGGCTCCAAGCAGTTTATGTTTACGTCTTGCCATGTCTCTGGAGTCCTCCTTTCAGGTGTCTTGAAAATTTAAGTAAAGAAAGAAGGATAGATTTTTTTTTTAATTTGTATAAATAGTTAACAATTTATCACAAAGTAGGAAAAGGTAGATTTTAAATTTCAAGCTTTTAGAGAAAATACAATTCATTCTTATGTAAAATTTTCACCAAAATTTTAAGCCTCCAATTGGTCATGAGAAAAGTCTTTGTTTTGAGAAAAATGCATTGTTTAACATAGTTATTTAAAATTATTCCTCAGGGTTGGATTCTGGTTATTTCTATAATTTAATATTTTGTAATAGTATGTAACATTTAAAAAGTTTAAGAATTATTTACTAGTGGTGGCATAAAGCTGAAAAATGATACAAAAAACAGACAAAAAATCAAGCATCCACAAATCTGATTAATTGATATATTTTGTAGGATTAGTAATGTTTATAGCATGCAAGTATGCAAAATATTTTTGAAAATTCTAACAAAAGCTTTTGAATGGCTTTGAACTTTTTCCTGTCAGCTGTCTAAATGATGACAAGTGATCTAGCTTATTATGATGTTCAAAGAGTAATGTTTTCTGACATGGGAACTGAGGTGGTAAAATGAAATACAATACACTGTTCTAAATTTTCATTTTAAAGACATTATTTAAGCAGGCTAGTAAAAGCTACAAAGGCTAGAAAGAAATTGTGGCTGTCACAGAGAATATGGTCTTCTGAAACTTTTGTTTTTCTTAAGCTGGATGAAGAGCAAAGACCATGCCTCTTATAGACATTTAACATGATGAGTACCAATAAGAAAACTTTCTAGGCAGTTTCTTTAAATACCTATCAAAAAAGAGAAACAAGTCACTCTGCAAATGTAATGCAAAAACCAGATTTAAAACTAGTGAATGGACACATATGACAGTAAGCTTTTGGTAAGAGATAAGGTCATGGTGTTCTGATGCCATCACTAATTGATATTCATTTTCCTCACAAAAGTAAATCTGTATTTGCTAATACTGTCAAAATAAATTCTCCTAATTATTTTATAAATTTATATACATGACTTTGTAAGTGTACTATCCTTGAGGATTTCTGATGAACCCGAAGAAAATTCTGGATTATTCCACAGAGTATTGTAGGGCAGATAAAGACAAAATAAAACAACAAACCAAACAAAAAAAAACTATGCTTTTCTATAGCTGAGCAATGCCAATCCATTGCCCCAATCAAAAATTAGTGCTGGATATAAAAAACAACTTCAGGCATTCCCCAAATGCTCTAAAAATCTTTTATACTATGGTAATGGCAAGTAGAGTTCTAACCACCACTGTAACAAAGGTGGGAAAAGGTCATCAAAAGACATACTTGTATCAAAAGACACAAGAAACTTCCTGATTACAGAAAACAAGATTCTGTTGTTTTTTTTTAAATATACCTCAAAAATCAGAGAATATCATTTCCAAAAATGAATGCCACAGCAATTGTCCACAAAGAAAGCAACTGATCTGATACTAATGATTGTGAAAAATTACAAATATTATTTATATTTGTATTTGAGTCAAAGTAACCCAGAGGACATAAATGAGGCCAGAACTAAGTAAAAAATCTACAAATATTTAAATCAAATAAGTAAAACAATACAGGGTATTAATGAAAATATTATTTATCAAAGAGAAATGCTGAAAAATCTAAACTAATATAAAAATTGAAATGAGTAATTCAATGATTCTAGTAAAAAGTTCTAGCAAAATTCTCACCAATACAGTGGATTAAGTAGAATACAGGATGCCAGGGTATTATACAATGGTAGAATTAGATCACATAGATGAGCAATATAAACAAAAACCATGCCAGAGAACACAGAAACATTGGGATATTACATAAAGAAAAACCTATGAATCATAGTTATAGAATAATGTAAAGTGATTCTGGTTAAAATCAGAGAAAACATTTTCAATAGCATTACTGACAAAATTTCCAAAATCTGAGAAAATGTTGTCCATTCCATTCAAGAGACATATAGAATGCCAAGTAGATAGATTTGAAATTCTAAAAGTCATATAATAGTCAATCCATTAAATGCAAAGAACAAACAGAGAATCAGATGCTACAAAAAGTGAACTAAGTCAGATATAAAGCAGACCTTTAAGAACTCTGGCTAAATTTTCATTGGAAATGTTCAAAGTCAGAAGAGTTTTGACTAATGTACTTACTACAAGATGCACTACAGAATGGCCACATATGCTAAGTCAGATTAATATATTCAGCAAAACTATTAGTCAAAATTGAAGGAGAAAGAAGAAATTCACTGATAAGGGAAATTTTTGAACAATAAACCAAACTTAGAGAGGATACTGGAGGAAATAACTCATGGAAAGGAATGAGCGTATCCAAGAAATCACATAGGTAAATCTACGGCCATGTTAGTGTAGGTTGATCACATGACTACAGGAACAATAATATCATCTGCCTATAAATGCATTAAATACCCATGTGAGAACCTCTCAGGTTTCTTAGAATCTGAAATGTCCTCACATGATCATGTTCTAAATATTCCTTCCCAAAGTGATGATACTATCTGGGTAAGTGTGGAAATCGTTTGGAGGTGAGCCTTTACTGAAGAAATTAGGTGAGTATAGTGTGCCTTGAAGGTTATCTCCCAGAATCTGATGATGTGAGTATTCTACTACCTAGTCTAGTGAGACTTGAGGTGTGCTTGCTGTACATGATCTTCCTGTTGTCTACTCTCCCTTGATGCACAAAACCCCTTTAAAACTCTCAGTCATAGATTTCCCATCAAAAGAAGAAAACAAAGACCCTTAAATCAATAAAAATTGCATTAAATAATACGTATCTTTCCATGGAAAGTTAGAAAATCAATGGACTCAACTTCAGAATATAAAGATAAAAGAAAACAGACTGGATTAGAAAACAAAATGCACATCATTTTCCTGTAAGTGAGAACTATATGTAATGACCATAGATAATATTGTCTTAGAATTAAGAGACCAAGCAAAGTCATTCCAAGAAAACAAAAACAGGAAACATTCATCTGACATAACACAGTTCAAAAAAAAGTGAATCAAAATAGACTTTAAAAACAGTCACTTCCTTCTTTTCAACGGAAGGGCCCATCAGGAGGACATAACAGTTCTAAACACATATGTATTTAATGTCTATTCTATCAGAGGAAAACTATATCTCGTACTATAAACCTTGTCAAAATCATATGGATAAAAATGATTTAGCCGTAAAGCCAAACATACTGTTTTTGACATATACCACACCTCCATCTAAATACCTATATTTATTCCCACAGACAAAGCATATACTTGCCTTAATCAGAGAAGCTCACATCAGAGAACAGGTCTGAATTGAGAATCATAGGTATCAGAAGTGCAGAGCCCTAATCAACCTAATTGTTTATGTGTTCATCCCTAAACAATTATGCTGCCTCCTTTAAGACTCAGAGATAGCACTTCAGAACTCGGCCTCCCACCAGTCAGGAGAGGAGGATCCATCTTGGTTCCGTACTCCAGGAATCGGACAGACTGAGGTACACAAACATAATCCGAGGCCAACACCGCGGTGGTCTGAGCCCGACGGGCGTTGGCCTGCACCCAGGCCCTGGGCGGGTCGGGGGGCCATCGGGGTGCCAACCCAACCAGGAGGTTTTTTGCCCAGGCCTGCGAGCGCACCGCCGCCATTTTGCCTGCAGGAGGACAGAGAGCTCAGGCGGGCAGACCTGTAACAGGCATAGCCTAAGGCTAACAAAGCGGGGGTCCAGGCCCCAAAAGGCACAGGACTGACCCCAAGAACTGGGCAGCTTGGTGGGCCATCTGTGAGTCAACCCGCCCAGGTGATTGTTAACAAAGCAGACTCTCCCGGCACTTTCAGGGAGCGCGGGCGCACACGCCCGCCATCCTAGTCACCTGGCAAACCCAATTAACAGTCAAAGCCTTAGGGGAACTTTGCTCGGACCTTGTCCTCCCAGGCTTTTGCCTGGACTCAGGGACTGGGCGGCCAGGCTAACCTTGTGTGCGATAGCCCGGTTGGCAGATCAGATCGGCTGCCCAGCGGAGTGAGCGGAACTCAGGGGAGGTCACAGTAGCATACACCGTCGGCACTCCCTGGGAGTGCACACGGGCTCCATCTGCTCCACAGACACAATCTGGGGCAAGGCCTCAGGCAGAAGCCCTTAGCTCTACTCTCTCCGTTTCCGGATCCAGATCAGTCTGGGCGGCAGCATTACATCTCCAAGTCCTGCAAGTGGCTAGCTGGGCTTCCGGGCGGCCAGCTGGGAGAAGTCAGTGTGCTCCAGTGAATCCAGCGGGCCCCAGCGGGAGCCTTCGGGTGCCTGCTTTGGGATCTGAACAGCCTGGGCAGCAGCACACTGTCTACAAGCAGTGCAGGAGGTAAGCTGTGCACCAGAGGCCAACTGGGAAGGGGCAGCTTGCACTGGTGAGTCCAGCACTGACAAGATAAACTAACACCAGTGAGATCTAGATGGCAAAAGGCAAACGCAGGAACGTCACTAACAGAAATCAAGGCAATATGGCAACATCTGAACCCAATTCTCCTCTACCAACATGTCCTGGATACCCCATCACACCAGTAAAACAAGATTTGGATTTAAAATCACTGGTCATGATGCTGGTACAGGAACACATGAAGGTCATACATAAAGAAATTCAGGAGACAATGGATCAAAAGGTAGAAGCCCTTGCAAGGGAAACACAAAAATCATTGAAAGAAATCCAGGAGAATACAAAAGCCAACAAGGAGGAAATGCAAAAAACACTTAAAGAAATACAGGAGAACTTTGCTCAACAGGCTGAGGTCATGAAAGACGAAACACAAAAATCTCTTAAAGAAATACAGGAGAACTTTGGTCAACAGGCTGAGCTCATGAAAGAGAGAACACAAAAATCTCTTAAAGAATTACAGGAAAACACAAACATGCAAGTGAAGGAGCTAAGCAAAACCATCCAGGATCTAAAATCAGAAGTAGAAACAACTAAGAAAACTCAAAGGGAGACAACTTTGGAGATAGAAAGCCTTGGGAAGAAATCAGGGGACAGAGATACAAATATCAACAACAGAATACAAGAGATAGAAGAAAGAATCTCAGATGCTGAAGATTCCATAGAAACCATGGACTCAACAGTTAAAGAAAATGCAAAATGCAAAAAGCTTGTAACCCAAAATATCCAGGAAATCCAGGACACAATGAGAAGACCAAACCTAAGGATTATAGGCATAGAGGAGAGTGAAGATTTACAATTTAAAGGGCCAGCAAATATCTTCAATAAAATTATGGAAGAAAACTTCCCTAACCTAAAGAGAGAGATGCCCATGAATATACAAGAAGCCTACAGAACTCCAAACAGACTGGACCAGAACAGAAATACTTCCCGTCACATAATAATCAAAACACCAAATGTTCTAAACAAAGAAAGAATACTAAAGGCAGTAAGAGAAAAAGGCCAAGTAACATATAAAGGAAGACCTATCAGAATCACAGCAGACTTTTCACCTGAGACTATGAAGGCTAGAAGGTCCTGGGCAGATCTCATGCAGACTCTAAGAGAACACAAATGCCAACCAAAACTACTATATCCAGCAAAACTCTCAATCACCATAGATGGAGAAACTAAGATATTTCATGACAAAACCAAGTTTACCCAATATCTATCCACAAACCCGGCCCTAAAAAGGATAATAGGAGGACAACACCAATACAAGGAGGGAAACTTCACCCTGGAAAAAGCAAGATAGTAACCTTTCATCAAACCCAAAAGAAGTTAAGCATTCAAATTTAAAAAATAACGTCAAAAATGATAGGAAGTAACAATCACTATTCCTTAATATCTCTTAACATCAATGGACTTAATGCCCCAATAAAAAGACACAGACTAACTGAATGGATACGTAAACAGGACCCTACATTTTGCTGCTTACAGGAAACACACCTCAGGGTCAAAGACAAACACTACCTTAGAGTAAAAGGCTGGAAGACAATTTTACAAGCAAATGGTCTCAGGAAACAAGCTGGAGTAGCCATTTTAATATCAGATAAAATTGACTTTCAACCCAAAGTCATCAAAAGAGACCCTGAGGGTCACTTCTTGCTGGTCAAAGGAAAAATACAAAAAGAAGAACTGACAATCCTGAACATCTATGCCCCAAATGTAAGGGCACCCTCTTTTGTAAAAGAAACTTTATTAAAACTAAAAGCACACATTGCACCTAACACAATAATTGTGGGTGACTTCAACACTGCACTTTCCTCAATGGACCGATCAGGAAAACAGAAACTAAACAGGGACACAATGAAACTAATTGAAGCTTTGGACCAATTAGATTTAACAGATATATATAGAACATTCTATCCTAAAACAAAAGAATATACCTTTTTCTCAGCACCTCATGGTACCTTCTCCAAAATCGACCATATAATTGGTCACAAGACAGACCTCAACAAATATAAGAAGATCGAACTAATCCCATGCCTCCTATCTGATCACTATGGAGTAAAAGTGGTCTTCAATAGCAACAGAAACAACAGAAAGCCCACATACACGTGGAAACTGAACAATACTCTACTCAATGATACCTTGGTCAAGGAAGAAATAAAGAAAGAAATTAAAGACTTTTTAGAACACAATGAAAATGAAAACACAACATACCCAAATCTATGGGACACAATGAAAGCAGTGCTAAGAGGAAAACTCATAGCCCTGAGTGCTTCCAAAAAGAAAATGGAGAGAGCATACATTACCAGCTTAATGACACACCTGAAAGCCCTGGAACAAAAAGAAGCTATTTCGCCCAGGAGGAGTAGAAGGCAGGAAATCATCAAACTCAGGGCCGAAATCAATCAAGTAGAAACAAAGAGAACCATACAAAAAATCAACAATACCAGGAGCTGGTTCTTTGAGAAAATCAACAAGATAGATAAACCCTTAGCCAGAATGACCAAAGGGCACAGAGAAAGTATCCAAATTAACAAACTTAGAAATGAAAAGGGAGATATAACAACGGAAACTGAGGAAATCCAAAAAATCATCAGATCCTACTACAAGAGCCTATACTCAACACAACTGGAGAATCTGGAGGAAATGGACAATTTCCTTGACAGATACCAAATACCAAAATTAAATCAGGACCAACTAGACCATCTAAACAGTCCCATAATGCCTAAAGAAATAGAAGGAGTCATAGAAAGTCTTCCAACCAAAAAAAGCACAGGACCAGATGGCTTCAGTGCAGAATTCTACCAGACCTTCAAAGAAGAGTTAACACCAATACTCTTCAAACTATTCCACAAAATAGAAACAGAAGGAACACTACCCAATTCCTTCTACGAAGCCACAATTACGCTGATACCAAAGCCACACAAAGATCCAACAAAGAAAGAGAACTTCAGACCAATTTCCCTTATGAACATCGATGCAAAAATACTCAATAAAATTCTTGCCAACCGAATCCAAGAACACATCAAAACGATCATCCACCATGATCAAGTAGGCTTTATCCCAGGAATGCAGGGTTGGTTCAATATACGGAAATCCATCAATACAATCCACTACATAAACAAACTCAAAGAACAAAACCACATGGTCATTTCATTGGATGCTGAAAAAGCATTTGACAAAATTCAGCATCCCTTCATGCTTAAAGTCTTGGAGAGAACAGGAATTCAAGGCCCATACCTAAACATAGTAAAAGCAATATACAGCAAACCGGTAGCCAGCATCAAACTAAATGGAGAGAAACTTGAAGCAATCCCACTGAAATCAGGGACCAGACAAGGCTGCCCCCTTTCTCCTTATCTTTTCAATATTGTACTTGAGGTACTAGCTCGGGCAATTCGACAACATAAGGAGGTCAAAGGGATACAAATTGGAAAGGAAGAAGTCAAACTATCATTATTTGCAGACGACATGATCGTCTACCTAAGTGACCCAAAGAACTCCACTAGAGAGCTCCTACAGCTGATAAACAACTTCAGCAAAGTGGCAGGTTATAAAGTCAACTCAAGCAAATCAGTGGCCTTCCTATACTCAAAGGATAAGCAGGCTGAGAAAGAAATTAGGGAAATGACCCCCTTCACAATAGCCACAAACAGTATAAAGTATCTTGGGGTGACTCTTACCAAACATGTGAAAGATCTGTATGACAAGAACTTCAAGACTCTGAAGAAGGAAATGGAAGAAGACCTCAAAAAATGGGAAAACCTCCCATGCTCATGGATCGGCAGAATCAATATAGTTAAAATGGCCATTTTGCCTAAAGCACTATACAGATTCAATGCAATACCCATCAAAATCCCAACTCAATTCTTCACAGAGCTAGAAAGAGCAATTATCAAATTCATCTGGAACAACAAAAAACCCAGGATAGCTAAAACTATTCTCAGCAACAAAAGGAAATCTGGGGGAATCAGTATCCCTGACCTCAAGCAATACTACAGAGCAATAGTGTTAAAAACTGCATGGTATTGGTACAGTGACAGACAGGAGGATCAATGGAACAGGATTGAAGATCCAGAAATGAACCCACACACCTATGGCCACTTGATCCTCGACAAAGAGGCTGAAAACATCCAATGGAAAAAAGATAGCCTTTTCAACAAATGGTGCTGGTTCAACTGGAGGTCAGCATGCAGAAGAATGCGAATTGATCCATCCTTGTCTCCTTGTACTAAGCTCAAATCCAAATGGATCAAGGACCTCCACATAAAGCCAGACACTCTGAAGCTAATAGAAAAAAAACTGGGGAAGACCCTTGAGGACATCGGCACAGGGAGAAAGTTTCTGAACAGAACACCAATAGCGTATGCTCTAAGAGCAAGAATTGACAAATGGGACCTCATAAAATTACAAAGTTTCTGTAAGGCAAAGGACACCATCAAGAGGACAAATCGGCAACCAACAAATTGGGAAAAGATCTTCACCAATCCTACATCAGATAGAGGGCTAATATCCAATATATATAAAGAACTCAAGAAGTTAGACTCCAGAAAACCAAACAACCCTATTAAAAAATGGGGTACAGAGTTAAACAAAGAATTCTCACCTGAAGAACTTCGGATGGCGGAGAAGCATCTTAAAAAATGCTCAACTTCATTAGTCATTAGGGAAATGCAAATCAAAACAACCCTAAGATTTCATCTTACACCAGTCAGAATGGCTAAGATTAAAAATTCAGGAGACAGCAGGTGTTGGAGAGGGTGTGGAGAAAGAGGAACACTCCTCCACTGCTGGTGGGGTTGCAAATTGGTACAACCACTCTGGAAATCAGTCTGGCGGTTCCTCCGAAAACTGGGCACCTTACTTCCAGAAGATCCTGCTATACCACTCCTGGGCATATACCCAGAAGACTCCCCACCATGTAATAAGGATACATGTTCTACTATGTTCATAGCAGCCCTATTTGTAATTGCCAGATGCTGGAAAGAACCCAGGTATCCCTCAACAGAAGAGTGGATGCAAAAAATGTGGTATATCTACACAATGGAGTACTATTCAGCCATTAGAAACAATGAATTCATGAAATTCTTAGGCAAATGGATGGAGCTAGAGAATATCATACTAAGTGAGGTAACCCAGACTCAAAAGGTGAATCATGGTATGCACTCACTAATAAGTGGATATTAACCTAGAAAACTGGAATACCCAAAACATAATCCACACATCAAATGAGGTACAAGAAGAAAGGAGGAGTGGCCCCTGGTTCTGGAAAGACTCAGTGAAACAGTATTCAGCAAAACCAGAACGGGGAAGTGGGAAGGGGTGGGTGGGAGGACAGGGGAAGAGAAGGGGGCTTGCGGGACTTTCGGGGAGTGGGGGGGCTAGAAAAGGGGAAATCATTTGAAATGTAAATAAATTATATCGAATAAAAAAAAAAAGACTCAGAGATAACTATGCAAGAGGGAACAGAAACAATGTAAGATCTGGGAGATCATGACAAGGATTATAAAATGCTGTCTTCTGGCATGGCATAACCAGTGTAGATATGGCTGTTACACTTCAGAAAAATGTCTTAACTCTGATGCATTTCCCTATACCTTTTTGAGGTTTAAATTATATTTTCAAATGTTTCTGTAGGAACAAAAGCTATTTGATCATGTATGATGGTTTGCATATGTTTAACCGACAAGGAATGGTACTGTTACAAGGTATGGCCTTATTGGAGGAAGCATGTCACTAGGGGTGGCTTTGGAGGTCTCTTCTAAAATTCAGGCTCTACCCAATGCAAAAGAGAGCTTAATAATAGCTGCTTGATGATCGCTTTCTTCAGATCAAGTTGCAGAACTCTCAACTCCTTCTCTAATAGCATGTCTGCTTACATGCTTCATGCTATGATGATAATGGATGATTTTAGTCAGGGTTTCTATTCCTATACAAACATCATAACAAAGACACAAGTTGGGAAGGATTGGATTTATTCAGCTTACATTTCCACATTGCAGTTTATCACCAAAGGAAGTCAGGACAGGAACTCACACAGGGCAGGAACTTGGAGGCAGGAGCAGATGTAGAGGCAATGGAGGGATGTTACTTACTGACTTGCTCCCTTATAGAACCTAAAACTTCCAGCCCACGTATGGCACCACCCACAATGGGCCCTCCCACCATTGATCTCTAATTGAAAACATGCCTTACAGCTGGATCTCATGGAGGCATTTCCTTAAGGGAGATTCCTTTCTCTGTGATAACTTCAGCTTGTGTCAAGATGGCACACAAAGCTAGCCAGTACATGGACTAAACCTCCCAAAGAGTAAGCCAGTCCCAATTTCATTTTTATGAGTTGCATTGAAGCTTCACTAAACAGTCTGCTATCTCATGGTGACCTTCATTCTTCTACTCCCTCTCCCCACACCTTCATCAGATATGCATCTCCTGAACTGTACAGACATATGTATCCTGAAACATACAGACCTGCAGGTATAGAATGCAGCACAAGGATAGACATCAGAGGACTGCCACACTAGGATCATTGAGATCAACATACCTCACAAATACTTACTACTACAGGAACATCCAAGAAGGAAAGCTATCCATATGACGACAGAAGGTCCTAAAAACAACAACAACAAAAGCCAGGGCAACTTTGCACCTTCAGAGCACAACTACTCTATTACAGTAAGTGCTGGATATCCTAACCCAACCAAAGTACAAGAAAATTACCAAAAATCCAATCTAATAAAGATGATAAACCTTTAAGCAAGAAATGGTTAAATCCCTAAAGGCTGAATGAAGCTGAGGTGGAGGGTGAGAACATAGGAAGGCCAGCAGTCTCAACTAACCCAGAACCCTAAGATCTCTCAAACACTGAGTCATCAACCAGATAGCATGCACTAGCTGGAATAAGCCCCCCAACACATATACAGAGGATTGCCAAGTCTGGCTTCAGTGAGGGATAATGCCTCTAACCCTCACGAAACTTGGGTCCCCAGGTAGTGGGGGTACCTTGTAGGGGTTTGGGATGGGAGAAAGTAGGAACATCCTCTTGGAGACAGGCCAAAGGAGGAAGAGATGAGGAACTTTGGGTGGGTAGACCAGGATGGGACTAACAACTGAAGTGTAAAATAAATAAATAAATAAATGAATAAATAAATAAATAAATAAAGTTTTTTTTAAATAAAAAAGCAATGCATTAAAGCACAATCAAAGAGATGGAGGTCTTTAAGGAAGAAACAAATAAATTTCTTAAAGAAAAACATGAAAATATAGCTAAGCAGCTGAAAGGAATACATAAAACATTGAAAGACCTGAAAGTTTAAATAGAAACAATAAAGAAAACATAAACTGAAGAAATACTGGAGATTTAAAACCTAGGGAAGAGAACAAAGACAAAAGATGCAAGTGTTACCAACAGAATACAGGAAATGAAAGAAAGAAAGAATTTCAGACCTAAATACACAATAAAAGAAATTGATATATCAGTCAAGGAAAATGATAAACCTAGAAATTTCCCACACAAAACATGCAGGAACTCTGGGATACCATGCAAAGACCTATCCTAAGTATAATAAGAATATATGAAGGTGAAGATTATCAGTTCCAAGGCCCAGAAAATATTCACAAAAAAATCATTAAAGAAAACTTTCCTCACCAAAGAAATAGATGCCTATACATATATTAGAAGGTCAAAAAATACCAATTAGATCATTGGTATTATCAATTAATCAAAACCCAAAATCTACAGAACAAAGAAAGAATATCAAAAGCATAAACAAAAACAAGGGAAGCATACACACATACACACACACACACAAACACACACACATTATAATACCACCAACATCAAAATAACAGCAAATAACAATCACTAGTCTTTATTATTTCTCAACATCTGTGGAGTCAATTACCCAATGAAGAGATAGGGTAACAAAATGGATGAGAAAACATTATATATCATTCTGCTGAATACATGAAACATACCTCAGCAATAAAAATAGATATTACCTAAGAATAAAGGGCTTGAATTTTTTTACAAGCAAATGGGCCCAAGAAGCAAGGTGTGGTTGCTATCTTGATATCTAATAAAAGAGGCTTTCAATAAAAATTAAACAATAGAGATAGGAAAGAAAATGTTATACTCAGCAAAGGAAAAAGTCTTAATTCTGAACATCTATGCCCCAAACACAAGGCCACCAACATTTTAACAGAAAACTTTATTAAGGTTTAAATCACAGATCAAATCCCAACCATTACTAGTGAGAAACTTTTACACCACACTCTTATCAAATGACAAATCATTCTGACAAAAAGTAAACAGAGAAATAATGAAACGTGTATACATTATGAATCAAATGGCCTTAGAAACATCTATAGAATATTTCACAGACAAAAAAGAATATAACTTCTTCCCAGTACCTCAGGAATCCTTCTTAAAATTTGAATATATAGTCAGTCACAAAGCAAGCCTTAACAGATTATCAGACCACCATGGATTAATCCTGGACTTCAACAAGAGAAACACCAGAAAACACAAACACATTCATGAAAATGGAACAATCCTCTACTGAATACTCTCTTGGTCAGGGAAGAAATAAAGAAGTAAATTAAAGGCTTTTTAGAATTCAATGAAAATAAAGTCAAAACATACAAAAATTTATGGGACATAATAAGAGCAGTGCTAAGAGGAAAGTTCATAGCACTAAGTGCTTCCATAAAGGAAATTAGAAAGTTCTCATAATAGAAATACAAATGCACAGTTGAAAACTGAAGAGGAGGAGGAGAAGAAGAAGAGGACTAGGAGGAGGAAGAAGAAGAAGAAGCAAGCACACCAAAGAAGAACAGAAGGATGGAAATGATCAAAATCATGGCTGAAATCAATCAGTTAGAAACAAGGAAACAATACAAAGAATCATGAAACCAAGAGCTGGTTCTTTGAGAAAATAAAAAATGTTCCACTATGCCCATAGCAGTCTTATTTATAATAGCCAGAAGCAGCAAGAACCCAGATGTCCCACAACAGAGGAATGGATAAAGAAAATGTGGTACATTTACAAAATTGAGTACCACTCAGCTATTAAAAACACTGAAGTCATGAAACTCTTAGGCAAATGGATGGAGTTAGAATGGTTTGAGGAAACACAATCACAAAAAAACACACAGTATGTATTCACTGATAACTGGATAGTAGCCCAAAAGCTTTGAACATCCAAGATACAATTCACAGACCACATGAAGCTCACGAAGAAGGAAGAGCAAAGTGTTGATCCTTTGATCCTTATAGGAAATTGGATCAAAATACGCATGTCTTACATCCAACCAATAGAATGAACATAGGCTCCCCAAAGGAACAGCTAGATAAAGGACCCAAGGAGCTGAAAAGGTCTTCAGTCCTGCAGGAGGAACAATAATATGTACTAACCAGTACCCCCAGAGCATGCAGGGGCTAAACCACTTACCAAAGAGTATACATGGAGGGACCCATGGCTCCAGCTTCATATGTAGCAGAAAATGACCATTTAAGAGATCAATGAGAGGAGAGACCATTGGTGCTGTGAAGGCTTGATTCACCAGAATGGAGGAATGCAAGTCAGGAAATTGCAGGAGGAGCAGGGAAAAGGGGATGGGATAGGGGGGTCTTCAGGAGGTAACAAAGAAAGGGCAAATTTGGAAGAAAAACATGGGCTCAACTCAAGATGTGTCTATTCTTGTTGCAAAAAATATATTAAATAACGCATCCTGATAAGATAAAAATGGTTTTAAAAATCATTTATTTTTGAGTGTAAAGTCACACCTTTTTTTGGATTTCATTTTTTATTGTTTATTTTGTTTTAATATGTAGCTGCTTTATTTACATTTCAAATGGTATCCCCTTAGACAGGAACAGACACCCAAAGCCTAAGAGTGGATGGAGCTTGGGAATTCTTATGTAAGAACAGGAGGAAGGATTGCAGACCAGGAAGGGAAGAGGAACTCCGTAGGAAATCCAACAGTCAACTAAGTTGGACCCTTGGGCCTCTCAGAGACCAAACCAGCTATAGACTGTCACAGGCTCAACTTAGGCCTCCCTGCCTATATCTAGCATATGTGCAGCTAGATCTTTATATGGGTCCTGAAAACCTCACATGGGGCTAACCTGAAAGCTCTTGTCTGTCCAGGGGATATGTTCTTCTAACTGGGCAGCCTTGTCTGGCCTCAGTAGGAGAGGAAGGACCCAGCCTTGAAGAAGACTTGAAGTGTCAGGGTGCAGACATTCCAGGGGATACCCACATGCTCAGAGAAGAACGGCATTGAGGAATGAGGGAAAGATTGCCTGTAAGATGTGACTGAGAGAAGGTCATTTAGTAGGATATACATTGAATCATTAAAAAACTGAAAATGTAATTAAATAAATAATAAAAAAGAGTTGAATTTATCATGGTGTCTCCTCATAGTAATGGAAACTCTAAGACACCAAGTAGCTATCAACCCTCAATGTGCCAGGATTTTTAAAAGACTCGTGCTCAAGCCAAAAAGGGAGTGTCTTTTTTGGAATGTGTTGAAAGGGTAACAAACCCAGAATATATGGACTATCATGAAAAATAAGAAACAGACCCATGTTGTTTAAACAATACTTTAATAAGTAAATTCTTTAGAGTTTAAAATGAAAATATACGTAATTAAGACATCAGCGTTCTAATAAAATTAGATATATACACAGCCATGAATAGATCAATGGCCATTATGATAGGCATGGAGAAATAATGGCACTCATCCACAGCAGTGCAGGAGCAAAACTAAATTGGTACCCATATATTCTCAACTTTTTTGTTCAATGCTATTCTTGGCAAGACAAAAGAAGAAGACTCCTGACATGACAACTATGTGACACAAAGGAACATTTCTAGGGAGAACAAAACTGGGATCTTCAAGCTCAGAGAATGGGAGGTTTGATATGCGGTGTGGTAAGGAAATAAAAAAACCAAAACAATACTAGAATACTTACAAGCACCGTTACACACCTCAGGAACAGTCAATACACTAGTGAAAGAATGACAAGAACATTGTAACTTACATTGCAACAAATCAGAAAAGACAATAATTAAGGATTAAAAGTTCAATATAAAAATTGGCAACGAATATGTGCAAACTATTCAGGGAAAATGAGAAGACTCCTAAAGATTTTCTGCTCAAAATAATCAATATTCAATATGGTCAAATTAAAGTTTTAGTCATGAACATTTCTCACCTACCAGGAAACATAAAACTGTGGTTAGATTGTCTGGACAAGTCTGTGATGTATTGACTCATTTACACATGGATGAGTGGGTAAATTCATACAAGCTCTGAGAATGACAATTTTTATAACTCCAGTGCATTCCCTTTAGTGTAATTAATCTTGCAGACATAATTTACACACATGAAGTGACATATATAATTATCATGTGTGCTAGTATTTATACATTAAAACACTTAAGAAGATACTAAGTGAATGTGTAGAGTATCTGTAGTATGGTTGCATAGCAAATTTTAATGTAGCTACACTTATGAAAAATTATATGGCATATAATCAGTTTCTAAATGTTGTATTTGAAACTAATCAAGTTACCCATTAATTTACAGTGTAGATTCTGAAAACTTAGAAATGTTTTCTTTGATATACTCATTCATAACAAAATGAAAGCAGGACTATTTCTTTCTAAAATGTACTTGAAGTAAAACTGCTACTACTTAACTATCAAAGAATAATATGGATTTCTCCAGTAGAAGATATGTTCTATTGTTGCTTGATTCATTTTGTGTTGTAAATCTCTGTAACACATTAACACTGCACTTTGGTTTTACATTTATTTATTTTAAAAACTATTTGTATGTGTGGATATATGGATATATTCATGTACAGTGACTGAAAATTCTTGAAGTTCTCATTAAATTCTGAGGTGCTGGAGTCACCAGGATAATTCTGTGTATCCAATTGCTAAAATAGTAAAAGACATAAAGATTATGATATCAGGATAATTATATCATCTAAATAACATGGAATTTATGACCTGCTTTCATGATTTATAAATATTTAGTATTTTTATATTTGTGGAAATGTGTTTGTGTATTCAGGCATAATTTATCATTTATCTGATCTTGAAGACTTTTATTACAGTGAAAGTTAGAAAAAAATCATATGACCTGATATAGTTACAAAGCAAGATGTTAAACAAAATTATGCCTGCAAAAAAAAAACTTTAATGTCTGAATTGTGATAATGTTGGAATTTCTTTGGACCAAATGTTTTCACATAGAGAAGAGGAACGGAAAGACTGAAATTCCAGAGTCTAAGATCGATAATAGTTTTTTTTCCCTATCTAAAACTATAATTGTTTGTAAATCATCCCTTAAAATGATAACATATTTATAATTTATAAAATAACCAAAATAGTTCCCTCAAATTTAAGGGACTGGGACAACAGTCTTCTTATAATTGTCTCCTTTTCTATTGTGCTGAAGAATTTCTGTTTGGGACCCAAAAAGTAATTGGAAAAATGGTTAAGTACAAATAAACCTACCTGGTATTTTTTGTTGTTTAGTCTTTATGTGTTGAGAAAGTTTAGGGCTTAACTTTCATCTTGACTGAAAAGACTAGAAGAACTGAGGCCATTGGGTATAAGTAGCCGTTTTTGGAAGTTGCTCTTAAAGCAAGTCTCTGGAAACAGCATCAGTTGAAATGGGGCTGGAAGCAATAGGTCATTTCATCATCCCCTAGAGTGGATCTTGTCAGGACCGTCCTCTTGGTGTTTTACTTCATAATATATGAACTTTACAACCAATATTTACTTCTATAAAAATATTTCTATGTGCAAAGTCATTTATTTATGAATCAGTTAAGGATGAATTTCTTCTCCTATTTTGAGCAGGTAAAGGACAACTGTCTTTTCTTTTTATGAGTTAGTTTGATCAACAACCAAATTGTAATAACTATTTATGTCATATGAAAAGATAGCATGATGAATTTTGAGGATTCTGTAGCCAAGAAAATTTATTGGCTATGCATAGTTGAAGTTTTAGCTAGAGATGTTTTTATGCCTCAGTCAGTTTTAGGCATGTTCCCAAGCTGAGGAATCAGCAAATCATGTTACCTGTACTGTTTAGTCTCAATTTTTTCTTTCCTGTCAGCAGCCAAGATCTTCAGGAGGTCTTCTTCTATCAGATCTGATCTTTATTACACTGTAAGAGATCTAAAGCCTTTTTCCCCTTTCCTATTAACACAAATACAGAGCTTCTCTCCCAAAATAGCTTGTCCATGGTCCAGCAACCTGAAGTCATCTCTTTTTAGTTAGTTCTACTCTACTTCGACTACTCAAGTAGAGGAATTGTGATACCATTATAACCACTGAACTAATAACCACCTTTATTTTCATAATTAAAATTATTTAAAACAATTATTACTCTTTATTGAGATAGGTTTGTGTGTATGTGTGTGTGTGTGTGTGTGTGTGTGTGTGTATGTGTGTGTATGTGTGTGTGTGCAGCCCTGGGTGCTCTAAATTTGTTAGTAGATTAAATTAGCCTCAGACTCACAAGAAACCTAAGTGGCCTTACCTTTGTCTCCCATGAATTTAAATCAAAGACCTGGAATTATTTATTCATCCATGTATTCTAAAAGCATGCTTATCAATTTTCATTTATTTCTGCTTTCTATCCTTAAATATCAAGCATATCAATTTCCATTCACTTTTTTTCTTTTTTAGAAATTAATACATATATGGGTAAATATACTTTTATTCCCTTTATCTTTACATAAAATAAATTAATATCCTTTTTAATATTTAACACCATTTAAATTACATTCTATTTACTGTATGAATCTATTCTCCAGCCAAAATATATATGTAATATGTCCACCTAAGCAATCAAACTATTCCAGTGGAACCCACTTTGAAAGAAAGCATTGTTCAAAGTAATGTTGACACCATAATTGGTTTTATTTTTTATAATTTTTTGACTGCAGGAGTCATATGGGCTTGCTTTCTGTGCTCTGAGCATCAGGACGTAGTTTCATTGTATAGTAGGGGCTTTGAGCATTTGTGTGGTTAATCTGTAATTCCAAGGTAGTGTAGGACAGCATTGGAGAAGAAGACCTAATGCTGAAGTCTGAGCATGCTGCTTGGTGTATTGTTTCATTTTGTTTGGGAAGCAGAGCTGTGTCTTAGCTTATGCTATGAACCCGAGAATCAGGAACACCAAATTAGCACATGCTTTGCCCTAGGCCTGAACTCCTCCTGGCTTGAGGGAAAACTGTGCAGCTTTGCTGAGAAAAGAATTCTCCCCACCGTGTAATCTTTATAGGACAGCATGTGTCTTCCATTTTGGAATCTCAAATTAATTTTTTAAGTGAGTTTTGCCTCATGTTGTAAGACAATATGGTGTAGAAAGACTTAATCCCAATTCAGGGTTTTTACATCACCTTAATCAACCAATGCCCAGATAAAAAACATAAGCAACTTTTATATTTATAATAGACCGTAAACAGCATGACAATTGGACGGCTATCTGCCCTCTTTATTACTAAAACATAATTCCCTATTGATAAACCTAAATTATCACTTACTCCTTACTATGCTTCATTTGGGCTGCTCTTAACTCCAATTGGCCAGTCCTCAGGGCCATGTTTTAACTCAGCTAACACATGGTGGATTCTCTCTCCTCTCTTTCTCCTCCTGGTTTCTCCCTTATCCCCAGGCTGGAAAACTCTAAATGCTACTTAGATCTCATTGGTCCACCCATTGGCTGTCAATATCTTTGTTCATCAATCAAAAATACCTGGAGGACAGGGTCACACTGTGTCACTTGTGTCTACATACAGAATCTCACCTCTGGCACAACATCTCACGGGAACCCAAATATTAACACTGAAATTCAAACAACACCAGTCCAACTCACTACAATTGTTTAGTTGACTCAGCACTGAGAACAGAAGTAGAGGCTGAAAGACATCTTTATTGGTTGGGTGTGTTGGGAATCTAGATAATTCCATTTGGATTTATTGGATAAATTTTCACCTATGACAATCAAATTATAAACTTGTAATCTCAGTCACTAAAAAAAAAAAAAAAAAAATTTAAAAAAAAAGCACGTTTAAACTCTCCCATCCCAACATAAGTCTATGGAATGTCAGAACATTTGAGGTTTAATTAGTGTTTAATAAGTCATTTGTAATGATATCATTCCTGGACACTTCATGTTTTAAGTCTATATTACAACACTGAAGAGGTTACTTCTATTTTCAGTGGAGTGAAATAGTAGCAACAAGGGGTTAGATGGACTAATTAGCAGGAATGAAGGCAAGAAGTATAAAAGTGAAGTGTTCTTTTTCTGTCCTTTCTCTGGGTTGTAAACAGACATGCTACCCATACTTATGGTAGGTCTCCCAACTATTTACACTGCTCATGAGAGTGCCTCACAGTTATGGCCATTGCTTGCCTTTTATGCGATTTTAATCAAGACAACTTGATAATCATGATTATCCACCAAAGTACACTCCTTGTCAACTTGACATTCAGTCACATTTCCTTAGGCTACTTAATCTACATTTTCCAAAACTATTATCATATACATTTGACTTGTATTTTTGCAGCAAAGACAAACAAGAATATCAGAAAACCTAACTGAACTACACTCTTAAAAATATGTTCCCAAGTATTTTGCATAATCTTAACAGAGGACAAACTTATAAATACTATTATTGAAACCAACCATAAAACTGCATTTAACCACCCAGACTTTTCCCTGTGTATTCACAAAAAATTAGTTAGTGAAATGAATCTGCAGCTTAGAAACAAGCTTACAAACAATTAATGCTCAGGCAGTACAAATTTATTTCAACATGACATTCATTTTGTTGATGTGAAAGATTCCATAAGATAATCCACAGAATACACATGGAACAGAGAATTAATTACATGTAACTCAGAGTGCATTATAAACTACTACTCTATCTTTTCTAAATTATACTTATCCAGTTGAGTAACTACAGATGAGAATTTGAAAGAATATTGTTGAAGCTTAACTTGATAAAAAAAAAACCCTTTATTTTATAAATATTATTTCATTGTGACTCATTTGTAGCATAATATAACCATCATGTATTTCCTTTTGTAGATGAAAATTAACTGATCTTATGTAATGTCTTGAAGACAAAGCATTTAATTAAAGAATATCCATATATTCCAACTGATTGTGAGACTATAAACACACTAATGGTAAAATTTAATTACTACATGTAGTTACCACAGATTTTACTTCCTTTGCAAATTGAAAAATCTGGAATAATTTTTAAACTGAGAAACATGGGAAAATCAGGAAGAAAAATCTGAGTTAATAATCTTCCATTTCAAACAGTTACAGTTGTCTTACAATGGCATATTCAAGGCCATGGTACCAGATCATGGGAACTTGACATTGTTTATGCCTAGGAAAAAACAACTGTAGCATTTTTTCCGTTCTTCTGTGTGACAGAAACCTGTACAGAGCCATATTGGGGCAGTCTTGCACTTGGTCAGAGTTTGACTTTGGTCAAGGTTAACTTCTCCCAGAATGCCAGGATCCTGCTCCACCTAGGGTGGAGTGCACGTAGTAAAGGTCAAGCTCATTGTTCCTCCGTGTATAGGGATTCCTGAATTAAACAGGTGACCCACCCAGCTGCCGGAGCAGTCAAGACGAAGACCTCCAAGAGAAGCTAGACAACTTCCACCGGAACTCAGCCTGGAGTCTGGGGGGAGGGTTTGCCCAAACTGTTAAAAGGTCCGGCGCCATTAAAGTTTACGGCTTTGATCAGTGAACATTGACTTAGCCGTACTTTCTTTTCGCCGCTCTTCCCTATGACCCCAAAATTCTCTCAACAGGTAACCCAGTTTACATGTAGCTGCTGGCGGCTACATAGTGGCGCCTGAACGTGGGAAGACCTGGCACGAGAGAATTTCTTGAGGTAGCCCTATCCAGCGAAGCTTCGCAGAAAAAGGTGAAAATTAATGGTGTCCGCACGGTAAGCAACATAGAGGGCAAAACTAGCGCTAGTGAATTCGTGTCTATGGTTGTGAGTGCAGGAATGGATACAGTTTTTCAAGCATACTGCGTGGACCCAGCGCAGGACTGCTTGGGTTGATAAGATAGGGAAATATGGGGAAGGAATTTGGTAGGCATTTGCCCAAAGCTCGTAAGAGCTGATTTCGGCGAAAAGAAAGGGGTTTTTAAAAATAGGCATATGTCCACAGCTTCTAAGAGCTGTTTAAAGAGGAAAATGGATGCAATTGCTTAACAAGCACGCTTAACTTTCTGTGTATCTTTCCGTGTTTGTCCCGGTGCACCGACTGTCTATGTGTATGTTTATGTCCTCTCTGTGTCTTTGTGTGAATGACTGTTTCATGTTAAAAAGAAAAAATTGGTAAAGATTACATCTGCTGGTAACCTCTTGAGCTAGCCACAGTTTGTGTGGGGATTGATTCAAAGCCACGCTGCAGCAGCGTAGCTCACTCACCCAAGACAGAAACATGGCTGGGGAAAAAGCCGCTCTTAAAGCCCAGAAACCTCAAGATTTGGGAAGACTTTGGTTTGGCTTGTGAAATTCATGTAGTCGCTTTATACTTGTTTTTAATTGGTTTTAATGATATAAGGCTTTACATTTCTTGACTAAAGAGTTATAAATTAATTGGTTATTATGTAAAAGGTATAGTGTTATTAAGAAAAGGTTAGTTTAAAACTGGTAATTCAGTGTTAGAGCCATCTTAACTAACTACACGTGGCCTAACGCCACTCATGCCTTGTTCTTGTTTATAATTGGATTTAAAGGTATATTTTGCATGTCTTGACTATAGAGTATTGGCTTAAGTCACTGCACATGATTTAAAAGGTATAATGTTATTAACAAAAGTTAGGTTAAGGCTGGTAGTTTAGGGTAGTCGCCATTTTGAACACGTGGCATGACGATTAAGGCTGGTAGTTTAGAGTAGTCGCCATTTTGAACACCACATGGCATGACGCAATCCAGGAAATACAGGCCTTTGGGACGCTCCTAAATTGGCATGGTGTTTCATGTGAATCTTGGCCTGGAGATTAGACTTAATGAAGATTAAGATTTAAAATATTGTCTCTTTAATAAGTTACACTGTTATACACTTGAACATAAGAACTGGCATACAAACCTTGTGCTGTAAATATGTGTTTGCCATTAATTTTAAAGAAAATAGATTGTTTAAAATTGAGATTTGCTTCCAAAATTACAATTGTGCTCTAATATTGCAAGAAAACATTGAGTTACAATAAAAATCAGTGTGTCATTGGCTACAGTTTTCAGTTTGCAGGCTCGTAATTGTTAACATTTTGTAATTAAGATAATTTTAAGAGTGATACTGCTGTCTCCAAAATTAAAAAGGAGATCTCAGTGAAAATGTATTTGATATCAAGCAGGTTCCTTTGACCGTGGAATTACAGGTTTCTTTTGTTTAATCCTCAACTTCCTTGTAGGTTTGGTTCTGGTCTTAGATAAAAGGCTCAGATTAGAAGATATTTACATTTGAGGAATCTCATACAATGTCCTTGCCAAGGACTCAGGGTGGATCCTAGGGCAGAATTTTTACATTTGAGTTAATGCAAAGCTTAGAACTGCCTCAGGGGAAGCTAGTGAGGAAGTTTTGAGAAATTGTTTCTGCCTTACAGGCCCCACCTAGGGAGTGTTTGGCTTTAAAAAAAAAAAAAAAAAAAAAAAAAAAGAAAAAAAAAGGTTTTTGACTTATCCAGGTGTGGGTTAAAATGCAGTTCAAATCTATGAAAGGTCAAGGAGGCTATAAAAGCATTAACATTTGGCCTGTCTACTCCCTATAAAATTATTGTAAATTTAAAGGGTTGGTTTTTTGCTTTACATTCTGATAATTATAAAAGCATTTGCTTCTAATTTTAAAGAGACAACAAAACAATTTCATTAGAAAGTTTTGCCTCAGGGAATGGCTAACCGCCTTATGTCTTGTGAGAAAAAGTGTTTTGTCTCTGTTTCAATACTAGAAGTTAAGATCTTAAAATTTTCAGTGTATAATGTTCATAGAATGTTTGTTACAGGCCCTTGCTCCTATAGACTTTTAGAATTTTTAGGTAAATGATTTTCAAAGGTTGTTAAGATATATTAATTGGCTTTATCTTATTTACCTCATTTTAAGCTTGCCACAGAAGGTCTTAAACCTCTGTTTTCAAGGTAGGAAACGTTTGTTCCTTGCTTCAAGCAACAATCAAATTTATTATTAATGGTTGGTCTATTACATGGTAAGCATTTTTAGGCAAAATTAATAATTGTTATCCAAAAGATAATTTGTACTATCAGATCACATGTTTATTCCTTTAAGTTTCTCCCTGCTTCAACACAGATACCTGAATTGGGTGCTATAGCAGCTATTTTTAAGATGTTAAAGGTCAAGCTTTTAATAATAGTAGATATACATAGCTCATGGTCTATAATTGCTTAAAATTGGTCCATTTTTAATACTGCTAATTCTTAATATTTACAGTTTATACAAATGTGATTCAAATTTCTAAGAACAAAGGATATGTTCTCTAAATGACTGTCCTTTAGGTATTTGAAATAATTTTATATTTTGTGCACATCAAATTATAAAGATTTGTTCTTGATGTCCTCAATTTCTACCTCTACCACGTAATGGTGTTAATTCTAGAGGACTTAGTTATTACAGATAAATGATATTCATATTTCTAATTTAAAAGATAAAAAAAAAATATGTACATGTGACTAATGATTCATTTTTAGGCTGTCTAGTTGCAACTGCTCTAACAGAAAAAGCAACTATATTTTATATAATTACATAGTTATTGCCTATGTTATGGTTTATACTTTGTGTTCCAACTTAAATTAATAAAACAATATCTTCTTGGAAGAAAGAAGAGAGGGGAAATTGTGTCCCTGTGCATATAATTTAAATTATGCTTGCATGTTTTTAAAAAAAAAAAAAATTTTAAAATTTAGATGCCAAGAAACTCCTTGCTAAATGTATATGACATCTTGTAATTAGACATATTGATGTCTAGGTGAAATGAAGGAATTCACTTACTAACATATGCCATGATCCTGATTTAATATTGGGGGAGAAGGCATGTCCTCTGTTTTTTCCACAGAATGCTGCAGAAGATATGCTGACTGTGTGCTTGCTGAATGCCCAGACCATGGTAACATAAGAGCTATATTGGATATATGTTCTTGACTTACCTCAATTGTTAAATGTCCCAGGTTAGATAAATTGCCTAGCTTCAAGCTTTTAGACTTTGTGGGACAGAACATGGAGACTGTTATGCTAGCTTAGGAAAAATTAATTAGAAGAGTTAAAATGACCCTTCTCCTTATTGTGCTCAGCTGACTCAACCATAGACTGGTCTAGAAATAATTCCAATTTTGAAGATTCCAATTTTGAAGATGGCTAACAATCTTCAGCCAGCTGTGTTAATTTAACATATAGTCTCCACTTTTCCTGAGAAGTAACAGCTTAATTCTTGATTCACAAGGCTACCTCTCCCACCTCAGAGGCCAAGCCTTGGGTCCTCAAAGTTGTTAATTTACAACTGAATTGGATACTTCTGGGACAAGTTAATCCTATTCCACCTTTAACTCTTGACCTTGTCTGTTAAGCAGACTGGCTGTCTCCACCCAGGCTCACCTGGATGGAGAGATTACATGTCTGTTAAAGACACTTGCAGACCCCCCTGGCTTCAAAACTTACACAAGTGGATCTCCAAAGAGGGAGCCACATAGAACTCAGATCTATGTGTGTTTGTTTTTGAACAAACATGGGTACCAGCGAGACGTGCGAGGCAAAGCACTGCATGGGGAGGTGAATTTCTGCTTCTGAGTCCCCAGGAAGTACACCTAATTGCATAGGGGTTAACGTCGAGAGGCTGTCCTTAAAATAATAAGGGAGCCTATTACCCCTCCTCTGAAAAAGACGTTATACAATATTTAAGAGGAATTACGGTCAATGCTTCCCCTCCTGGTTAAGGCCCGCCTTCTTATGAAGGATATTTATCCACTTGTTTTCTACCTCCTCGTGTTCAAATTAATAAAAAAAGGGAGGACATGTACAGAGCCATATTGGGGCAGTCTTGCACTTGGTCAGAGTTTGACTTTGGTCAAGGTTAACTTCTCCCAGAATGCCAGGATCCTGCTCCACCTAGGGTGGAGTGCACGTAGTAAAGGTCAAGCTCATTGTTCCTCCGTGTATAGGGATTCCTGAATTAAACAGGTGACCCACCCAGCTGCCGGAGCAGTCAAGACGAAGACCTCCAAGAGAAGCTAGACAACTTCCACCGGAACTCAGCCTGGAGTCTGGGGGGAGGGTTTGCCCAAACTGTTAAAAGGTCCGGCGCCATTAAAGTTTACGGCTTTGATCAGTGAACATTGACTTAGCCGTACTTTCTTTTCGCCGCTCTTCCCTATGACCCCAAAATTCTCTCAACAGGTAACCCAGTTTACATGTAGCTGCTGGCGGCTACAGAAACCCCCAACAGTCACACCTTTAAGTATGTATGATTACCTTGTGATGTATGATTTTTTTAGTAGCATTGTGAGATATCATTTCTTCTTGTTCAGAAATTGATATTGTGACTAAAACTAATGATAATGAAGTGAAAATGTCAAAGTGGAGTGCAAATAAAAGGAATCAGTCACTCAACAAGGTAAGCAATGTTTCAATATGTAAACAAAGAATATAAAAATAAAAATATTAAATAAAAAAAAAGAAAAGAAAAAAAAGTTGACAATTGTTTGGCCCTTTGGTTTTTGCCAAGGTTTAATTTAAAGAAAGTGTTCTACTTCATTTTGGTATTATAGTTGTAGGAAAAGTACTTTGCTCATAAAGTGGCCTGATATTCCATCTTTCTAAAATTAAACCTGTTAGTTAAGGAATCTTTTAAAATGAATCCTAGGACCATCTAAAAATTTATATTAGGAGATTGAACTTTCCTCCACTGAGAGCAAATATCTTTACTTCTGGAACAGATCCTCATCTATTAAATCAGAAAAAGACAATTAATATTTCTTCAGGTGGAAACAATATCAAGTAGTTACAAGAGCTGCTTATGCTAATGGGAACTTGTTCTGGCCTCTTTTTGTCATGAACTAATTACTGTTGTGAAATACCAGCAGGTGTTGAAAGAGCAGGATTAATTTGTGAGAGTTGAATGACATCATTTTCAATTGGCATATTAAACACTAATTAGATTTCAAATGATGTGACTTTCCATAGAGTTATGTCAGGTGGGAAAGTTTAAACATCTGTGGGTTTTTGGTTTTTTTTTTGACCAAGGTGAACAAGTTTAAAATTTAATTTTTACAGGTGAAAATATATCCAATGAATCAAAAAATGGAATTACCTAAGTTCTGTGCCACCCAAAAGGGTGTGTTTTAGTCTCTACTTCTCAGTGATGAGTCAATTAAGCAATTTTAATAAACAGTGCAAATTTTTTATTTGCTTCTTATTAGTCAAAACATGTAATTCATAAGATTTCAAGTGCGACCATCAAGTCAGAAATTCTTATGCCACAATGGGGATATTCTCAAAAGACAGTAAATCTCAATCATAACTGTTCAGTCATTTGTTTTAATGAACTTGAGAGCAAATGCCTTTGGTTTACTCAGTGTTGATAATTTATTTGTTAACTTCATTTAATTTAAATAGCAAAATAAAAGGGCATAGAATTCTTTAAAATACAAATGTATCAGTGAGAATATTACACATAATTTAAGCATTTTAAATAACAAATAACCCTGACTGAATGTAACAAAGGACAATGTTTTTCAAACAAATTAATAAAAACACACATGCACACACATAGACACACAGACACAGACACACACAAACACACACACATAAGAATATCACATGGAGAACAAAATATACTATGTTGCGATCTAACAAATTACTTAGTAACATAAAATAATACATACGTGAAAAATTACTAAGAAAATGACAGAGCACATACAGTCATTTTATTTTTATTCTTATATACTTGGAAAAATTAGATATGGCAATATTTGCCCGAATGCCTACGGATAACCAGTGTTGCTTTTTAAAATGCTATTCTGCCTTACTGTTGGAATCCAAAAATAATAAGAATAATAATCTGCCTTGGGTTCCTCCTCAAGACCGTTGTACTTCTTTTCACAGTGTTGGGAATTTCTCATCAAACACCCTTCTTTTAGGTATACCCAACATGACTGTACAAATCTTGTGTTTTCTCCTCCTGTAACTACAGGATAAATACATTGGCAAGCTGGATTTTTACCTGTGTTCACTCATCATCACCCTTGTCCCTATTAGAAGAACAAGCTTCATCCTTTCTGTACCCCTCATTCTTTATCTGACTTCTGGTCCATAGTGGCTATTCAGTGCCTGTGCTTCAGTTGGATGATTACATAGCTATTGGGCTAAGGTCATACACTTCTAATATAAACTGTTACATTTAAGTATTGTTTGCCTGAAAATCATTATTATTATTATAATTAATTAACAAGAGAGGGAAATTAGAAATTATGTGCTTCACTGGCTATTCACATTGACTCTGCTAGCTGTTATTATAAATGAATTGAGGAAATGAAGACTATTTTAAAAGTGGCATAAGCAAGTGAGGCAGCCACTGGGCATGTACACTTGTCAGATACTTAAAGCCTTGAGAAGAGGTTTTATTACTTGGAGCCACTGTGTTTGAGTCAGGGAAGTAAGTGCTGTGTTTTAGAGAATGGTCTATCTGGCTGATGAGCAGTTTAGTGCTTATGTATAATAGCTAATGAAAGTTTAAAAACAGGCTCAGCTCCCTGTTACAGAAGACAAACTGAAAAATCTGTCAGCTGGATCTGTGAGCAAGAAATCGGCAGTCAGCAAAGTCTCCCAGAATAACAGCTGAAATCATGCTAGCATAGAAGGAGAGATCCCAGCTCCTTGGCTATTGTCGTTTATCAGATTACACACATGTTCTTCACTGAGGTAACATAGCATGTTCAGTAAAATCACCTGCATCGACTGATAAATTTCAGTTCATCTCTTCTGTTTCTTAAATAATACATTAAACAGTTTCCTTGTCATCTAGAAAGACAGAAAGAAACTGAGTGGTGCAGTTTCTAAAGGAACAATATCTAGGATAAATACAGAACAATGAAAGACAATCTAAATCTGACATAGCTAAAAGGAAATAATATTTATGTTTGCAACATGCCAATATTAATATTTATTGAAAATTTTAGTGGGTAAAACACACAATACATTTCATTTTAACACATTTCATTTTTTAGAATCATTCCATTCTTTTACCTCTCAAATGATAATCCAACTTCCCAGTTTCCCCTCGACAAACCCCCATCCCACATCTGCCCCATCTCCCCTTCACTTTGCTTCTATCAGGTTGCTCCCCCCCTACCTTCTCCCACCCCATCACTCCACCATTCCCTTATCTTCGGACATCAAATCTCCACAGGACCAAGGGCCATTCCTCCCATTGATGTCAGTCAAAGTCATCCTCTGCTACACACACACACACACACACACACACACACACACACACACATATATATATATATATATATATATATATATATATATATATATATATATATATATATATATATAGCCGGTGGTCCCATCAGCTAATGTTGTAATTTCTATGGGGTTACAATACCTCCTTCTCCTCCAGTCCTTCTGCCAGCTCCCCCACCTGGGTCCCTGAGCTCAGTCTGATGGTTGGCTCCAAACATCCCCATCTGCATTGGCAGAACTTCCCAAGGAAAATCCACACCAGGTTCCTGTCAGCAAGTGCCTCTTGGCAACAGCAATGGTGGAAGGGGTATTGGTGCCTGTAGAGAAGATATATCCCTAGTTATATTCTTCATTCAGAATTTCTTCCTTCACATTTCAAAGAGAGATAGTAGCTTACAAGATAACAGGACAGTAATCTTTTTCTCCCCAATCAAAATATAATATTGTTGACAGTGTGATTCTCACTTCGTTGTCTATTACATAGACTAAATTTCATTAATGGCATGTTCTATCCAATTGGTTATGCCAAAGTCAATTTTAAAAGCTGACAGAATCATTTACTAAAGTGAATAAATTCCTAGCATCATGTGACAATGCCCAAAATAGTTTCCCAGTTTATGTAAGAAAAATGAAGAGATAAATTAATATTATCTACAATTAATAAAACTAAAACATATCTCTCTCTCTTTCTTTTTTTGTTTTGTTTTGTTTTTCGAGACAGGTATTGACCAAGCTGTTCTGGAACTTACTCTGTAGATCAGGCTGACCTCGAACTCAGAAATTCACCTGCCTCTACCTCCAAAGTGCTAGAATTAAAGGTCTATGCCACCATTGCCTGGCTAAATTAAAACATCTTAATGAACAATATTTCTTATTTTATTTGTTCTATTTTCTAGTAAACTAGTATGTGAGTGTTCATGTGTGAAAGAGAATATGTGTGTGTGAATAAGAACATGTATGTGTGTGAGGATGAGTTTGTACAAGTGTGTGCATAAGAGTGAAAGTATGAGAGTATGTTTGTATAAGCATGTGTGTGAGCAAGTATTAGTGTCTGTGTGTAGGTGTATGAGAGGGAAGTTAGGGGTGCCTCATCCACATGTGGAGAGGCTTTGGGCATTGCCCTTATGTGAATGATGGCCACAAATCTATGGAGTGCTGTGGCTAGTGATAGGGGCATGTTACGGGGAGCAGGCAAAGCTCCTTCAACCCTTTAAATAGACTGAGGACCCGGGTTCCTCTCACTGCCACACATATGTTTATAAGTAAGTGTGAATGTTAAAATGGACAATAATCTTTTTGAAACAATAACAGCTTTTTGCATTTCCTACTAAAATCCTTTGAGATAAAAAAGATAATTTTCGACATCTTGACTTGTTGACATCTTGACTTATAAAGAAGACAAAACTCAAGCAGAGCAAAGTCAAACTATATAAAACTAGTTTAGTAGTGCACATAATAAAGATTTTCCTAAAATAACAATAGGGCTTCTAGATAATAAGTGGTGAAGGACATTTTCCAATGAAACTATACTCTGAAAATCTTCAGTCTGCCTCGTCATATATGACTTCAGTAATGAATGAGTTCAGCAGAGTTGTCAGGTTTGTGGTGGGGAGCCCTGCTTGTTCAGAGCCATGTGTAGTAGTACATCAGTTCCTCACCTAGAGTGCTAACTGAACGTAAAATGATCATGCATTATCACAATATCTGAATTGTCTTTTGCTGGCAGCACAGCTTTAGTTCTGTGCATTTCGCAAATAATTGACAAGTCTAGAATTTTTCCATCGTGAGTCAAATTCCTATTGAAAATTGGCATTATAGGAATAATAGTGTGTCTAAAAATATCTTATTTCTTTTCGACTTCCATGTTTCCTCATTTAAATTGAAAATTATGTTATGAAAATGTACTGAACATTAACTTCAGTGTCTCTGCGATGCTTAAGGAAAACTGTGTATTTTGAGGTGGTTAACCCATATGTGCAATTAACTAAATGATTATAGGTTAAAGACTTGTTTGAAATTACAAAACTTGGGATATGTTTTGTCATAACATTTGAGTACACACATTAAACAAAAAAATTCTGAAAGGTAGAAAATATACTTTACTATTTGTTTGAATCATAGAGCTTTAATTTAGTTTTTTGATATAGTCCCTGAATTGCTGGTTACAGGTGCTACTGGGCTACTTTAAGTTCATACACCTGGAATGGCCTCAAATACAAACATTTTATTTCATATGTGCTTAAACACCAAACACTCTATGAATGTCACAATACTAGGACAAATATATAAATATCTCACTATCAATTTTATATTCATTGACAATTTAAATCATGAAATGGCATACTTTTTTTAAAATTGTCATTTCAAATAATTTTATATTTCCTTCATATGCTAATAGATCTACCTGAAGACCCAGCTACACCACTCTTGGTCCTATACCCAAAAGAAGTCTCACCATGTCACAAGGGCACATGTTCTACTATGTTCATAGCAGCCTTATTTGCAACAGCCAGAAGCTGGAAACAAGCCATATGTCCCACAATGGAAGAATTGATGCAGAAAATGTGGGTAATTTACACAATGGAATACTGCTTAGCTATTAAGAATAAGGACCTAATGAGTTTTGCAAGAAAATGGATGAAACTTGCAAATATCTTCCTGAGTGAGGTAACTCAGATCTGAGAGGACACTAGGGCAGTAAAAGAAAGCAGTCACATGGGGGAGATAATGGGTGGGAAGTACCTGAGCTGGAGAGGGTTAACAGGGAAGGGAAAGAGCTAACATAATCAGGCAGTGTATGTGTGTGTGTGTGGGGGGGGTATCCTCTCATATTCATCGTTCGCCATTGCAACCTTCCAGCCAAAATAAAATGCAAACTCTTAACAATCAAGAAGAATGAGAAGAAGGAGGAGGAGGAGAAGGAAGAGGAGGAGGAGAAGGAGGAGGAGGAGGAGGAAGAGGAGGAGGAGGAGGAGGAGGAAGAAAAACAAAGCATAGAAAACATTGTATTTTGAAGGTGTAATGTCTCAGAGATTATCCCATAGTATATCCATCTGTCCACACATCTTCACTGGCAAATCTTCATTGCAGTGAGCCACTGATTTTGTTTGTGATCTCTGGATTTTGCCACAACATCAATATCGACTTTTCAACAGTATTCTTCCTGGTTATCTTGTTGTTTCCCTGTGCCATGGAGATTCTGCAGCACTGGAATGGCAGTATTGGCCCTTTCATCCATCCCAACCATTCGCAGATATTACAGATTTTGAAGTGGACCAACTCAGAGCCATAGAACTAGGTCTAAGTGGTAGCTGAGCGATACAGCTTGCTAGTTCTCCTTTACTTTCACCATGAGGGTGAGCAGTTTTTCTCTCATACAGTACCAGGTGTCTCATCAGCACCTACACCTCCAAGGCCAGCTGTTCTACAATGCCTAGTCAAGGTTTGGAGCCCAATTTTCAAAATTCTGCAACCAGTGAGAGGCTGGGATACCTAACACTTCCACATTCTTGTTCTCAGGGCTGACTTGCCTGTTCCCACTCTACCAGGGTCAGCTCTACTCTGCTGCCCAGTTGGTACGTAGGGCCTGCTTTCCTGAGTGCTGAAGCAGGGACAGCATGCCTGCTCTCATGACCTCAGCGCTAGTTTTCCCTGAGTGCTGCAGATGGTGGTGGTACAGAAGATGTCACTCCTACCCAGGCCCTTCTGAGTAGAAGAGTTGTAGGGCAAGTTCTCCCTCACTCTGTCTTCAGGACTGGTTCACCTATTCTTCAGAACTACACAACTCTGCTGTCCAGGCAAGTTGCATGATCATCTCTGCAAGTCTGGCAGCTGGTAAGGAGCAGGTCTCTCTCGAGCTAAGGCAGCTTTTCCTACTACTGGAAGTGGTTAGGCGCAGGGGGCATCTCCTTTACACTATTGTCACCCTAAAAGACACAAGCCAAGCGGCAGGGTCAGCTGCCCCACTTAATGCCCTCTGGGATGACTCTACTGTCATACTGGCCACCAGAATCAGCTCTACTGTGCTTGCCAGGTAAGACCAAGAGACTACTCTTCTGTGTGATGCCAAGGTGTGTGATGGACCCAGCTCTTCCCTCAGATTGCTGCTTCTAGTAAAAGGCAGAGCCAGTTATTCATATTGACTGGACATCCACGAGTTCCCAGTGGCATCTCTGAACAGGGATGCCCCTTTGTTCTCTAGGGGTAGTATGAGCCACAGACATCAACACCAACACCTGTCATTGCATAGCCACAAACTCAGACATTGACTTCAGTTGCAGCTGGGGCTAGAAACTCACCAAGACCCCAGGTGGCAGGGCTGAGCACTCACAATAGCCTATTCCTCTCCACCCTCCCCACCCTTGAGTCACCAGTTCCATCTATCTTCATAATGCTCAAGCTGTTCCACTTCACTGTCTTTCCTGTTCAACCACCACTAACACACACATTATGGTTGCCCCCAGTGGAAAGCACATCTGAGTGACATTCTCTTTCCATGTTGCATGGCATCACAAACATGTCTTTGCCTTGCCTGTGCCATGGGCTGAAGGGTACGTCTGTGGGTAGCATGGTTGTCTGCAGTTCTGTCTTATTCCACCTATGCTGTGTTGCCTGGGTTTGATTTGATTATTATGATTACTAGGAATAAAAAAGTTTTGGTCATAAAGCCATACATTAAGTTAGAATAAATAAAAGGAATGCCATTTGTTCTGCTCCTGACGGATATGAGAACACCACCACCAGTAAAGTCTCTTTTCCATTGGTGCCAGGTAAGGTAAATGAATTTTTAATAACAAAATAAAATATCCATCTTAAATACTGGCTATTTGACTTAATGTTGAACAATGTATAACATATGGCAAAATCCTGTAAATATTCTACAGTCATAAACAGTCATAGTCTCTAAAATACCTCAAATATTTTATCAGCCATGAACACATGTGTGTATAAACATATTCAGGTGTTTCCCTTATTTCACATATGTGAGAAACAAGTCTGTCACCAGGTGTGGTGTCCAATCTATGAACTGGTCTTGTTTGAAGGATGAGGGGTCTAGACTCTTTGTCATGTTGCAGACAAGACTGGTCAAAATACATTTATTTATCCTCTTAAGTTCTTCAATAGTTTCATTCAGGATATTTTCCCTTGTAAATTTAATAACATTCAAAAGTATAAGAGACGTATAAAAAAATCAGTTACCCTTTCTAACAAAAGTTGAAACTTTTCAGTTTGAATGAATTCTTATGTTTATTTATATGTTTGTTTTATTGTATATTTGTATATGTACAGCTATATGTATGAATGCACATTTATGTGTACATATGTATCAATGTGTGTGGTATATGCAAATACATGTATGCTCTTCTGTGTATAGATATGGACAGTATAGGTTAGTATATTTACAAATACATGTGAAACTGTGTGTATATACTTGTATGTTTATGTATGCATGTACACATATATGTATGCAATATGTGAGAGCTGGGTGTATATACCTGTATGTGTACAGTAGTGTATGCATGTGCATCCAATGTGAGCATGTATATGTGTATTTTCTTGTTGAGAGAAAGCACATTTAATAGGAATGTGCCTGTGGAAGCCAAAAGTAGACTGAGTATCTCTTGCTCTATTCCTCTTCTTTATTGTTTTGAGGCATAATATCTCAACGAATCTAGAGATTGGTATTTCATCTAGACTTGTAGGGTGGCAAGCTCAGTGAATCAGTCTGTGAAACTCCTGTCTTTCCCCATTCCTCAGCTGTAGAAGTTGGACTCGGATATCCTCCCAGTCCCATATTCCCATAAATACTCAGACTCATATTATATTAACAAATAATTTGGCATATAAATGTGCTCTTCTCAGACTAGATCAGAAGTTAGAATAACGAATTTATTTGATTCTATATCCTGCCGTGTAGCTAGTTACCTGTGCTCAGGTACCATGCCTTTGTCTTGTCACATCTTTCCTGCCTCTCTCTCTCATGCCTGGGATTATTCCAGAATTTTTTGTATTTCCAAGATGTCTGCCTTCCTATTATCTGCCAAATCCATAGGCCATCAGATTTAATACTGAGAGGTTTCACATCTAAACAGGCATAACATATTCTCTTTAAACTCAGCAATTGTATTAGAGAAAGAGGACAATATACCTGGGATTTTCTGTGAGTACCAGGGTATAACTTTAGCTGTTCTTGATTGACTAGCTGTCATTTTATCAACTAACCCCAGCCTCCTGAAACAAATATCTTCATGTTCCTCAGGTTATAGTCATCAAAATTAGTCTCAGACTTTTGTTAACTCAGGCTATTCTAACCACACCGAGTTGTTAAATGCAGCACTGCTCAGACCGTGGCTCATGTCATGTGCCATCTCATGCCTCTTATGTGTGTGTAAAAGATCAGAACTCAGGTCATCACTTTTACAGCAAGCACTTTATGCACTGAGTCACGTTTACCAGAACATTTATTTAACATTATGCAATGTCAATTACTTTAAACATAAATTTTATATTTCTGGATGTGTGTTAGTTGCGTCATTATAAATTGTTACCTTTTATAATCCAAACTGTCTCTCCTTTACTTTTTATTATGAGTATTTAATCTTGACTTACAATTTTCAGTAGAATAATCCTCCTTTAAAAGTCTCCAGAATTTTGGCACTAAAGAAGGTAGTTTTGGATTTCCCCTACTGCTATAAGTAACTGTTCCCTCATACTTCTTTAAGTAAGTCTAATGGACTCATAATTCATCAAATTGGGCTTGGGTATATTTCCTTGTCTTTATGTTTGTACTCTCTATGGAGTGAATCAATATTTGTTCATATGTATGATAGAAAAATAATGCAACCTTTGGCAACAGATACAAAGCATGATAGAAATTAAGATGAATTTGAGATGAACAGTTACATAGAACCCACCATAGGTAGTAAGACACAGAAATGGCTGAGCAAACTAAGCAAAGAACATATATAGTGCTCATCTCAATATGGCCATCTTTCTCCACATGATCTTTAATGACACAGCTTGTTATTGGACCACAGTAAGTAACATAACTCTATGATATGATAACATAACTCTATCTATGATATGGATAAAGATTCATTAATTTGAAATCCTTCATGTTAGAGGCAATAAGACAAATTTGCAAATGGTATTCACAGAGGACATATGGGGATGCTTCACAAATGCCAGAAAATAAAGCATTATAAGTCCTAAAAGTAGCACACTGGTTGGCTTGCATGCTGGCTATGGTGACACAGGCTGTTAGAATATTTTTAAAGTATAGCATTATTGAACTGAGAATAAAGAAACTGAATATGGGAATTGTGTTGGATGTTAGTTCACCAGGCTGGATAGGGATATATCCACAGGAAAATTAAGACAAACAGATAACCTGGCAAGAAACTCATGACTGCTAGAGAAATTTAGTGGGGTCAAAGTGCAGCTATGGGAGTTCTTGATCATTAGGAGAAAGGAGAAGCTTTGATAAACACAGATGACTTAATCTGGCATGTCAATTAGGATGATAAAATATGAAAGCAATTGAACAGTGATAAGAAAAGCAAAAGACAGCTCCTAGAGAGATTCTGGAAAATATTAAAGTCTAAAGAAATTGCTTGTGTTGCTGGCTACATGCACTGCTGTGGAAGAAACTGTCCTAATGGGCTGAGAATCCATCACAGCTTCTCCATGAATGAGTAGCCAAAAGTTTTCTGCAAGAGTAGACCATTATGGACACCAGAAACCATATAAAACGGAGGTAATTTTGGTTCCTTATTAATATGTATAATTCTAGAGCTCCTCTTGATGACAGTTGGAAAGGAATATATATGAATTCACTATAGATACTAAAGAAGGGGGAAAATGTAAATCTCTGGGTGTGTGTAAATTCAGAAAATTCCATGAGAAAGTATTATATTTACTGTAAGTGTAGGTAGTCATGTTCCCCAGGAGGGTATACTGTGTGGATTGCTTTCTTGCACTAAAAGTGTGTTAGAGGCAGAGATTATTTTGCCAGCCAGGAGCTCCTCTAAGCAGCCATCTATAATACATGAACAGTAAAGTAATTTAGCAGTCTAGAGTCTGTCATATTCTTAATGCTAATTCCAGGGTTCTAGCACAGCTAGAAACTGTCACCAATGTTTGCCTGTTTCCATTGATTATATGATAGGCTATTCATCCTCATCAACTTGCTACTTAGCCAATCTGGGGTGATCAGGAGCTTCATGGTAGTACCCAGTAATGTCAGAAATTTAGTCATAAGAAATTCTAACGAATTATAGAAAGATGTAACTAAAATAATGGTTTCCTTTTATATCACTCTTTCATTTTTCATTTGATGAAATAATCGATAGAAACTATAAAACATTTTCTTGCTACTTTAGATTAAATCTCCTTAGTTCAATAATCTGGCAATCAATTCACATTTATTGAGAATATCAGACTATGGGTGCTCACTGCTCCTGATAACACTTTGTCAATGAGTTTCATAATATAGTATTAACCCTTCATTAATCTAAAGATTTGGTAAAGTACCTAAAAGTAAAATAACCAATAAGGAAGTTCAAAAAATGGTATTGTACAATGAGAGAAAATGCATGCCCTAAAGCCAGGCAGCATTGAATCAATCCAAGAGCTACGAGCTAGTTATCTCACTGTAAGTTGCAGGACAGGGAATTCCTTAGGCTCATCCACCTCCACCATAATTGTATAGGTTGTTGGCTCTCTTATTGTATTCTATACATTAAATAGGAAGACTGTATTGCAAAAAATATTTGCCTTTGTCTGGGAACAAGGAGAGGAAAAGCCCAAAACAAACGGAAGCCTCTTCTCTGTTGGCTACTTTTGTAATTCAGAAAGGTGCCATGCAAGTTTAGGAAGAGAATTTTGACTAATATATCTACATGCTGTCAGATTAACATCCCAGTTAAGATGGGATTGTTAAGATTGGCACAGTTAGCTCATAACAGCATTGATTGCAACCAACTGCTTTCTGATTGTAATTTGCTGTCTGAAATATAGACGTGAACTTATATTTGGTGCTGTAAGTCAGAGCAAACATCTATTGATATATTGATTATAGGCCTCAGTGGGGAATCAAATGCTATAGAAGTCTCTCAAACTACTCCTCTTTTTACCCATACATTACAGTTATTATCTGTAGAGAATCTCGTGTTTACTCTTTGGATGCAATACTAGTCAATAAAATGCTGATTGATCAATAAGCTTAGGCAAAAATAGAAAGTCCCATCTGGTAGAGGAACTGAATTTTAGAATAGAATAGAATAGAATTGCCCTGGGGAATGAAGGAGGACAGAAAGATGTAACCTGAGCAGAGACACCCAGTCACATGGAAGATGTAGATTGTAATAAATAGAATATTAAGTTATGAGCTAGTTGGTGAGCATGCCTTGCTATAGAATCTAGGTGTTTGTAACTATATTTGAGCATGAGAGTCATTATTCCAGAAACTTGGCAAGAATTTTATTGAGTATTTTTGCATCGATATTCATAAGGAAAATTCTCAAATTTATCTGGAATAACAAAAAACCCAGGATAGCTAAAACTATTCTTAACAGTAAAAGAACTTCTGTGGGAATTATTATCCCAGACCTCAAGCAATAATACAGAGCAATAGTGTTAAAAACTGCATTGTATTGGCACAGGGACAGGCAGGTAGATCAATGGAATAGGATAGAAAACCCAGAAATGAATCTACACACCTATGGTCACTTGATCTTCGACAAAGGAGCTGCAAACATCAAGTGGAAAAAAGATAGCCTTTTCAACAAATGGTGCTGGTTCAATTGGAGGTCAGCATGCAGGAGAATGTGAATTGATCCATTCTTATCTCCTTTCACTAAGCTCAACTCCAAGTGAATCAAAGATCTCCACATAAAATCAGACACACTGAAACTAATAGAAAATCAACTGGGGAAAACCCTTAAGGATGTGGGCACAGTGGAAAAATTCCTGAACAAAACACCAATAGCTTATGCTCTAAGATCAAGAATTGACAAATGGGATCTCATAAAATTACAAAGTTTCTGTAAGGCAAAGGACACTGTCAAAAGGACAAAATGGCAACCAACAAATTGAGAAAAGATCTTCACCAACCCTACATCCAATAGAGGGCTAATATCCAATATATGCAAAGAACTCAAGAAGTTAGACCCAGGCGACCAAATAACCCTACTAACTTTTTTTCTTTAAGCTTGAAAGTCACAATTGACAACAATGAAACAGATTATCTGTGCCATTGAAATAATGGATGGACTGAGAAGATATCATCCTGAGTGATAACTCATATTCAAATTAATATTCACTACATACCATGGCTAATAAGTGGATAATAGCCAAAAAAAGAAAAAAGAAAAGAAAAGAAAAAGAAAAAAAAGAAAAATGTACAGATTACCCAAGATACAGTCCACAGAGCTCAAAAAGGTCAACAAGCTGAAACACCCAAATGAGGATGCCTCAGTCACACTTGGGAGGGAGAAGAAAAGGGGGGAGGACCTGGGAAGGAAAGGGGTTGAGGGAGGAAAGGACTGAATCCCTGAGGGCCACTTAAAAGAATGGAAACAGGCAAACAGGTAGGAGGTTGGGGCTATCCCCCAAAATGTACTAGAGACTTGGGAGGACTCAAAGGGAGGGACCCTAGATGAAATGCCTGACACTCGGAAGAGGGAACTTGTAAAACCCTCCTCCAATAGAAACACAGGGACGCAAGTGAGAGATGGGGTTCCTGCTATCCACAGTCAAAACTCTGAGACACAACTGTTCCTATCTGAAAGAAATGCAGAGATGGAAATGGAGACATGCCTGAGGAAAAGAAGGTCCAGAGACAGGCCCAAAATGGGATCCAGCTTAAGGGGAGGCCCCCAAGACCTTACACTGTTACTGAGGCTATGGAGCACTCACATAAAAGGACCTATCATAACTGCTTTCCAAAAGACCCAACAAGCAGATGCAGATATTTGCACCCCCCAATGGACAGAAGCTTCTGACTCCTATAGTTGAATTAGGGAAATGCTGGAAGAATCTGAGGAGGAAGGTGACCCTGTACAAGGACCAGCAGTCTCAATTAGCCTGGACCATCAAGATCTCTCAGACAATGGAGCACCAACCAGGCAGCATACACCAACTGATATGAGGCTCCCAACACATATACAGCAGAGGACTGTCAGGTCTGAGTTCAGTCAGGGAAGACGTACCTAACCCTGAAGAGACTGGAGGCCCCAGGGAGTTTAGAGGTCTGGTGGGGTGGGGGGTGACGGATATCCTTGTGGAGACAGGTGGCAGAGAGGAGGTATAGGATGTGAAACAGTTGGAGAGTGGATCAAGAAGGGAATAAAATCTGGAGTGTAAAAATAAAGAAGATACATAAATTAATTAAAAAATCAAATAAAAATGAAAGAAAATGAGCATATTGAGGTGCTCAATTAAATGAAATTTTCACTCTGAAAAAAATTAGTCTTTTCTTTTCTGAAAAAATAATCTGTACTTGAAGTGGGGATAAAACTCAGTGCTAATGAGCCTGCCTAGCATGTATAAGGACCTGGCTATGATTCCTATCAAAAAGATATGACTTATAATTTTTCTATTAAACATTCCATTTGTTTACATCCCAAAGGATATCCCACTTCCTGGTTACCACTTCCCCAACCCTCATCCTATGATATACCTCCTTCCCTTTGTCTGTATGAGAATGCTCCCCACCCACCAACATTCTCCTTCCCCACCTCTCCAGCATTCCCCTATTCTGGGGCATCAAACCCTTCTGGGACCAAGGGCTTCCCCTCCTTTTGTTGTCAGGCAAGGCCGTCCTCTGCTACATATGTATCTGGAGCCATGGATTCGTCCCGGTACACTCCTTGCTGGTGGTCTAGTTTTGGGGAGTACTCAGTAATCAGGCCAGCCTATGTTGTTCTTCCAATCCCCTCCTCTCCTCCAGTCCTTCTGCCATCTCCCCCATCAGGTTCCCTGAGTTGAGTCTAATGGTTGGGTCCAAGCATCAGCATATGCATTGATCAGTTGCTGGGAAGACCTCCCAAGAAATTGCCACACTTGGGTCCTCTCCTCAACCATTTCTTAACCATGGCAACAGGCAACAGTGTTTGGTTTGGTGTCTGCAGAGATGATGTATCTCCAGGTGGGGCTGTTCCTTGTTGGCCCTTCATTCAGTCTCTGTTCCAATTTTTGTCCTTGTTCTTCCTTAGGACAGCAACATTTCTGGATTAATACACTTTGAGATGGTTAGGTGGCCCCATCCCTTGACCAGGTGCCTTGTCTATATTCTGGAGGTGGTCTCCACAGGTCCTATCACCCCATTCCCTGCACATTATAGCTAAAGTCAATCCTGTTGAATCCTGGAAGCTTCACATTTCTCTGGTGTCTGGGATCCTCCAGTGTCAATCTCCAGTTCCTCCTTCTCCCAACTACTTATTTTCTTTTAATTTCCTGACCTTCTTTATGTCTCTCATATCTACTCCACTTTCCGTGTTATTCTGTCTACTTTATCCCTCCCATTTTCCCCTCTCCTTATGCCTCCCACAATTGTCCTATGCTTCCCTCAATGCAGGATTAAAGCATCCACTCCCTGGTCTTCCTTACTTTGATGCTCGCTTTTGTTTGTAGGTTGTATCATATACACTGCGAGCTTGTATATACACTGTGAGTCCAACTAATAATTGGACTAGTATCCAATTATTAGTGAGTTCATACCACATGTGTCTTTTTGGTCTGGGTTGCTTCACTCAGGATGATACTTTCTAATTCTATCCATTTGCCTGTGAATTTCATGAAGTCACTGTTTTAATTGCTGTGTAGAATTCCATTCTCTATATGTACCACATTTTCTGTATCAATTCTTCTGATTCATCTCAGCTGTCTCCAGAATCTGGCTATTATAAATGAGGTTCCAATGAACATGTGTACTTCTTAAATGATGGAACGTCATTTTTTCTTAAAATATAAGCCATTGGTGTTCTGCTCAGGAACTTTTCCCCTGTGCCCAATATTCAAGGCTCTTCCTCACTTTCACTTTTATTAGATTTCACATATCTTTTTTTCATGGAGGTCCTTGATCCACTCGGACTTGAGCTTTGTGCAAGGAGACAGGTTTAGATCAATTTGCACTCTTCTATATGCAGACTGCCAGTTGAACATGCACCTTTTGTTGAAAATGCTTCCCTCCCCCCACACTAGATGTCTTTAGATTCTCTGTGAAAGATCAAGTGACTATAGGTGTATGGTCTCATTTCTGGGTCTTCAATTCTATTCCACTGATATACTTGTTTGTCTCTATACCAATATTATGCAGTTTTTTTCACTGTTTTTCTGGAATAAAGCTTGAGATCAGGGATGGTGATTCCCCAAGAAGTTTTTTTTTTAATCCATATATTCTTTATTTACATTTCAAGTGATTTTCCTTTTCCTGGATCCCCCTCCCCAAAAGTCCCATAAGCCCTTTTCCCTTCCCCTATTCCCCAATCTACCGCTTCCCACTTCCCTGGTCTAGTATTCCCTTACACTGCTGCACTGAGCTTTTCCAGGACCGGGAGCCACTCCTTCTTTCTTCATGGGCATCATTTGATATGTGAATTATTTTATGGGTATTCTGAGCTTCTGGGCTAATATTTGCTTATCCATGAGTGTATACCATGCACGTTCTTTAGTGATTGAGTTGCCTCACTCAGAATGGCATTCTCCATTTCCACCCATTTGCTTAAAATTTCATGAATTCATTGTTTTTAATAGCTGAGTAGTAGTCCATAGTGTAAATATACCATATTTTCTGTATCCATTCATCTGTTGAGGGATATATAAGTTCTTTCAAGCTTATGGCTATTATAAATAGGGCTACTATGAACATAGTGGAACATGTATCCTTATTACATGCTGGGTAATCCTCTGGGTATACGCACAGGAGTGGTATAGCGGTGTCCTCTGGAAGTATCATTCCCAGTTTTCTGAGGAACCGCCAGACTGACTTCCAAGTGGTAGTACCAGCTTGCAACCCCACCAGCAGTGGAGGAGTGTTCTTCTTTCTCCACATCCTCACCAGCACCTGTTTTCTCCTGAGTTTTTGATCTTAGCCATTCTGACTGGTGTGAGGTGATATATCAGGGTTGTTTCGATTTGCATTACCCTGATGACTAAGGATGTTGAACATTTATTTAGGTGCTTCTCAGCCATTCGATATTCCTCAGGAGAAAATTCTTTGTTTATATCTGTACCCTATTTTTTTAAGTGGAATATTTGGTTCTCTGGAGTCTACCTTCTTGAGTTCTTTGTATATCTTTGATACAAGCCCTCTATCAGATGTAGTAAGATCTTTTCCCAATTTGTTGGTTGCTATTTTGTCCTTTTGACAATGTTCTTTGCCTTACAGAAACTTTGTAGTTTTATGAGGTCCCATTTGTCAATTCTTGATTTTAGAGCATAAGCTATTGGTGATCTATTGAGGAAATTTTCCCCTGTGCCTATGTCCTCAAGGGTCTTCCCCAATTTCTTTTCTATTAGTTTCAGTGTGTCTGGTTTTATGTGGAGGTTCTTGATCTCCACTTGGAGTTGAGCTTAGTACAATGAGATATGAATGGATCAATTTACATTCTTTTGCAAACTGACCTCCAGTTGAACCAGTACCACTTGTTGAAGAGGTTATATTTTTTCCACTGAATGGTTGTAGCTCCTTTATCAAAGATCAAGTGACCATAATTCTGTGGGTTCATTTCTGGATCTTCAGTTCTATTCCATTGATCTACTTGCCTGTCACTGTACCAATTCCATGCAGTTTTTAACACAATTCCTCTGTAGTACTGCTTGATGTCAGGGATACTGATTCCCCCAGAAGTTCTTTTACTGCTGAGAATAGTTTTAGCTATCCTGGGTTTTTAGATGAATTTGAGAATTTCTCTTACTAAGTCTATGAAGAATTGAGTGGAGATTTTGATGGGGATTGCATTAAAATTTATGGGACACAATGAAAGCAGTGCTAAGAGGAAAACTCATAGCTCTGAGTGCCTACAAAAAGAAGCTGGAGATAGCATACACCAGCAGTTTAACAGAACACCTGAAAGCTTTAGAACAAAAAGAAGGTAATACACCCAAGAGGAGTAGAAGGCAGGAAATTATGAAACTCAGTGCTGAAATCAACCAAGTTGAAACAAAAAGAACTATATAAAAAATCAACAAAAGTAGGAGCTGGTTCTTTGAGAAAATCAACAAGATAGATAAACCTTTAGCCAGACTAACCAGAGGGCACAGAGACAGTACTAAAATTAAGAAAATCAGAAATGAAACATGTGAAATAACAACCTAAACTGAGGAAATCCAAAAAATTATCATATCCTACTACAAAAGCCTATACTCAACAAAACTGGAAAATCTAGATTAAATGTACAACATCAAACTGAATGGAAAGGAACTTGAGGCCATCCCACTAAAATTGGGGACCAGACAAGGCTGCCCACTTTCTCCCTATCTATTCAATATAGTACTTGAAGTCCTAGCCAGAGCAATCAGGCAGCAAAAATAGGTAATAGGAATACAAATTGGAAAGGAAGAAGTCAAACTATCACTATTTGCAGATGATATGATAGTATACTTAAGCAACCCAAAGACTTCCACCAAGGAATTCCTAAAGCTGATAAACAACTTCAGCAAAGTGGCTGAATATAAAATTAACTCAAGCAAATCAGTAGCCTTCCTCTACTCAAAGGATGAACAAGATGAGAAAGAAATTAGGGAAGTGACACCCTTCATAATAGTCCCCAAAAAGTTTTTTAATTGTTGAAATTAGTTTTTTCTCTTCTAGCTTATTTTTTTTCTGTTATTCCAAATGAGTTTTATAATTGTTCTTTTTAACTCTATGAAGAATTGAGTTGGAATTTTGGTATGGATTACATTGAATCTGTAGATTGCTTTTGTTAAGATAGCCATTTTTACTATATTAATCCTGCCAATTCATAAGCATGAGAATTTTTTCCATCTCTTGAATTCTTCAATTTCCTTCTTTAGGGATTTGAAGTTTTTGTCATACAAATCCTTCACTTGACTGGTTAGGGTAATAACAAGATATATTATTTTATTTGTGTCAGTTGTGAAGGGTGTCATTCCCCTAATTTCTTTCTCATACTTTTTATCCTTTGAGTAGAGGAGGACTCTCTGGTAGAATTTTTGAGATAGCTTACACACACTATCTTATCATCTGAAAATAGTGATTTCTTAACTTCCTCCTTTCCAATTTATGTTCCTTTGATCTCTTTTTGTTGTCTAATTGCTCCGGCTATAAATTAGAGTACTATATCAAATAGGTAGGGATGTAGTGGGCAGCCTTGTCTTGTCCCTGATTTCAAAGGTGTTGCTTTGAGTTTCTTCCCATTTAGTTTGATGTTGGCTAGTGATTTGCTGTATATTGCTTTTATCAAATTCAGATTTGCACCTTGAATTCCTGATTTCACTAATACTTTTAACATGAATGTATGTTGTATTTTGTCAAAGGCTTTGTATGCATATAATGAGATGATAATGTGATACTTTTCTTTGTTTTTGTTTATATATGTGATTATATTGATTGATTTTCATATTTTGAACCATCCCTGCATACCTGGGATGAAGCCTACTTGATTAAGGTAGATGACCATTTGATGTGTTCTTGGATTCAGTTTGTGAGAATTTTAATGAGGATTTTTTTCATCGATATTCATAAGGGAAATAGTTCTGTAGTTATATTTCTTTTTTGGGTCTTTCTATGGTTTAGGTATTAGTGTAACTGTGGCTTCATAGAAAGAATTGGGTAGTATTTCTTCCGTTTTCTTATGGAATAGTTTGAGGAGTATTGGTACTAGATCTTTGAAGGTCTGATAGAATTCTGCAGTAAAAACCATCTGGCCATGGCCTTTGTTGTTGTTGTTGTTGTTGTGGGCCTTTTAATGACTGCTTCTCTGCTTCTATTGCCTTGGGATTTATGGGGTTGTTTAGATTGTTTATCTGATTCTGATATAGCTTTGGTACCTGGTATCTGTCTAGAAAATCATCTGTTTCATTCAGGTTTTCCCTTTTTTTTTTTTTTTTTTTTTTGAGTATGGACTTTTGTAGTAGGATCTGGGTTTTTGTTGTTGTTGTTGTTGTTGTTGTTGTTTTGTTTTTGCTTTTGTTTTTAATTTCCTCAGTTTCTGGTTTTTCCAAAGTTTTCCATCTCCAGGGCTGTCTCCTTTTGAGTTTTCTTTAATGATTCTATTTCCATTTTTAGATCCTGAATGATTTTGTTCAATTCCTTCACCTGTTTGATTGTGTTCTCTTTTATTTTTTTAAACGAGTTCTTTATGACCTTCTTAAAGTCCTCTATTGTCTTCATGAAATGACATTTTAGATCTGAATCTTATTTTCAGGGTGTGTTGCGGTATCCACTTGCTGTGGTGGAAGAAGTGGGTTCTTATGTTGTCAAGTCAAATTGTTTTCTGTTGCTTATATTCTTGTGCTTGCTTCTCACCATCTGTTTATATATGGTGTTATCTGGCCTGCCTGTCTCTGACTGGAGCCTGTCTTTCCTGTGATCCTGTGATCCTGGGGAGTTGAGCTGCAACTGGAGTGTGGGCTGTGTGGGTTAGGGTTTATGTGGAACTCTTCTCATGGCCATCACAGGGGAAAACCTTAAGGTGAATATACCAGGCCTTGGACAGGGTTTTAAGGTCTCACCTGTGAAGCTGTATATGTGTGAATACCTGGGAATCTGAGCAACTGGGGTGAGAGCTTTGTGGGATTGGTTACTGCTCAGGGGCTCTGCTCCTGTCTGGCACATGTGGGAACCAGAAGGCACACCAACTTATAAGTTTTGAATTGCAACCTTGAATTCTGTTTTGCCAGAGGAAGAATTTGGGCATAATTTATCTATTTTCCTTTTTAAAACTTTTTCTCCCTATGATAAATGTATATTCTTCATAGTTTTTGTTGAATGTAAGTTAATTTATGTAATGCTATCTTTGCAAGACAGGATTCATTTATGTAATGTAAATTTGCAAGATAGGAGCTTGCCATTACCTTTAAGACCAGTTTTAACTGCCGTTTGACTTAACAAATCTGAAACCAAATACAGATTCAGAAAAAATATATTAAATATGATATTCCAAATCAGAAATGGCATATTTATTCAGTAATGCAAAATTAAAACATATGTACTACCCATACTATTCTAAACATTCCTGCTTTGAAAATAAATATGGATGTGATTTCCAGATGCAGGGTCGAAGTTTGCATGATAGTTTTGAAGTAAAGGATGTTTTCTGAGAGGCTTTGAAGGTAGAAAAACTACATTGAAAGATTCAATTGATTCACTACAGCCAGAAGCCATTAAGTCAAGTTAAGGATTAAATACAGTTATATAAAATACTATAGACTGTTAGGGAATTTCTAAATGGAATATTTAACACACGGAAAATAATAGTCAGTACTTCATGTTGGAGATCTTAAATTGCACACCCCCTTAATGTTCTAAAGTAATCATAGAAAAGAGAAGATTGTGAAAGAAGATAAGTAAGAAAACTGAAGAATAATGATAGGCTGAAGTAGTTGTAAGATTGAATAGTTCCATGAAGTACAGACCAGGAATGTATGATACAGAGTTTTGATGAGAGAGAAATAACTAATATGTGAGCAGAAATCCTGAGGAGGAAGCAAAGGAATAAAGCCGTTGGTGATCCTGAACTGGCCCACAGAGTCTTGTTGGATGAAAACAGAAGCTTTGTCTTTATTACTGTTCTCCTAAATGGTGGTTCATACATTAAATAAGCCAAAGAAAAATCAATGAGCAGAATAATTGTAGGAAGAATAGTAGACAAGGTAAATTGTCAATTTTACGAGATGGATAAAGACGTTCTATGTCATTTTGTATGGTATATTACATATCATTTGGCAAGGTAATATTAAAATCAGGGCCACTTAAAAGATCTGAAATTATGAATTTAACAAGTGATATATTATCACTAATATTTGTTTTATGATTTGTTGTTTTATATTTAAATTGTGCATAATATATTTTATCATAATTTTTCTCTTCACTAATTTCTTCCAGTCCTCCCCACCTCCACACGCATTAGAATTTGTTATTTCTCTTCCTTCCTCTCACTGAAAGGGCCATCAAAATGATAATCAACACAAACAAGTACCAAACATGAACACAAGATACCATGCCCATTTTACATTTGACCACTACTTCTCAGTAGAAAGCCTGCTCAGGTCTGCGGTTGACATACCCAGTGTTTCTCTACTGGGAGAAAATGATTTTACCTTTTTTGAGCAGCTACCAGTTTCAAATAGCTTCTTGATTTGACTTGGGAACTTGTACCTATTTTCTGTGTTTATAACTAAGATTTTGTCTGACTTGAACATGTACAGGTCTGCATTTAAGGAAGTGTCTACAGTACTATGATTCCACATAGCTAAATCTCCGCTCATTTTTTTTTACCATATTTTTTTTAGAAAATCAAAACATGAACACTACCTGGTTTTAATTTTATCATTTTTCTTTTTATTATCTACATTTTAGTGACATGATTATATTCCAGTAATTCATTCATAAATAAGTTTACTACCCAAAGTCTTAGAACCCATATTTACCTAATAAATTCAGATCAATACAATTGGAAAAAACACAGATTTACATAGGAAATATGGAATTGCCTAATTCTTAAATTGATTTTTTTCTAGAAAATTCTGATTCCTTCACAAAATCTGGTTTAAAAATTAAGTATATGGGTCAGTTCAGATAATCAATTTTTACTACCTAAGAGAGATTCTAATGATTCCTAGAAAATGTTCTCTTCACCTAGGTTTCAGGAAGGTATTGATGCCAACTTTCTACCCAAACAAATTATTATTCCTAATAGTAAGCCCAGAGTATAAATGGAGATAGTCATCAGTCATTTTCAGAACACTAAATGTTAAATATTTAGAGATAAAACACAATTTGTGAGAAAAAGTTACTTGATAGCATACTCATTAAGGGGACTATTTTTCTTCTAAGGTAAAATCAATTCCTAAAAGAATAATGAATCTCATCTCTGTTTGCATAAAACCCATTAATCTTAATAAAGATAAAATCAGGAATATGGAAACACTACTTTGATTTTATCTACTTTCTAGGCAGGAAATATGATGTTAAAACACTTCCTAAAGAACTAACCTTGCCCATGAGCAATACTGGCCAGTGAATTACTTGAAATGTGTTATGTGCTATAATGCAATTGCCCAAATGATGTATTTTGTTGGTTTGCTTGTTTGACTTTTTACAATTATTTGACATCTTAAACTGAAACAGAGTGTAGCATTTAGCTAGTGAAAACTGTTTTGACTCTAATATGCATGTCACTTTGTAACAATGGATTTTGCATAATGGATTATTCTTAGTACATATTCAATAACTGTTTCTCCATTTTATCTGAACATAAATTTCAAAATCTTATACCAAAATTCATTATTGAGTTTAAAAGGTTGAAATTCACTGAATGTATTATTTCACCTGAATTAAACTTTATTAGCTGCCATCTTTTTTTCTTTTTGCTTCACTACAGCAGCAGACACTTTGTTCATTAAGAAAGAGGTATACAATTCTGCCTATAGTTTCATTACTGGCTGTTTCTAAATTGAGATATTACTCAGACTCCTATAGTCACAAAAGGCATGTGTCAGTGGCCTAAAGTCATCAAGTGTAGACAAAAGGGAACATTCCCAATATAATAAGCAGGAGAGACATTCAGTAAAGGAAGTAACTCTATACCAGTACTTAGTAATACAAAGTGTTATGGTAGGTAAGTTAATGCTATATGCAACTAGTAGTCTTAACATTTTGTTTTAAAATTGTTTTATTTTAATTATGTGTATGCATGTACGGAGCATTGCACATCTGTATGGATACCCACAAAGCCAGATAGATGAGGTTTTATGATCCCTTGAAGTTGTAGTTACATATGGTTGTAAGTCACTCAACATAGGTACTAGGAACAAATTCTAGCTTTCTGAAATAATAGCTCTTAGCTGTTGAGTCCACTTTCCTGTCCCAAGGTCTGGGCAAAGTTTAAATGTGAAATGTGACTTAAGAGTTTTTCCAAGAGATACTCTTTTTTTTTTTTTTTTTTTTTTTTTTTTGCCTGCTTATTTCATCATTCAACTCTACTCTGGCAACCCAAAGAACCTTAAGCAGGTATTTATACTGTCATTGTTTCCTTGTTTATCATTGTATTCCTTGACAAACATGACATTCTAGAAGAAGATTTATTTACATATTTCCCACCCAGTCTTTCTGTGATAATGGAGTGTGACTGATTTTTTTATATTAACTTAGTATACAGAAACAATTCACAGTGAAAAAATATTGCATGACTTTCACTATATTCTCATTTTCATCAACATCCATGTGTATCAGAAAGGGTACTCTGATCATTAGGTCACCAAATTGTGGTTACAAATTGTTCCTAAAAGCTACTGTATTTCTCAAACAGGAATTACATTCATTTAGTAAGCTTTCTCCGTGCCTCGGCTCCCAAATACATAAGATTGTAATGATGATTGTGACTGCTCAGACAAATGTGAGAGGGATCATTATAGATATAATTAATGCTGTAATTTTCATCACAGTTACAAAAGCATTAATTGATCTTAAATTATAACATTTAAACAAAACGTTTACCTCTAGATGCTTCAGTTTTACACAGAAATAAGTAAGCATTTTACAGGCCATTAAGTTTAAGGACACATACATGCAAGCACATAACTATATAATTTATGTTAAAGAGTAACAAAGGGATCTCCATTTTCAGCACAGTACTTGAAATTATACTTATTCAAATTGTGGAATTAGAACTCTGAGTAATATCCTGTACATTAATTCTTAACATCTTCAAAGTGGATCCAGGTAATACATGGAAGTATGATAAAATTAGTAGCTGTAATGTGGAAAACTAGAACTGGATTTGATTTTTCTCATAGTAAGTAATAATACTAAAAAAGGCAAAAGGCAACAAGGGTAATATGAAATTAAAAAATTGTAATAAAAATGATACTAAATTTTTGGCAAATAAAACACAGCACAAAGTTTCAAGATATGCTTTGAATAAGATTCAGCAATTTTAGTGGCTGTCTGTTAATTTACACACAAAGTTGAAATAAAAATAGAGATCACTCTGATTCCTATGTGGAGCAAGTTTGATAAAATCTCTTTGCAATCACTGGGAGATGCCAGGTCTGTGACTGTTGGCCTTGTCCCTACTTCTATACAGACTGTTCATAAGAGAATCAACTCACTCTTCCTATATAGCTCTCTCACCTGATCCTGGCTCTCTGAGCCAGTGATTACAAATTTGACCAGTCTCAGTCCTGAAATATCTCTTATTACTTTCTTGAAGGCATATTTTTTAACTTTAAAAACATTTTTGTTTTAAAACTTGTTTTCTAAATTTTTACTTGCCTTTATAGTTGTGCAATTTTATGGAGTGTAATGTGATGTTTCATTATATTTTGTAATATATAGCAAAGTCAATTTGAGAAATTAGCATAGCCAAAACCACAAGCATATATTACTCATAGTAAACATATACTATTATTCATGATTTACTGAAGTCAGTAAAATGCATCTGAGAAATAAAATAAAATGAACTTTGAGTTGGATCTTTGTAACCAGGGCTCAGGAAAGACACAGAAATGAGAGAGAAATTGGGCATTGCCTACAGCTATTGACCAGAGTGATAAGATAGTGTTACATTACACATGGACCAGATATAGTTGAAGACAACACATGGTACTCTTCAAAATTGTTAGAAATTTTTTTTCGAAGGATTAATGTTATTGGATTGAATATTTGGTGATTCATACTATTTTGTACAGCTTGAAGTTCTGGGTCTTAAAGTAAATCCATGACATCCATTGTGCCAGAGAACAATGGGCTATGACATATTTAAGGCAGTAAATATATTGCCTATCATGATAAGAAAATCTTTATAGTTCTCATGCTACATATTTTCCCATGGCTTCTTGTCAACTCTAGATTTTGACGTAAATATTTGTCTACAAGTTCACTTTCTGATCAGTTCACAAAAGAAAAGAAAAGAAAAGCTAAAGTTTTGTTTTTCTCTTTCTTATTTAATTCATTGAAATGATGCCCAAATGTGTACTCTGTTCTGCACCAGACTTTCTAAACCTTGCTAATTCCTTATTTTATAGTTACATTTTCTCTGTTTAAAATCTCCAAACATTGAGGCTTATAGCAAGTCTCAAAGCAATTTCACTTGTTTCTACCTTCTTAGGAAAGATGGATTTTAAAAGTCTATCTGTGTGGATGTAGTTTCACCAACAGAATGTTTTAAAGCTTTCTTTTTGGCTATCAATTTAAAATCATAAATGATATCATGTACCTTTAGCAAATGTTTCACAATGTTACTATTATAGCGTATTTTAATATCTTTACTATTTACTATTATAACTTATTTTATCTCCTATAAAACCTATTAGTGACTCAACCTGAATACTTCATTGAAATATTCATAGAGAAGCATGAAAAACTCCATTTGCAAAACCTGGGATTTAAACTTATTGGAATATATGTATGCAGCTTTTCTGTGTTTCCATTAGTTTAATATTGCCAAAATTATTAAATGGCTCAGCAAAGTTCAATTTCAATATCAATGTATCCATTCTTACAGGAGAAGCTAAGGCAGGTGAATTTTAATATTAATTTGCAGAATTTCTTTCAAAGTCTCTTGATATAGATGACTTTTCTGGCATATAAAGGGCCGGGGTTCTTCAAATTATGTCTGAAGAAATTTCCATAAGTTATGTGGAAAATAAAATGAAATCTCTGGTTTGGGTATTATGGCTACTTCACAGCCTGAAGATCTTGCAAAGCCTTAAATGTCAGTATATGAAGACCTTCTCACACTACAAATTCCAGTGACACATGGTTCCGGGTTCTGTCTCTCCCCCCTTGTTACCTGTGCCTTGGACCACTTGCCAACTGACTCTACCTGCTCTTGGCAGTTAGGTGTGAGTTGACATAGCCTCAAAGGCACAGACTACACTTTTGCAGCAGGTGAGAAATGTTGCAGCAAGCACTCTGAATACTGTCATAAGGTCCTTTAATACCCTCTACTTGCACCCCCATTGATCCCAAGAAAGCGTCTCTTCTAAATAGCAGTTCCTGATTGGCTGCTATTATTTCTACCAGCAATTCTTAGTCTCTCAGGCAGTCCTCAATTAGGTCCTCCTGCAGGAATGCTGGTGCCACAGGTAGCCCCCAAATAGGTCCTCCTGCAGGAGATGCTTCTGCAGCTGCACGGACCCCATCATTTATATAGAGGTAGCCCTGCTGTTCCTGCTACACACCCCTATGTTCCCAGCCATAGTACATATGCTCAGAGAGGACAGGGCAAAATCCAGAACAGGTGGGGTCCCTAGTCTGACTCTTCTTCAGACCAGGGAGAGTGAAGTGTATTCTGGGATGAATATGGTCCGCAGAGCTGGACAGAAATGCCAAAAGTTTTACTCTTCTTGGAAAAGGAATGAGGAGGCTTGGGCAGCCAGTTGGCATGGGACAGGTGGTCAGGGTCCTGTCTACCATTGCAGCTGCAGTGGAGACGTTGGACGACCTTGCTCTGATGTGAGTCCAACTACAAGTGCATCAAGGGGAGAGAGTCTTTCCCCAACTTTTACAACTCAATAAAACAGTGAGTCACATATGGTTAGTGGTGAAATAACTCATACATTTTATTACCTGTGGACAGGGACAATATAAAACTTAGGAGTGTGATGGGATTTGGGGGTAAATGCATTTTAATAACTGAAACATGGATTCTGGTGATGCTCTATTTGCATGTGAAAGAATTCTAGGTGCTGTGCTATATGACTGAGTACTTGTGACTACTTGTTCTGGGGTCTCTAGGATACATATTTTTAGGCAGGCATGGAAATAGGGAGGTAGTTAGATATACTCCAGCATGTCTCAAGTTTGCAATTTCTAGGTTTTGAAAATGCCATTTGCATTGGTGGCATGGTCCATGTGCCCCACGGTGACATTCACAGTGGCATGAAAAAAGAGACTTTAAAAAAAAAAAATCCAAGGAGATCCCTCGACACAAGCCTTGCAAGATCAAAGTTAGGACACTAAAATAAAGGATTTAAGATTAATTGTTTCTGCTAGCCTTGCATTAAGGACAGGGGGGAAATTATATGGACCATGAATAAATTCCCTTAAGATTCTCCAGCCAGAATGCATGGCTTTGTCTACCTTTCATGGATCTTTAATTTTCTTCCATGACACATTGGAAGTCTAGTCAGGTTGTGAGTTCAGAGTGGCAAAATTGCACTGCTCTCTAGAAGCATAGCATCTCATTTTCACAAAGTTCCACCATTCCTAGTTGAGAGTATTCTGCAGCATAGTCTCTGGCATAACCATGACAACTTGAGTTCATCTTTGGAAAGCAGTATTGCTGGGCATTTCATCAGTTGCTTCTGATCCATTCTTATTTCTGCGCAAACTAAGCTCAACTCCAAGTGGAACAAGGAGCTGATTGTAGATAATCATTTCTAAAATAAAGAGACAATTTTGCAAATATTTATATGGTTCAAACCAAGATATTCTCTAAAATAAGGAGTGTCTTCTCGGGAAGGTTTGGAACTGATGATCAGTTTCTCAAGTACAATATTGAAAAGATAAGGAGAAAGGGGGGCAGTCTTGTCTGGTCCCTGATTTCAGTGGGATTGCTTCAAGTTTCTCTCCGTTTAGTTTGATGCTGGCTACCGGTTTGCTGTATATTGCTTTTACTATGTTTAGGTATGGGCCTTGAATTCCTGTTCTCTCCAAGACTTTAAGCATGAAAGGATGCTGAATTTTGTCAAATGCTTTTTCAGCATCCAATGAAATGACCATGTGGTTTTGTTCTTTGAGTTTGTTTATGTAGTGGATTGTATTGATGGATTTCCGTATATTGAACCAACCCTGCATTCCCGGGATAAAGCCTACTTGATCATGGTGGATGATCGTTTTGATGTGTTCTTGGATTCGGTTGGCAAGAATTTTGTTGAGTATTTTTGCATCGATGTTCATAAGGGAAATTGGTCTGAAGTTCTCTTTCTTTGTTGGATCTTTGTGTGGCTTTGGTATCAGCGTAATTGTGGCTTCGTAGAAGGAATTGGGTAGTGTTCCTTCTGTTTCTATTTTGTGGAATAGTTTGAAGAGTATTGGTGTTAACTCTTCTTTGAAGGTCTGGTAGAATTCTGCACTGAAACCATCTGGTCCTGTGCTTTTTTTGGTTGGAAGACTTTCTATGACTCCTTCTATTTCTTTAGGCTTTATGGGACTGTTTAGATGGTCTAGTTGGTCCTGATTTAATTTTGGTATTTGGTATCTGTCAAGGAAATTGTCCATTTCCTCCAGATTCTCCAGTTGTGTTGAGTACAGGCTCTTGTAGTAGGATCTGATGATTTTTTTGGATTTCCTCAGTTTCCGTTGTTATATCTCCTTTTCATTTCTAAGTTTGTTAATTTGGATACTTTCTCTGTGCCCTTTGGTCAGTCTGGCTAAGGGTTTATATATCTGGTTGATTTTCTCAAAGAACCAGCTCCTGGTTTTGTTGATTTTTTGTATGGTTCTCTTTGTTTCTACTTGATACATGAAAAGTTGTCAATTTTCCCACTCTATTAAGCCTTTTCTTTCTAATCAGAGAAAACCATTTCTCCTCTCATGCCTTTTCAACTCTCCCTCTTCAATACTACACACCAAAAGCTCTTTCGTGAAATAATATTGTTTATTAATTATATAGTCAGAATGATTAAAAAACTAGAATCATAAAGATAGCTAAGACAAGGCACAAATGCAAGGTACAAAAGACAATTTGTATTTATTGATACACATTTTGTAGAAACAAGGATATACATATAGATGTGTGTTTCTACTTGATTGATTTCGGCCCTGAGTTTGATGATTTCCTGCCTTCTACTCCTCCTGGGTGAAATAGCTTCTTTTTGTTCTAGGGCTTTCAGGTGTGTCATTAAGCTGGTAATGTATGCTCTCTCCATTTTCTTTTTGGAGGCACTCTTTTGTCAAAGATCAAGTGACCATAGGTGTATGGATTCATTTCTGTGTCTTCAATTCTATTCTATTGGTCCACTTGTCTGTCACTGTGCCAATACCATGCAGTTTTTTTTTTAATTGGGAAGAATTTCCAATAAGTTTATTTTTTTGTCTTTTTTTTATTCGATATATTTTTTATTTACATTTCAAATGATTTCCCCTTTTCTAGCCCCCCACTCCCCGAAAGTCCCATAAGCCCCCTTCTCTCCCCCTGTCCTCCCACCCACCCCTTCCCACTTCCCCGTTCTGGTTTTGCCCTATACTTCTTCACTGAGTCTTTCTAGAACAAGGGGCCAATCCTCCTTTCTTCTTGTACTTCATTTGATGTATGGATTATGTTTGGGGTATATTGCTCTGTAGTATCGCTTGAAGTCAGGGATACTGATTCCCTCAGAATTTGTCTTGTTGTTGAGAATAGTTTTAGCTATCATGGGTTTTTTGTTATTCCAGATGAATTTGAGAATTGCTCTTTCTAACTCTATGAAGAACTGAACTGGGATTTTGATGGGGATTGCACTGAATCTGAATATTGCTTTTGGCAAGATGGCCATTTTAACTATATTATTCCTGCCAATCAATGAGCATGAAAATTTTTTCCATTTTCTGAGGTCTTCCATTTCCTTCTTCAGAAACCTGAAGTTGTTGTCATACAGATCTTTCATTTGTTTGGTTATAGTCACACCAAAATACTTTATATTGTTTGTGGCTATTGTGAAGGGTGTCATTTCCCTAAATTATTTCTCAGCCTGCTTATCCTTTGAGTATCAGAAGGCTACTGATTTGTTTGAGATAATTTTATAACCAATCACTTTGCTGAAGTTGTTTATGAACTGTAGGAGTTCTCTGGTGGAGTTTTTGGGTCACTTAAATAGACTTTCATATCACTTGCAAATAGTGATAGTTTGAACAGGGAGAAAGTTCCTGAACAGAACAGAATAGCTTATGCTCTAAGATCAAGAATTGACAAATGGGACCTCATAAAATTACAAAGTTTCTGTAAGGCAAAGGACACAATCAAAATTACAAAACAGCAACCAACAAATTGGGAAAAGATCTTCACCAATCTTATATCTGACAGAGGGCTAATATCCAATATATACAAAGAACTCAAGAAGATAGACCCCAGAGAACCAAATAACCCTATTAAAAATGGAGTACAAAGCTAAACAAAGAATTTTCAACTGAAGAAATTCAGATGGCTTAGAACCATCTTAAGAAATGTTCAACATCATTAGTCATTAGGGAAATGCAAATCAAAACAACCCTGAGATTTCACCTCACACAAGTCAGAATGGCTGAGAATAAAAATTCAGGAGACAGAGAATCCCCACAACCATATTCGCTGCCTGTCGGAGCAGAAGAGCTTCACTAGGTACTGTATCACCCTGAGCTTTAGATCTCTGGGGGTGCAAACCTCCAGGGGCCTGCCTGCACTCAGGAACTGAGCTCATAGTTGGTTCCTCTGCCAGACCTCTGGGTGTGGTGCCTGTGTACTGCCTGGAGACCAGCAAACGGAGAGAATCCCCGTGGCCATATTCACTACCTGCTGGAGCAGAAGAGCTTCATTAGGCACTATATCACCCTGAGCTTTACATCTCTGAGGGTACAAGCCACCAGGGTTCTGCCTGCACTCTGGAACTGAGCACATAGGTGGTTCATCTGACAGTCCACCAGGCGTGGGGCCTGTGTCCTGCCTGGAGACCAACAGAAGGAGAGAATCCCTGTGGCCATATTCTCTGCCTGCTGGAGCAGAAGAGCGTCACTAGGTACTGTATCACCCGGAGCTTTAACTCTCTAAGGGTGCAAAGAGCCTGCGCCTAGGACCTGAGCACACAGGTGGTTCATCTCCCAGCTGGTAGGTTGTGGGGTCTGTGTCCTTTGCAGAGAACAGCAGAGGGAGCTACTCCCTTGGCCATTTTTGAGGCCTGCCAGGGCAGAAAAACATCACTAGGTACTGTATTATCCTGAGCTTAAGATCTCTAGGGGGTGCAAAATTCCAGGGGTCTGCCTGCGCTCAGGACCTGAGAACATAGGCTGTTTATCTGCAAGCCAGTTGGTTGTGGGGACTATATCCTACATGAGAATCAACAGAGGGAGTGATCCCCCAGTCACTATCTTTGCTCCATAACAGAGCAGTCTGAGAACACCTGGTTCACCTTGACAACACAAGTATAACATTTCCTGAGGTAAGACTGAGCAGGTCTCCAAAGGCACAAAAGAGGAAGGCAGCATATCAGTAATCTGTGCCTGAGGAAACCCAGTCACTCAGTGTCTCAGAAATAGCCCTAAAGGTCCACAATAGGTTGTGGCACCAGCCAGTGACAATAAGACCATCTAACACCAGTGAGAACTAGATGGCTAAAGGCAAGCATAGGAACGTTGCTAACAGAAACCAAGGCATCATGGCAGAATCTGAACCCAATTCTCCAACAATAGCAAGTCCTGGATACCCCAACACACCAGAAAAACAAGAGTTGGATTTAAAAGCACTGGTAAGGATGCTGTTAGAGGAACACATGAAGGACATAAATAAATCTCTTAAAGAAATTCAGGAGAAAAATAATCAAAAGCTAGATGCCCTTACAAGGGAAACAAAAAAAATCACTTAAAGAAATTCAGAACAATATGGGTCAGAAGTTTGTATCCAATGAGGAGGAAATGCAAATTTCACTTAAAAAAATACAGGGGAAGTTTGATCAACAGGCAGAAGTCATGAAAGAGGAAACACAAAAATCTCTCAAAGTATTAGAGGAAAACACAATCAATCAAAAGACAAAACTGAGCAAAAACTTCCAGGATCTAAAAACAGACGTAGAAACAACTAAGAAAGGACAAAAGGAAACGTCTTTAGAGATAGAAAACCTTGGGAAGAAATCAGGGACCATAGGTGCAAATATCAACAACAGAATACAAGAAATAGAAGAAAGAATCTCAGATGCCGAAGATACCATAGAAACCATGAACATAACATTTAAAGAAAATGCAAAATGCAAAAAGCTTGTGACCCAAACCATCCAGGAAATCCAGGACACAATGAGAAAGCCAAATCTAAGGATTATAGGAAGTGATGAGAGTGAAGATTTACAACTTAAAGGGCCAGCAAACATCTTCAACAAAATTATGGAAGAAAACTTCCCTAACCTAAAGAGAGAGATGCCCATGAATATACAAGAAGCCTACAGAACTCCAAACATATTGGACCAGAACAGAACTACCTCCTGTCACATAATAATCAAAACCCCAAATGTACTAAACAGAGAATACTTAGGTCAGTAAGAGAAAAAGGGCAAGTAACATATTAAGGAAGACCTATGAGAATTATACCAGACTTCTCAACAGAGACCATGAAAGCTAGAAGATCCTGGGAAGAGCTCATGCAGACTCTAAGAGAACACAAATGACAGCCAAGACTACTATACCCAGCGAAACTCTCAATCACTACAGATGGAGAAACCAAGATATTCCATGACAAAATCAAATTTACACAATATCTTTCCACAAACCCAGCCCTACAAAGGATAATAGGGGGAAAACACCATTAAAACGAGGGAAACTATACCCTCGAAAAAGCAGGATATTAAGCTTCTTTCATCAAACCCAAAAGAAGATAACCACACTAGTATAAAATTAACATCAACAATGACCACAACTCCTGAATAACCACTACTCCTGAATATCTCTTAACATCAATGGACTCAATTCTCACTACTCCTGAATATCTCTTAACATCAATGGACTCAATAACCACTACTCCTGAATATCTCTTAACATCAATGGACTCAATTCCCCAATAAAAAGACAGAGTAACAGACTGGTTACATAAATAGGACCCTACATTTTGCTGCATACAGGAAACACACCTCAGTGTCAAAGACAAAAGCTATCTTAGAGTAAAAGGCTGGAAGATAATTCTACAAGCAAATGGTCCCAGGAACCAAGCCGGAGTTGCCAATCTAATAGCAGAAAAAATTGACTTTCAACCTAATGTCATCAAAAGAGACATGGAAGGTCACTTCTTGCTGGTCAATGGAAAAATCCAACAAGAAGAACTCTCAGTCCTGAACATCTATGCTCCAAATACAAGGGTGCCCTCATTCATAAAAGAAACTTTACTAAAGCTCAAAGCACACATTGTACCTAACACAATAATTGTGGGTGACTTCAACACTCTACTCTCATCAATGGACCAATCTGAAAAACAGAAACTAAACAAGGAGACAGTGAACCTAATTGAAGCTTAGGAACAATTGGATTTAACAGATATATATAGAACTTTTCATCCCAAAGCAAAAGATTATACTTTTTCTCACACCTCATAGTACCTTCTCCAAAATTGATCATATAGTTGGTCACAAGACAGACCTCAACAAATGCAAGAAGATTGAAATAATCCCATGCCTCCTATCAGATCACTATGGAATAAAAGTGGTATTTAATAACAATAAAAACAACAGAAAACTGGCTTATACATGGAAACTGAACAATACACTACTCAATGATACCTTGGTAAAGGAAGAAATAAAAAAAGAAATCAAAGATTTTTTAGAATTTAACAAAATTGAAGGCACAACATACACAAATCTATGGGACACAATGAAAGCAGTGCTAAGAGGAATATTCATAGCATTGAGTGCCTCCAAAAAGAAATTCGAGAGAGCATACACTAGAAGATTAAAGGAACAACTGAAAGCCCTGTAACAAAAAGAAGCTAATTCACCCAGGAGGAGGAGAAGAAAGGAAATAATCAAACTCAGAGCTGAAATCATACAAGTAGAAACCAAGAGAACCATACAAAGAATCAACAAAACCAGGAGCTGGTTCTTTGAAAAAATCAACAAGATAGGTAAACCCATAGCCATACTAACAAAAGGGCACAGAGAAAGTATCCAAATTAACAAAATTAGAAATGAAAAGGGAGATATTACAACAGAAACTGAGGAAATTAAAAAAAAATCAACACATCCTAATACAAAAGCTTGTTTTCAACACAACTAGAGAATCTGGAGGAAATGGACAATATCTTAGACAGATACCAAATACCAAAATTAAACCAGGATCAAATAGATCATCTAAACAGACCAATAACCCCTAAAGAAATAGAAGGGGTCATAGATAGCCTCCCGACCAAAAACAGCACAAGACTAGATGGTTTCAGTGCAGAATTCTTTCAGACCTACAAAGAAGACTTAACACCAATATTCTTCAAACTATTCCACCAAATAGAAACAGAAGGGACACTACCCAATTCCTTCTACGAAGCCACAATTACTCTGATACCAAAACCACACAAAGATCCAACTAAGAAAGAGAATTTCAGGCCAATTTCCCTTATGAATATCAATGCAAAAATACTAAATAAAATTCTTGCCCACTGAATCCAAGAACACATCAAAACGATCATCCACGATGATCAAGTAGGCTTCAACCCAGGGATGCAGGGATGATTCAATATAAGGAAATCCATCAATGCAATCCACTACATAAACAAACTCAAAGAAAAAAAACACATGATCATTTCATTAGATGCTGAAAAGACATATGACAAAATTCAGCATCCTTTCATGCTAAAAGTCTTGGAAAGGACAGGAATTCAAGGCTCATATCTAAACATAGTAAAAGCAATATACAGCAAACCGGTAGCCAACATCAAACTAAATGGAGAGAAACTTGAAGCAATCCTGCTAAAATCAGGAACTAGACAAAGCTGCCCCCACTATCCATATCTTTTTAATATAGTTCTTGAAGTCCTAGCTAGAGCAATTAGACAACATAAGGAGTTCAAAGGGATACAAATTGGAAAAGAAGAAGTCAAATTATCACTATTTGCAGATGGTATGATAGTATACTTAAGTGACCCAAAAAACTCTACTAGAGAACTCCTACAGCTGAAAAAGAACTTCAGCAAAGTGGCTGTCTACAAAATCAATTCACGCAAATCAGTAGCCTTTATATACTCAAAGAATAAGCAGACTGAGAAAGAAATTAGGGAAATGACACCCTTCACAATAGCCACAAACAGCATAAATTATCTTGGGGTGACTCGAACCAAACAAGTGAAAGATCTATATGACAAGAACTTCAGATCTCTGAAGAAGGAAATTGAAGATCTCAGAAAATGGAAAAATATTCCATGCTCATGGGTTGGCAGGATTAATATAGTTAAAATGGCCATATTGCCAAAGGCAATCTACAGATTCAATGCAATTCCCATCAAAATCCCAACCCAGTTCTTCATAGAGCTAGAAAAAGCAATGCTCAAATTCATCTGGACAAACAAAAAACCCAGGATAGCTAAAACTATTCTCAACAGTAAAAGAACTTCAGAGGGATTCAGTATCCCAGACCTCAAACTTTACTACAGAGCAATAATGATAAAAACTGCATGGTATTGGTACAACGTCAGGCAAGCCAATCAATGGAATAGGATTGAAGACCCAGAAATGAACCCACACACCTATGATCACTTGATCTTTGACAAAGGAGCTAAAAGCATCAGTGGAAAAAAGATAGCCTTTTCAACAAATGGTGCTTGTTCAATTGGAGGTCAGCATGCAGAAGAATTCGAATTGATCCATTCTTATTTCCTTGTACTATGCTCAACTCCAAGTGGATCAAGGACCTCCACATAAAACCTGACACACTGAAACTAATCGAAAAGAAACTGGGGAAGACCCTTGAGGACATGGGCACAGGGCAAAAGTTCTTGAATAGAACACCAATAGCTTGTGCTCTAATATCAAGAATTGACAAATGGGACCTCATAAAACTACAAAGTTTCTGTAAGGCAAAGGACACTGTCAAAAGGACAAAACACCAATCAAGAGATTGGGAGAGGATCTTTACCAACGCTAAATCTGACAGAGGGCTAATATCTAATATATACAGAGAACTCAAGAAGGTAGAACCTAGAGAACCAAATAACCCCATTAAAAAGTGGGGTACCGAACTAAACAAGGATTTTTCACATGAAGAACTTCAGAGGGCTGAGAAACACCTTAAGAAATGTTCAACATCATTAATCATTAGGGAAATGCAAATCAAAACAACCCTGAGATTTCATTTCACACCAGTCAGAATGGATAAGGTCAAAAACTCAGGAGACAGCAGGTGCTGGCAAGGATGTGGAGCAAGAGGAACACTCCTCCACTGCTGGTGGGATTGTAAAATGGTGCAACCACTTTGGAAATCAGTCTCGCAGTTCCTCAGAAAACTGGGCATGACACTTCCAGAGGACCCTCGCATATACCCAGAGGATTCCCCAGCATGTAATAAGGACACATGCTCCACTATGTTCATAGCAGCCTTATTTGTAGTAGCCAGAAGGTGGAAACAACCCAGGTGTCCCTCAACAGAGCAATGGATACAAAAAATGTGGTATATTTTAAACAATGGAGTACTATTCAGCCACTAGAAACAATGAATTCATGAAATTCGTAGACAAGTGGATGGAGCTGGAGAACATCATACTAAGTGAGGTAACCCAGTCTCAAAAGATCAGTCATGGTATGCACTCACTGATAGGTGGATAATAACCTAGAAACTTGGAATATGCAAGAAATAATCCACATATTAAATGATGTCCCAAAAGAACAGAGGAGTGGACCCTGGTTCTGGAAAGACTCAGTGCAAGAGTATAGGGGAATTCCAGAACAGGGAAGTGGGAAGTGGTGGATGGAAGAATAGGGGGATGGAAGAGGGCTTATGGGACTTGTGGGGATTGGGGACCCAGAAAATGGGAAATCATTTGAAATGTAAATAAAGAATACATCGAAGAATAAAAACCTCAGGAGACAGCAGGTGTTTCCTGAGTCTCCTTGGCCTGAGTCTTCAAGCAAGCGAGCAGAGAAAGAGGAACACTCCTCCACTGCTGGTGGGATTGCAAGCTGGTACAACCACTCTGGAAATCAGTCTGACTATTCCTCAGAAAACTGGGCTTGTCACTTCCGGAGGACCCTGCTATACCATTCTTGGGCATATACCCAGAGGATTCCCTGGCATGCCATAAAGTCACATGCTCCACTATGTTCATAGCAGTCTTAGTTATAACAACCAAAGCTGGACAGACCCCAGGTGTCCCTCAGTGGAGGAATAGATACAGAAAATGTGATATATTTACACAATAGAATACTACTCAGCAATTAAAAACAATGAATTCATGAAATTTTTAGGCAAATGGGTGGAACTGAAAAATATCATCCTAAGTGAGGTAACCCAATCACAAAAGAATACACATCGAATGCAATCACTGATAAGTGGATATTAATTAGCCCAGAAGCTCTGAATAGTCAAGACACATTTAGTATATCAAATGATTCCCTAGAAGAAGGTAGGAGAGTGCCCTTGTCCTAGAAAGGCTTGATCTAGTATTGTAAGCGAATACCAGGACAGAGAAATGGGAAGGGGTAATAGGGGAATGGGTGGAGAGAAAAGGGCTTATGGGACTTATGGGGAGGGGGAACTGGGAAAGGGAAAAGCATTTGGAATATAAGCAAAGAATATAAAAAAAAATCAAAGAGCAAGTCAATTACCCCTATTATATTGTGGTATATGGTGAACAATCTATTTCAACCAGGAGTTTTGCAAGGTTTCAAAAGGCCAACATCCAACAGGGTAAACATCCAATTCTGTAGTTGCATGACTAGTATGTGGGACACATGGTGCCATGATATAATCTCTCCTACAAGACTTTTTTTTTGTCTTTTTTTTATTCGATATATTTTTTATTTACATTTTAAATGATTTCCCCTTTTCTAGCCCCCCACTCCCCGAAAGTCCCATGAGCCCCCTTTTCTCCCCCTGTCCTCCCACCCACTCCTTCCCCATTCCCCGTTCTGGTTTTGCCCTATACTTCTTCACTGAGTCTTTCTAGAACAAGGGGCTACTCCTCCTTTCTTCTTGTACCTCATTTGATGTGTGGATTATGTTTTGGGTATTCCAGTTTTCTAGGTTAATATCCACTTATTAGTGAGTGCATACCATGATTCACCTTTTGAGTCTGGGTTACCTCACTTAGTATGATGTTTTCTAGCTCCATCCATTTGCCTAAGAATTTCATGAATTCATTGTTTCTAATGGCTGAATAGTACTCCATTGTGTAGATATACCACATTTTTTGTATCCACTCTTCTGTTGAGGGATACCTGGGTTCTTTCCAGCTTCTGGCAATTATAAATAGGGCTGCTATGAACATAGTAGAGCATGTATCCTTATTACATGGTGGGGAATCCTCTGGGTATAAGCCCAGGAGTGGTATAGCAGGATCTTCTGGAAGTGAGGTGCCCAGTTTTCGGAGGAACCGCCAGACTGATTTCCAGAGTGGTTGTACCAATTTGCAACCCCACCAGCAGTGGAGGAGTGTTCCTCTTTCTCCACATCCTCTCCAACACCTGCTGTCTCCTGAATTTTTAATCTTAGCCATTCTGACTGGTGTAAGGTGAAATCTCAGGGTTGTTTTGATTTGCATTTCCCTAATGACTAATGAAGTTGAGCATTTTTTGGACAAAGAACAGACATAAAGTGTTCTTTCCAATAAAGTCCTACAAATCTTCACTTATGACAGTGCTTTTCATATTTTATATATTAATATTATAAAATAATTTTCTCTTCCCTTTCTTGTTTCCAAACTATTGCATGACTTATCAACACATATATTCTTTCTGGTTCATATGCTCTTTTCTTCCATTATTACTACATCCAGATACATAAATAAAAATTGCTCAGTCCATATATTGTTCCATTTAGGAGTATTTACTCACAATGACCATTTGGTATTGAATAACTGCTTGATGTACTTCTCCCACAGTCAGCATTCCTTAGCATTCTTTGTATAGGGTTGAGGACTCTTTGAGCTTTCCTTGTTTCATGTTAGAATGTCTATTGGTGTCTATACCTAGCTCATGCTTAGACAACCATGTTGGTTAGATTTCACATGTGTAGCATCCACATCACCTAGGAGACATCTTACAGCAAAATCTCTGTTCCTTTAGTTTAGTGATCATCAATATTCCTAATGCTCTGCAACTCTTTAATTTACTTCCTCACTTTGTAGTGATATCTATCCATAAAATTATATCATTGCTAATCATAACTTTAATTTAGATACTGTTATGAATGACAATGAAAATTTCTCATATTCAGTCTAAGCAATCCCTGTGAATGGGCCATGAACCTCCAAAGGGTCATGACCCCCAGGTTAAGAAACACTGCACTAGCTTTTTATATCCTCTGTTTCTTGGTGCTTCCTTGGATGCAGGGATTTTGTGGTAGTTGGGACTGAACTCCACATCTTTGTATTTTAATTGGTTGTGGGTTTTGATAATGGTCTCCTTTTAAATATGAATTCCAAATAAATATCAACTATGAGTATTTACAAAGTTGTATTTTCTCACTATTTTCTAGTTGTTTAGAATATATCACCTTCTATTTCAAAATGCAGTGTATGGTTTATAATAGAGTTTTGTGGGGAAACCCTGTGAATTAAGGTCAAATTCTAACATGTTTCACTAGCTTCTCTGAGTTCTATGCAAACTCTAACCAATGATTTTCATTTACTCTGAAAATGCTTTCTCACTCTCCAAGGATCATATGTAGCCATGGTTACCCCAAAATGTGTATGCATACAAGACCACCCAAAATAAAGGTATCCACACAATTTAAGATTGTCTCAGAGAGCTGTTTAATTGAAGACTATTAAAGAAGGCATTTACCTAAAAGAGCTTTAGCACCAAAATCTCAAGCTAAGTCCCCATCCACTCTACCCACTCCCAACCAGGATTCAGAAGAAACACAAAACATTATCCTCGCAGTTGGTGTGCAGTGTTATATGGACACCCTGAGAGGAAGGAAGGGAAAGACATAGAAATACAGCTAGATCTCCAACCTCCTAAACACATACCACAGTGCCCAAGGCCTTGGCCATGAATTCTGATTGTAAGTTTGTGACTGGTCTAATTTAAAAGGTCCATCATCACCATTCCTGGCATTTTGTTTTGCTTTGTTTGTCTTCTGTTTCTCTTTTATGTTCAGAAAACAAAAAGCAATGAGACAAAAATACTGTTAAAATAATTAACCTTACTTATCTTTTCTGTGACTTTTACATTTATATCAATATAACAAATCTATTTTTCTTATCCTGTAATTTCTTTAATTTTTTTTATTTGGTCTTACAAAGTTCAAAAGGAGCCTTATTTTCATTTGTATCTTTGTTGGTTCTCTCAAATTCAACAATATAACCTCCTGCTTTATTGGTTTAGTCCTGTGAAGTTCTGTCCTGGTTTAATAACTAACCATAGTCCTCTTCTCACTTGACATCCATCCACTCTGCAGTTTTGCATTGTGGGGTGCTCATTCTAGAAGAGTAGAGTGAGAACCTACTGGGATAGGTTACGTTTCTGTTTCATTATTTGTCTCCTTCTCTTGAGATGAGCAACATATTTAAAATTGGTGAATTAATATAATCAAAGTGTGTTATGTATGTTTGTGGAAATTTTTATGTAAATTTTATGCTGAAACCCATAATTTTAATTAATATCTCTGTCCTACTTTCGTTTACATTGCTGTTATAAACAACATGAACAATAGCATTTAGGTAGAAAGAGTATATTTGTCTTATACATCTTGATAACAGCTAATCACTGAGGGAAGTCATCACAAGAATTTAAGTAGGAACAAAAGCAGAAACAAGATAAGAAGTTTGACTTATTCTCCAATGTCATGTTTGGCAATCTTGTCTGTATTTTTATGGACCGATCACCAGCTCAGGATGGCATTAACCACAGTAGGCTAGACCCACCATCATTAAACATTACTGGAGAAAATGCCCCACAGACTTTCCTACACACCCAAATTTCTAAACATGCCCTCTATCTTCTCAGAAATGAGGTGTTCAGGTTTGTCATAGAAACAGCCCACTTTCTGGTATTAATTTGTTTCTTGAATTAATTCTATTACTGCAATGAATTCCATTACCAAAAACAAGTTGAAGAAGAAGGAGTTCATTTCATCACATAGCTTATATTTGATCATGATTTGATCATGATAAAGTTTGGGTAGCACCTGAACATGGAAATTGAAACAGAGTCCACAGGGTTATTAGTACTTGTTGTCTTGCCCTGCATGGCTTGCTCAGTCTCCTTACCCTTGACTACAACAGCCCAAAGTGGGCTGTGCCATACAGCTTCAACCATTAATAATGAAAATATGCTACTGTCCAATATGATAAACTCATTTTTGTTAGTTGAGTTTCTTTACTCCCAGAGAAATTTACTTCAGTCATGGAGAGTAAAAATAATTTGTACAATATCCTAAGATGTTTTAAAGGTTTTTTAAAAATGAAAATGTAGATATATTTTCTGCCTTCCAAAATCCTTCCTGAATATTTTATTCAAGTTAATATTTTGTTATACTATTATGTGTGGAGAGGTAGGACAAATACTACAATTGGTTGTTACAAATATGTCCTATCCATTCACATTGAGGTAGTGAGAGGTCAGTGATTGGAGGGGAGAGAGGAGGAGAAGCTAAGAGAAGTGAAAGGAAGAGAGACAGAGAGGCTGGAGGAGGAAGGAGACACGTGGATATCCAAATGGCTTCAGACAGATTTCTGGGGTTTTGGAGAGGTTAGAAATATTGGGATAAGAGATTATCATTGTAAATTGGCTTTATAAAATTGGGAGTTTTTTTTAAATAAATATATTTGGTTAACTATTCAAGAGTCATGAATTTACCAGATACTTGAAAGGAGTGGTACAAAGGCCTGAAGAGGTGGTACTCTTTATTAATTATTCTCCCACTACAATTGGTTTTAAACTTTTATAAATATTTAATATTGCTAAAGTATAAATGTTATCAGAATAGTGTTTATGAATATGTGAAGTGGTGGTTACTTTGGTACACACAGAAAATAAGTTCACAAGGAAAAACAACTTTAAGGTGATTGTATAGCTTTCAATCTGGGAAAAACATATTTCTCTAAACACAAATGATGCTAATAAAAAAATCAACCAAGAAACATAGGCAAAAGCAGCAGAAAGTGTGGAGTATGAGTATGCTCCATAATCACTATTTCTTCTTTCTCCAGAAATATCTGGAACCCTTTCTAGGAGGAGATAGTGGCCTTTGTTTTGGATTATTTTCCACTCATGTGTATAGAAAAAACATCGTTAGCAATCTCCAGAGAAGCATGCTATGCAACAGTGGGCAGCTGCTAGTGTGATATTTGAACGTGATTTGAGGCAGCACCAAAACATAAAATTTCAGATAAGCTTCACTTCACTGATAGAATATACTACTTTATATTTTAACTGTAAGTTTACGCTTTTATCAAAACAATATAAATTATACATTCATTTGTTTGTTAGCACAGCACTACAAAATTGTCTTCATTTTTGCACATTGTACTGTGAAGTGATTGCTTGGAAAACACTGATAGGAAATTTTGTTATTTTCTTCTGTTTTTCTGTCTTGGATAGCATTGTGCCCTGTAAGGAATATTTGGATATTCTCATTTATAAACAATAAAAAGTGTACAAATAATATTTATTTGTATCTCAAAGAATAAAAACATAAAATAATAATCAATTTTACCTTCTAATTTACATGATCATATACATGAGTGTTTGTGTTTTCATCATTTTCTGAAGACTATTTGGAGAAGTTTTTTTTATTTAGCTAACACTCACATTGCTAATGACCTATTGGCGATTAAACCTAAAATCATGATAAGGAATACTTCTGAAGAGTATTGTTTATTTAATTATGTTAGTGGATACCCATGGATGGTCAAACTCCTGACTGTGCATACAAGGCAATTAAAATTTGCAATTTTCAACACATCAGTATTCAACAATGAAATGTTCATTTTAAGAATTTGTAAAGTAAGGGCATACAATGAGTAAAGTAATGGTAACTGCTGCATTTAAAAGGGAGTAATACTAAAAAATGACAATTAAGCAAAGAAGAAAAAATATGCCTGGTGTATATGGTTAAGAAGATAGTCAGATGCTGGCAGTAAATGCAGTTAAAAGAGAAATAAAGTTAAATGAATATATGTGTTAAAGATGATGTTATAGTTGAAGAACAGCAAGTTATGCATTACATAACAAAAGTAGATGAAAAAGCATTACTTACAGTATAATTATCCAGTTATTAGCAACAACAAACAGATTTTATATATTATGAATACAGAATTATGGTCCATAATGATTTGTAGTATTTGGTGCAAATATATAATTCCAAAATATGTAAAACATTTGATGACAGGTCAGTTACAAAATTAAAATAAAAAATGAATTTAAGTATTGGTAATAATAGTAGTAAATTTATTTTAAAACACATGCTCATTATACCTTTGTGGATATGAGTATGTTTGATTTACAAACTTATTGTATGAAATAGTCATATGTTCATCATCATCAAATTGAAATGTAGAGCCATTTCTCCCGGCTTCAGAGCAGTGAAGTGACAGAGCTCAGGGTGTATCCCCATAGACCAACATCACATCTGTTTCTTTACACTGATTTTCATATTTTATCATCATTTAGAGAAGAAAAATAGTAAAAGATATGGAAAACAGATGTTAAGTCTTGATCTTTCATTGAGCAATCATTCACCAGACATTTATTTATAGTGGGAATAAGTTAACTAAGAAATAAATAGAATGAGCTGTCTTTCAAATATACAGAACTGCTGATAATAAACATAACATTTTAGGTCAGACAATGAGAATGTGGTAAGCAAGGTATGACAGCGGCTTGATCTATTTGACAGGCTTGCACTTTAAAACTTGAAGTACAACCTGATCAGGAAACCCTGTTCATTTGAACATGTGCAACCTGCCATCAGGAAACAGTATGAATGATTCTGGCCCATTTTACAAGAACTATGATCCTTCCAGAGAAGTGAAAGTCTCCATATATCAACTCTTGAAGTTATATTAGCATTCATTGAAAGCAGACAATAAATGCTATAATGATTTCGGACAATGAAATAAGAAATACTGAAGAGATGAAATTGTAGAAATTTTTTGAGTAGAACATGAGACAGGAGAGACCTGAATATAACAACTTCAAAAGCTTTCTATAGGTTTCCATAAATGCTATAAATAAAACCCATTTCTAAATCAGCTGACAATCTCTAAAACTTGGAAAAGATGGGCAGCAAAATGTGAAAGTGAAAACTTCCTCAGTTTGACAGGATGTTAGAGACAACTCTCTAACAACTGTATATATATATATATATATATATATATATATATATATATATATATATATAATATATATATTAGCTGTATGTATACTTATACAACTTATTATATGTATGCATACATACACACACACACATATATGTGTGTGTGTGTGTGTGTGTGTGTGTCTGTGTAATGAGTATATATTATATATATTTGGGTTAAATATACCTGAGTTTAGAAAAGAATCAAGGCCTTCCTGTCTCCACCACAGGAATGGGAACAGCCTCAGCCATAGTGCGCCATCCCCAAGCAGTGCAGGAAGCGAGCTATACACCCAGCAGCCAGCTAGGAAGAGGCAGCCTGCACAGGTTGAGTGTGGCCCTGCAGAGTGGAGGATCCAATCCAGAGGCCTCTGGCAAGAATCTTCTGGTATCCACCTCTGGATCAGGAACAGCCTTGGCCACAGCACACCATCTCCATGCAGTACAGGAAGCCAGCTATATACCCAGCAGCCAGTGAGGAGGAGACAGCCAGTACAACCTGCATCCAGAACTGATCGGGGACACAGAGGCACATACCCAAAAACAGCTACAAGAGAGTGGGTCTTGGCTGTCATATTTGTTTCTGTGACTGTGCAACAGATTGGTAGGCAGGATTCACCAGAGTAGAGGATCACTTAGGACACACTGCACCAGGACTCCACCTGCACCTAGGAATTCTGCAGCATCATAGCAATTCTCGCCAGGAGAAAGCAGCTTACCCAAGGTTGCTGAGATAAGCCTACAGTCACAAACACAGGAGGAGCAAGCTACAGCCAGTGACAGCAGGCCAAACTAACACCAGAAATAAACAGATGGCAAAAGGTGAACGTGGGAGTGTTGCTAACAGAAATCAATGCAATATAGCACCATATGAACCCAATTTTCCCACAACAGCAAGTCCTGGAAACCCCAAAACACCAGGAAAGCAAGATTTGGATTTAAAATCACAGGTTATGATGCTGATGGAGGGCATCATGGAGGGCTTCAAGAAGGACATAAATAACTCCCTTAAAGAAATACAAGAGAACACAAGTAAACAGAGAGAAGCCCTCAAAGAATTAAGGGAAAACACAACATAACAGGTGAAGGAATTAAACAAAGCCATCCAGGATCTAAAGAAGGAGGTAGAAACAATAACGGAATCACAAAGGGAGACAACTTGGGACATAGAAAATCTAGGAAAGAAGTCAGGAGTCATGGATCCAAGCATCTACAACAGAATACAAGAGATGGAAGAGAGAATCTCAGATGCAGAAGATACCATAGAAAGCACTGATACAAGAGAAAATGAAAATGAAAAATGCCAAAAGTTCCTGACCCAAAATATCCAGGAAATCTAGTACAAAATGAGAAGACCAAACTTAAGAATTATAGGCATAGAAGAGAGTGAAGAACTCCAACTGAATGGGCCAGTAAATGTCTTGAACAAAATTATAGAAGAAAACTTCCCTAACCTAAAGAAAGATATGCCCATGAACATACAAGAAGCCTACAGACCTCCAAATAGATTTGACCAGAAAAGAAACTCATCCAGTCACATAATAATTAAAACACCAAATGTACTTAACAAAGAAAGAATAATAAAAGCAGTAAGGGGAAAAGGTCAAGTAACATATAAAGTAGACCTATCAGAATTACACTGGATTTCTCACCAGAGACAATGAAAGTTAGAAGAGCCTGGGAAGACATCATGCAGACTCTAACACAAATACCAACCCAAACTGCTATGTCCAGAAAATCTCCCAATTATCATAGATGGAGAAACCAAGTTTTTTCATGACAAAAACAAATTTATACAGTATCTTTCCACAAATCCAGCCCTTCAAAGGATAATGAATGGAAAGCACCAACAAAGGGAGGGAAACTACACACAAGAAAAATCAAGAAAGTAATCTCCTTTCAACAAACCCAAAAGAAGATAACAACACAAACATAAAAATTACATCAAAAATAGCAGGAAGCAACAATCACTGTTCCTTAATATCTAACATCAATGGATTCAATTCCCCAATAAAAAGACAGATGAAAAACTGCATTTGTAAACAAGACCCAACATTTTGCTGCATAATGGAAATGCATCTCAGTGTCAAAGACAAACACTACCTAAGAGTAAAAGTCTGGAAAACAGTCCTCCAAGCAAATGGTCCCAGGAAACAAGCTGAAGTAGACGTTCTAATATCAGATAAAATAGACTTTCAACCAAAAGTCATCAAAAAAGATACAGAAGGCCACTTTATACTCATCAAAGGAAAAATTTACCAGGAAGAACTCTCAATTTTGAACATCTATGCCCCAAATACAAGGGTACCTGCATTCATAAAGGAAACCTTACTAAAGCTTAAATCATATATTGCATTCCACACAATAATTGTAGGGGGCTTAAACACGCCACTCTCTTCAATGGACAGATCAGGGAAAAACAAACTAAACAGAGTCACAGTGAAACTAACAGAAGTTTTGGACCAAATGGACTTAATAGATATCTATAGAATATTTCTTCCTAAATCAAAAGGATACACCTTCTTCTCAACACCTCATGGTACTGTCTCGAAAATTGACCATATAACTGGTCACAAAAGAGACCTCAACATATATAAGACAATCAAACTAATTCCATGCCTCCTGTCAGATCACTATGGAATAAGGTTCATCTTCAAGTGCAACAAAAACAAACAAACAAACAAAAAGCCCACATACACTTGGAAACTGAATAATTGTCTACTCAATGATACCTTGGTCAAGGAAGAAATAAGGAAAGAAATCAAAGACTTTTTAGAATTTAATGAAAATGAAGGCAAAACATACCAAAATTTATGGGACACAATGAAAGCAGTGCTAAGAGGAAATATCATAGCTCTGAGTGCCTACAAAAACAAACTGGAGAGAGCATACACTAGCAGTATGAAAGAACACTTGAATGCTTTAGAACAAAAAGAAGCTAATACACCTAAGAGGAGTACAAGGCAGGAAATCATGAAACTCAGGGCTGAAATCAGCCATGTTGTGTCATGTCCACCTTCGCCAGCAAAGATTACATGACACAAGGAGTTTCTTCCTTAAAATGGTTTTATTTGGGAAACCTTGAATTGAGCTTATTTCTTCTATTGGCGGCCCCAGGCTCTCTGCCAGCCTGACCTTAAGTACCCTAGCTAGCCTCATTTGCCCAGGGAGATAACCAGCTGTATTCTCATAGGTGAACTCAGTGAGTTCTTCATTAGCATGTGAGTGAGATAAGGAATGCAGCACTCTGCGCATGTGTTCCAGTGATTTACTACCAGGGAGCAGCATGTGGCCAGCGCCATCTTGTAACAGAGAAGAACAAAGGGTGGCTCACTACAATGTTGAAACAAAAAGAACTATATAAAGAATCAACAAAAGTAGGAGCTAATTCTTTGAGAAAATCAACAAGATAGATAAACCTTTATCCAGACTAACCAGAGGGCACAGAGACAGTACACAAATTAGCAAAATCAGAAATGAAAAGGGTGATATAACAACAGAAACTGAGGAATCCAAAAAAAAAATATCATATCCTACTACAAAAGCCTATACTCAACAAAACTGGAAAATCTGGATGAAATGGACAATTTCCTAGACAGATACCAATTACCAAAATTTAATCAGGATCAAATAGACCATCTAAATGGACCCATAACCCCTAATGAAATAGAAGTGGTCACTGACAGTCTCCCAACCAAAAAAGCACAGGACCAGATGGCTTTAGTGCAGAATTCTATCAGACATTCAAAGGAGACCTAATGGCAATACTCTTCAAATTATTCCACAAAATAGAAACAGAAAGAACATTACCCAACTCATTCTATGAAGCCACAATTTCACTGATAACAAAACCACACAAACATCCAACAAAAAAAGAGAACATTAGACCAATTTCCATTATGAATATCGTTGCAAAAATATTCAATAAAATTCTTGCCAACTGAATCCAAGAACACACCAAAGCAATCATTCACGATGATCAAGTAGGCTTCACCCAGGGATGCAGGGATGGTTCAATATACCGAAATCCATCAATGTAATCCAATGCATAAACAAATTCAAAGAAAAACCACATGGTCAGTTCATTATACGCTGAACAAGCATTTGACAAAATTCAGCATCCTTTCATGTTAAAGGTCTTGGAAAGAACAGGAACTCAAGGCCCATACCTAAACATAATAAAAACAATATACAGCAAACCAGTAGCCAACATCAAACTAAATGGAGAGAAACTTGAAGCAATCCCTCTAAAATCAGGGACTAGACAAAGTTGTCCTCTCTCTCCATATTTATTCAACATAGTACTTGAAGTTATAAGAAGAACAATTAGACAACACAAGGAGGTCAAAGGAATACAAATTGGAAAGGAAGAATTCAAACTATCATTATTTTCAGATGATATAATAGTATACTTACCCAACCAAAAACTCCACCACAGAACTCCTACAGCTGATAAACAACTTCTGCAAGGTGGCTGGTTATAAAATTAACTCAAGCAAATCAGTTGCCTTCCTATACTCAAAGTATAAACAGGCTGAGAAAGAAGTTAGGGAAATGACACCCTTCACAATAGCTACAAGCAATATGAAGTATCTTGATGTGAATCTAACCAAACAAGTGAAAGATCTGTATGACAGGAACTTCAAGTCTTTGAAGAAAGAAATCAAAGAAAAATTCAGAAGATGGAAAAATCTTCCTTGTTCTTGGATTGACAGGATTAATATTGTAAAAATAGCCATCTTGCCAAAAGTAATCTACAGATTCAATGCAATCCCATCAAAATCCCAACTCAATTCTTCTTAGACTTAGAAAGAGCAATTCTCAAATTCATCTGGAATAACAAAAAGCACATGATAGCTAAAACTATTCTCAACAGTAAAAACTTCTGGGGGAATCAGTTTTCCTGACCTCAAGAGTACTACAGAGAAATTGTGTTAAAAACTGCATGGTATTGGTACCATGACAAGCAAGTAGATCAATGGAATAGAATTGAAGATCTGGAAATGAACCCACAGAATTATGGTCACTTGATCTTTGATAAAGGAGCTACAACCATCCAGTGGAAAAAAGATAGCCTCTTCAACAAATGGTGCTGGTTCAACTGGAGGTCAGCATGCAAAAGAATGCAAATTTATCCATTCTTATCTCCTTGTACTAAGCTCAATCCAAGTGGTTCAAGAACCTCCACACTGAAACTAATAGAAAAGAAACTAGGGAAGACCCTTGAAGATATGGGCACAGGAAAAAATTTCCTCAAGAGAACAGCAATAGCTTATGCTCTAAGATCAAGAATTGACAAATGGGACCTTATAAAATTACAAAGCTTCTGTAAGGCAAGGGACATTGTCAAAATGACAAAATGGCAACCAACAAATTGGGAAAAGATCTTTACCAACACTACATCTGACAGAGGCCTTAGATCCAAGATATACAAAGAACTCAAGAAGGTAGACTCCAGAGAGCCAAATATACCCCTTAAAAATGGGGTACAGAGCTAAACAAAGAATTTTCACCTGAGGAATATCAAATGGCTGAGAAGCACCTAAAGAAATGTTCAACATCCTTAGTCATCAGGGAAATGCAAATCAAAACAACTTTGAGATTTCACCTCACACCAGTCAGAATGGCTAAGATCAAAAAGTCAGGAGAAAATAGGTGCTTGTGAGGTTGAGGAGAAAGAGGAACACTCCTCCACTGCTGGTGGGGTTGCAAGCTGGTACTACTACTCTGGAAGTCGTTCTGGTGGTTCCTCAGAATACTGGGAATGATAATTCCAGAGGACCCCACTATACCACTCTGGGGCATATACCCAGAATATTCCCCAGCATGTAATGAGGATACATGCTCCACTATGTTCATAGCAGTCTTATTTATAATAGCCAGAAGCTGGAAAGAAGCCAGATGTCTCTCAGCAGAGGAGTGGATACAGAAAATGTGTTATATATACACAATGGAGTATTATTCAGCCATTAGAAACAATGAGTTCATGAAATTCTTAGACAAATGGATGGAGTTGGAGAACATCATCCTAAGTGAGGTAACCCACTCTCAGAAGAACACTCATAATATGCACTCACTGATAAATAGATATTAGCCTAGAAACTTGGAATACCCAAGACACAATTCACATATCAAATAATGCCCAAGAAGAAGGAAGGAGTGGCCCCCAGTCCTAGAAAAGCTCAGTGCAGAAGTGTCTAGGAATACCAGGACGGGAAAGTGGGAAGGGGTAGATTGAGGAACAGTGGGAGGGAAAGGGCTTATGGGACTTACAGGGAATGGGGATCCAGGAGAGGGAAAATCACTTGAAATGTAAATAAAAAATAAATCGAATAAAAAAAGTGTTTAAAATGTAAAAAAAAGCATCAAGAGTAATGTGTGTGTGTGTGCGTGTGTATGTTTACTTAAGATCTCTACCTCAGAGATATTCCTTTCTGCATTCCATTTTACTTTTTAAACAAAGTTTTCCATGAAATGCAAGCACATTGATTGAATTGTTGTCAATTGAGGTCGCAGGGACCTCTATACACCAACTCCCTGATTTTGTTAGAGGTGCATTCAGTGCCTGGCCTTTGCGTGAATTCTGTTAATCTAACTCAGGTTTTCATGCTTGTAAAGCAAGCATTTTCCCACCCAAAATATAGGCAACCCTATATTTTATCAGTAGAACAAAACTAGCTTAGTCATGCTAAGACAAAATGGCTCAGTAAGTCAACATCTGGCTAGACAAAAAAAGATCAACAAAAGTTTTAAAGAAATATAATGTGTAGAATATTCAAATTGTCTGATATTAAAACATTGTTCTAAAACCATAAGGGAATTACAAAATGTGTCTCAACATTAGAATAAAACTAAATTATACACATAGATTTCAAATGAAAAATATGAGTTGTAAAAAAAAACTGAGATATGTATAAATGCTGGAAACACTTTTACAAAAATATATCTACAATAATGGATTTGACATATATATATATATGCAAAGCCAGTCAAAATTATTGTTAAACTTAATCTAAAATACACAGGCACCTGTGTCTAAAATACACTAGCCTCTGGTTCCTGACATTAACAATAACGCCTAGGATGTAATGGGATACATGACAAAAAATTGTTCTAATATCTGCCATTTTATTTCAGTTCTGAACTCTTTGTAATTTCATGAATTGTACAGGCATCTTTGATGCTCTGTTGATTTCCAAGCTTTTGCATATCCACAGGGAAATTGTTGGTGTTCAGTAAAACTAAGCATGATGTCAGAATTTACACCTTCCTGTCAAATTTCTGATCTCTTAAGAATAAATAGTTAATGACTAATATTTTAGCTGATCATAAATGATCAAAAATGACTATGTAATGAAGTGCCAAAACAAGACAAACCAACAAACAAAACACTAAAACAACAGGATTTATTGATTTCTAGGTCGCTGAAAAGAGTGAGGTATACAGAATTAGAAAGAAGAGCATAGAAAGCGCCTTCTTTATTCCTGCCTCCATTCCATATTCCTTCCCTCAATGTGCTTGCCTGCAGTCACTGTAGTAGCCATCACAATAAGTGTGTGAAAATAATTATTTTCATATGATCTTTATGATGTTCTAGAAAATTAGTCAGAAGAAAAAGCACAATACAAATTATTGTTTCAAATTTTGTGGGCACAATGCAGGGCATAACTTGGCTTTTGCCCTATTACCTGATGACACATTTGTGAGACAGAAACATTCTTCATCTTGTCTAGAGAACCTATAACAGACAGTGTGAGGAATGAGTCAGGGAATAAGTTGTGCAATGAACACTAGAGAGTGGTTTGGTGTGGAGTGTAAGGAGAAATATTTAGTTTCTGTGTGTTCTGCAAATATTATGAGTATTAGATATGGAATAGTGTAGCAGAAAAGCCTATTGATATATTTCTTCCATTTATATACATACAATAAATATCTGACTTTCTCCAAACTTACTTTCAGTATCAACTCAATCAAAATCAAAGTTTCTTAAAATATTTTCAGATTTTAAAAGAATTACAAAGTTATGGGAAAATAAAACACAGGGAAGACAATATTTTTTGCAAGAAAAAGTCATGATGGTATCAAGCATCCAATTTTCTATATTTACAATATGTTTTGAATAATCAGGGCATTATCATAATGATGGATTGTATAGACCAGCAAAGTTAAATAAAGAGACTCTAAATAGAAGCTCATCTTCAATGTTGGAACAGATCACCATCTACATCCTCCCTTCCCTGCTCTGCTCAAATCTCCTGTAGGTCTGACAGGCCATCTCCTTAAACTCTCTTGCTCCAATCTTTGCTGAATTGCAGCCTCCAACTAGAGCAGGCATGTCCTGCTTAACTAAAAGCTATATCTGCTAGTAAACCAGGTTGGCTGCCCGCAGAACTAACTCTCTCTCTCTCTCTCTCTCTCTCTCTCTCTCTCTCTCTTTCTCTCTCGCTCTCTCACTCTCTCACTCTCTCGCTCTCTCTCACTCTTGCTCTTGCTTTCTCTATCTGTATTCCTCTTGATACAATACCTCAGCCTTGTGCCTATTCATCTCAACTGCAACAGTCTTCCATTCCTCATTCTCACATCCCCTATGGAGTATAGCCAACTTCCCCAACCCCTGCACCACATTTTTCTTGTAGCCAAAATCATAATACCAACTGCAGACATTCCATGTGAACTTGATGGATGAGCAGGCTAGTAAACGCAGAGAGAATGCAATCAGCACACATCACACTATCTGAAAATTCATAGAGGCAACAGAAAACAAAAATGACATCAAAAAAGAAAATTCTAAAAGTTAGCACATAGACCAAAAATTATCCCAAATCCAGATACCTAGATACCAGCTTAAGAACACAATCACCCCCAGATAAAAAAAGACACACTGAAACTTATAGCAAAGAAACTGGAGAAAAGCCTTGAGCACATGGGCTCAGGGAAAAATTTCCTGAACAGAACAACAATATCTGATGCTCTAAAATCAAGAATTGACAAATGGAACCTCATAAAATTACAAAGTTTCTGTAAAGCAAATGACTCTGTCAACAGGACAAAATGGCAACCAACAAATTGGGAAAAAATCTTTACCAACCCTACATCAGATAGAGGGCTAACATCCAAGATATACAAAGAACTCAAGAAGGTATACAACAGAAAGCCAAATAACCCTATTAAAAAATGGGGTACAGAGCTAAAAAAAGAATTTTCACCTGAGGAATATTGAATGGCTGAGAGGAACTTAAAGAAATGTTCAACATCCTTAGTTATCAGAGTATTGCAAATCAAAAGAACCCTGAAATTTGACCTCACACCAGTCAGAACGTCTAAGATGAAAACCTCAAGAGAAAACAAGTGCTGGTGAGGATGTAGAGAAAGGAACATTCCTCCCCTGCTGGTGGGATTGCAAGCTGGTACAACTATTCTGGAAATAAGTCTGGCGGTTCCTCAGAAAACTGGGAATGGTACTACTAGAGGATCCTGCTATATCACTCCTGGGCATATACTCAGAGGATTCCTTGTCATGTAATGCGGATACATGCTCCACTACACTCATGGCAGCAATATTTATAATAGCCAGCACCATTTTTTGAAAAGGCTATCTTTTTTCCACTGGATGTTTTTGGCTCCTTTGTCGAAGATCAAGTGACCATAGGTGTGTGGATTCATTTCTGGAACTTCAATTCTATTCCATTGGTCCACTTGTCTGTCACTGTGCCAATACCATGCAGTTTTTAACACTATTGCTCTGTAGTATTGCTTGGAGTCAGGGATACTGATTCCCCCAGAATTTCTTTTGTTGTTGAGAATAGTTTTAGCTATCCTGTGTTTCTTGTTATTCCAGATGAATTTGAGAATTGCTTTTTCTAACTCTGTGAAGAACTGAGTTGGAATTTTGATGGGGATTGCATTGAATCTGTAGATCGCTTTTGGCAAGATGGCCATTTTAACTATATTAATCCTGCCAATCCACGAGCATGGCAGATTTTTCCATTTTCTGAGGTCTTCTTTGATTTCCTTCTTCAGAGACCTGAAGTTCTTGTCATATAGATCTTTCACTTGTTTTGTTAGAGTTACACCACGATACTGTGGTGTGGCTATTGTGAAGGGTGTCGTTTCGCTAACTTCTTTCTCAGCCTGCTTATCCTTTGAGTATAAGAAGGCAACTGATTTGCTTGAGTTGATTTTATAACCAGCCCCTTTGCTGAAGTTGTTTATCAGCTGTAGGAGTTCTCTGGTGGAGGTTTTCGGGTCACTTAGATAGAGTATCATGTCATCTGCAAATAGTGATAATTTGACTTCTTCCTTTCCAATTTGTATCCCCTTGACCTCCTTATGTTGTCTAATTGCTCTAGCTAGAATTTCAAGTACTATATTGAAAAGATATGGAGAGAGAGGACAGCCTTGTCTAGTCCCTGATTTTAATGGGATTGCTTCAAGTTTCTCTCCATTTAGTTTGATGTTGGCTACCGGTTTGCTGTATATTGCTTTAACAATGTTTAGTTATGGGCCTTGAATTCCTGTTCTTTCCAATACTTTTAGCATGAAAGGATGCTGGATTTTGCCAAATGCTTTTTCTGCATCTAATGAGATGATCATATGGTTTTTTTCTTTGAGTTTGTTTATGTAGTGGATAGCATTGATGGATTTCCTTATATTGAACCATCCCTGCGTCCCTGCGTCCCTGGGTCAAGCCTACTTGATAATGGTGGATGATCAAGCTGAAAAGAAAGCAGATGTCCCTCAACGGAGGAATGGATACAGAAAATGTGGTATATTTACACTATGGAATACTAATCAGCTCTTAAAAACAATGAATTCATGAAATTCTTAGGCAAGTGGGTGGAACTGGAGAATGTTATCCTGAATGAGGTGAGCCAATCATAAAAGAACACTCATGTACTCACTGATAAGCAGATATTAGTCCAGAAGCTCAGAATACTCAAGAAAAAATTCACATATCAAATGATGCCCAAGAAGAAGAAAGGAGAGGGCCCTGGTCCTGGAAAAGCCCAATGCAGCAGTGTAGGGGAATACCAGGACTGGGAAGTGGGAAGGGCTTGATTGGGAAACAGGGAGAGGGAAGAAGGCTTATGGGATTTTCAGGAGGGGGGGGGTCCAGGAAAGGGGAAATCATTTGAAAATTAACTAAAGAATATATTGAATAAAAAGAAAAAAGAACGCAATCAATAACAGCTAGGACAATATGTTCCTAGGAGAGCTCAGCTCTTCTGTCATAGCAGATCCTGACTATTACAACACAGCAGAAGCACCAACAAAAGACCTTAACACCAACCGTATGAAGACAATAGAGGTTCGGAGTAGTTCTTCAAGAAACACAAATATTTGAAGAAAATAACTTCCTTAACAAAGCCAAGAAAACACACATAGTCAGACACACACCCCTCCCCCACACACACAACTTAAGAAAATGAAGAAAGCTTATTAAGATCTGAAAATATAAACATTTTCATACATAAAGAAAACATAAACATGGAGAATTCTGGAAATGAAAATAAAAGATCTTCACCAACCCTATACCCGAAAGAGGTCTAATATCCAACATATACAAAGAACTCAAGAAGTTAGAACCCAGAGAACCAAATAACCCTATTAAAAATTGGGGTACAGAGCTAAACAAAGAATTTTCACCTGAAGAACTTCAGAGGGCTGAGAGCACCTTAAGAAATGTTCAACATCATTAGTGATTATGGAAATGCAAATCAAAACAACCCTGAGATTTCACCTCACAACAGTCAAAATGGCTAAGATCAAAAACTCAGGAGACAGCAGGTGTTGGTGAGGATGTAGAGAAAGAGGAACACTCTTCCACTGCTGGTGGGATTGCAAGCTGGTACAAACACTCTAGTAATCAGTCTGGTGGTTCCTCAGAAAACTGGGCATGACACTTCAGGAGGACCCTGCTATACCACTCCTGGGCATATATCCAGAAGATTCCCCAGCATGTAGTAAGGATACATGCTCCACTATCTTCATAGCAGCCCTGTTTATAATAGCCAGAAGCTGAAAAGAACCCAGATGTCCCTCAATGGAGGAATGGATACAGAAAATGTGGTATATATACACAATGGAGTACTATTCTGCATTAGAAACAATAAATTCATGAAATTCTTAGACAAATGGATGGAGCTGGAGAACATCATACTAAGTGAGGTAACCCAGTCTCAGAAGAACACTCATGATAAGAACTCACTGATAAGCGGATATTAGCCTAGAAGCTTGGAATACCCAAGACACAATTCACATATCAAATGATGTCCAAGAATGCAAAAAATGTGGTATATCTACACAAAGGAGTACTATTCAGCCCATAAGAATTCATGAAATTCTTAGGCAAATGGATGGAGCTGGAGAACATCATACTAAGTGCGGTAAACCAGTCTCAAAAGATCAATCATGGTATGCACTCACTAATAAGTGGATATTAGCTTGGAAAACTGGAATATGCAAAACATAATCCACACTTCAAATGAGGTACAAGAAGAACGTAGGAGTGGCCCCTAGTTCTGGAAAGACCCAGTTTAGCAGTATAAGACAACCAGAACAGGAAAGTGGGAAGGGATGGGTGGGAGAACAGAGGGAGGGAAGGGAGCTTATGTGACTTTTGGGGAGTGGGGAACCAGAAAAGGGGAAATCATTTGAAATGTATATAAAAATATATATCGAATAAAATTTAAAAAAAAATGATGTCCAAGAAGAAGGAAGGAGTGGACCCTGGTTCTAGAAAGGCTCAGTGCATCAGTGTAGGGGAATACCAGAACAGGGAAGTGGGTAGGGGTGGATGATGGAACAGGGGGAGGGATGTGGGCTTATGGGACGTTTGGGGAGGGGTGATCCAGGAAAGGGGAAATCATATGAAATGCAAATAATGAATTTGTCAAATAATTTTAAAAAAAGAAAATATTAGGAATGCAAAGAGAAACTGCTGTGTCGAGCTTCACCAACATAATTCAAGAGATGGAAGAAAGAATTGAAGAATCTTCAGGCATTGAAGGTATGAGAGAAAATAGATTCATCAATTAAAAAAAGTTGCATCTAAAAAATATTTGAAAGAAAACATGCATGATGTCTGAAAAACTATGAAAAGATCAAACATAACAATAAATATAGAGGAGAAGAAGAAACCCACCTTAGAAGACCAGAATATATTTTCAACAAACTCAGAAGAAAAATTGCTAATGTAAAGAAAGTGATGGTTATAATAAAGCATATAAAACAACTGTCAGGTTGGGCCAGAAAAGAAAACTCCCTCCCTACTTAATAATAAAACCACTAAACATACAGAACAAAGAATAGATATCAAAAGTTGCAAGGAATAAGGTCTAAGCAACATATAAATTCATACCTACTAGAATTCCACCTTCACAGTGGAGACTATAAAAACCAGCAGGGCCTTGACAGAAATTCTACAGATTCTAAGATACCCCAGATAGAAGCAGAGACAAATATTTCCTGGTAATATTTTAGTATCAATGAATAGCAAAATATGACAGTCCATAATGCAGTCAAAATTAAACAATAACCATCTAAAAATCCAACCCTGCAAAAGGTCATAGAAGGAAATTTCCTCCCAAAGGTTTGTCACACTCTTGTCAACACAGGAGATAAATGATTTCACACTAGCAAAATTCAAATCAAAATACATAAACTCTCTCTTCCCTGTCTCTCTTTCTCTGTGTCACTGTCTCTGTGTCAGTGTCTTGCTATTCCTCTCTGTCTGTCTGTCTGTCTATCTGTCTTTGTCTCTCTGTTTATCTATCTCTGTCTCTCTTTGTCTCTCTGTCTCTTTCTCATACATATATATACACTGATACCACCACCACCACCACCAAGAACAACACCACCAGCACCAACTATCATGAATCAACAGTCAATGTTGATTGATATTACTAAATATAAATGGATTCAATTGTTCAAAAATGAGTTACAGACTAACATAATAAGTTCAAAATAGGATCCATCTTTCTGCTGTATGCAAGAAATACACCTCAACATAAAAGATATCGTTTCAGAATAAATAACTGGAAAAAGAAGTTATACTAAGCAAATGTTCCAGAGAAGCAAACTTTTGCAATCATTTTAATTTCTTATAAAATAGGCTTCAAATCAAAACTAATCAAAAGAAATAGGAAGGGACACTACATGTTCAAGAAAAAATACTCATCTATATGCCATTTCAATTCTTAACATCAATACTCCAGACAAAAGTGCGCACATGTTTTTTATATAATCACTGCTAGAACTTAAATTGCATATTAATTTACACATTAGTACTGGAATGCTTCAATACCCCACTCTAATGAATGGTGTGGTCATCAAGACAAAACTAAACACAGAAAAACTGGAGCTAACAGACACTATAAGCTAAATGGATCTAACAGATATCTGCAGAGTATTTTACCCAAAAGCAAAGGAAAACACCTTTGTCTCAGTGCCTCATAGAACATGAGCACATACTTAGAAACAAAGCAAGACTCAACAGATACAATTTTTACTGGCTAGTTTTGTGTGTCAACTTGACACAGGCTGGAGTTATTACAGAGAAATTAGCTTCAGTTGGGGATGTGCCTCCATGAGATCCAGCTGTGGGGCATGTTCTCAATTAGTGATCAAGGGGGGGGTCCTCTTGTGGGTGGTACCACATTTGGGCTGGTGCTCTTGGGTTCTTTAAGAGAGCAGGCTGAGCAAGCCAGGGGAAGCAAGCCTTAAGAAACATCCCTCCATGGCCTCTGCATCAGTTCCTGCTTCCTAACCTGCTTGATTTCCAGTCCTGGCTTCCTTTAGTGATGAACTGCAATGTGGAAGTGTAAGCTCAATAAACCCTTTCCTCCCCAACTTGCTTCTTGGTCATGATGTTTGAGCAAGAATAGAAACCCTAAGACACAATTGAAATAACTTCTTAAATTCTAAAATACAAGCATAGATTAAAGCAAAATTTCATCAAGAACAAAATGTCAGGCAGCTTACAAACTCCTGGAAACCGAACCCCTCTCTACTGAATGAAAATTGTTCAAGACAGAAATAAAAATTAGACTTTCTGTAATTCAGTGTAAATGAATGTACAACAATGATAAATTTAAGGGACAATGGTTGGAGAAAGAATGTCTACGAGTAAGTGCCTATATAAAGATATTGTTGAGGTCAGATACTAGCAAATCAACAGCAGACTTGAAAGCTCTATAACAAATGGAGAAGTGATCCGGGATTTCATTCCTGCAGAACCTATGCTTTCTTGTCATTCTGCCTGGATTGGGCTGTTTCAGTTTCCCCACTGACTTTCATTACAGGATGCAGAAACACCAAGAGATTCCCTAAAGGTTCTCCTGCACTCCAGACATAATCTATTTTACCTCCACCTGGGAGAAATAATCCAATTTCCCCATAGTACTCTGGAACAATCACCCCCCCACACCACCACCACCACCACTGTTATTCCTGTTTAAACCTGTTGGTTTGGGGAGTATGAGAAACCCAAAATAACCAGGGGGAAGCCTGAGCTTCTAATTCAATGGATTGTTTGTTGTGGCTCCTGGTATTAGTACCCTTCAAACAAAAGTCCAGTAGAATTTAAGGTCATTGTAATAGGAAGCAAAACTTTCCTAGTGAGCTACTAGGGGGTAATACTGAATGGAACTATTGTGTTTTTTAACCCTTCCTTCCTGGATCTGTGAATCCTGGTTATGGAGAAACATTAACATTAGTTGTACACTGATACAAATAACACACTGCCTTCTGGAGAACCTAAATAGCACTGTAACAGTGGCTTAAAAAGGCAATTTCAAATTTTTATCAGGCCAGCTGCTTCAGGAATTCCATAATTATGAACCACATGTAACCCATAGATTCCTTACATTTTTCTAGATCTGGCATCAGTTTCTGATGACAAGAAGAAGTAATACTGTGTAGAATACCAGCCTAGTGATTAACCTGTTCTCTAAGGCCTGGGATGATTGCTTTGGCAGAAGTATTGTAGAAAAAGGCAGAACTTTCATTAGAATAACCACCTGCTGCAGTATGGATGAAACACTGCTTTACTACAGTTGAAGTAATCTAATATTGTCACCCTAACACCAGGTCACCCTGGGAAATAATGCCATATCTGCGACTTAGTCTTTGTCTTTATTTTCTAGGCAAATCTATCACTCAACAGCAGATGTAGCTATATCAACCACGGTGAATAGACATCCCTGTTGTGAAGCCCAGGGAAAACACCCATCTTTACCACTTTGGCTACTTCATTTATGGGCCAAGTGGGCACTGCTAGGAATGGATGGAAAAAGATAGTGGCTGTCCACAGAATGGGTCATCCTATCTTCTTATTGAACTCCTCTTCATCTGAAATCACCTTCTGATGAACATTTACATGGAACACAAGTATCTTCATACTTTTTGCCCATTTGGAGAAATCTACCCAAATATTTCTTATCAAATTTCCAAATTTCCATGTGCCTGATCATTCAGCCAATTCATTGGCTACAGCCATTAATCAGTGAACAATTGTACCTCTGGCCATTTCCCCCATTCAAACAAACTATATGACAATACTTGCTGCCTAAAGTTCTAACCACTATGAAAATTTCCTTTGGCCAGTGCCTTCCAGAGTTGTACCAGAAAGAAGTTGTAATGGTACAGCTGTCTATGTCTGGGTGGTCCCCTACATAATGTGTAGAACCATCAGTAAACTAGGTCCTACTATTCTTTTCTTTAGTCAATCAATCATAGGGAACACCCCAATAATAGTACAGGTACATACTTGACAGTTGGTGGCATTGTAAAATGTAAGACAGTGATGGCCTAGAGCTTGTGACAGTGGGCAACCAGTAAGTGGTCTAGTAGGAGGTCCAAGTCATAAGAGGGAGCACATTTCTGACACTGTCTTCATAGCCATGATCCAGAAGCTGGATGGCTCAGAAACGTAGAGTAGAAAAAAAATGAGAATGATAAAAATGTCAATCAAATGATTCCTAATGTTAATTCTGTCATAATCATATTTTCAGTGCCTATCACAGGAGTCATTAGAGTGGCTTCCCACAGTAACAGATGGGAACAGATACAGAGGCCCATAGTCAACATTAGTTGGAGAACAGCGAACCTTGTATGAGAAAGGATTATAGGAGCCAGAGGTATAAAGAACACCAGGAGAACACAGTCCACAGAATCACCAGAGCAGGGTTAATAGAGATTAAAGCAATAACCACAGAACCTGCAGATATTTGTACAAATCCATCAGAAAATATGCTGTGTTTTTTTTGTTTTGTTTTGTTTTAATTTGATTTTGGGGTTGTTTCTTTATTTGTTTTACCTTAGGTTTCTTTTCTTTTTTTCTTTTCTTTATAAGATATTTGCTTTATTTACATTTCAAATGGTATCTCTTTTCTGCATTACCCCTCTGAAAATTACCTATCCCATTCCCCCTCCCGCTGTTCAGCTCCCCTTCAATTTCCTGACTTGCCTTCCCTTGTTCTGGGGTATTGAGCCTTCACAGTACCCAGAGAGTCTCTCTTCTCATTGATGTCTGGAGCGGTAATCTTCTCATATATATGCAGCTGGAGTCATGGGTCCCTCCATGTGTATTCTTTGGTTGCTGGTTTAGCCCCTGGGAGCTCTGGGGGTACTGGTTGGTACATACTGTTGCTCCTCCTTTGGGGCTGCAAACCTCTTCAGCATCTTGGGTCCTTTCTCTAGCTGCCCCATTGGGGAGCCTATGTTCATTCTATTGGTTGGCTGTGAGCCATGGATATTTTGTTTCACATTCCAATAAGGATCAAAGTATCCACACTTTGGTCTTTGTTCTTCTTGATCTTCATGTTATTTCTGAGTTGTTTCTTGAGTGTTACGAGGTTTTGGGCTAATATCCACTTATCAGTGAGTACATATGTTATGTGTTCTTTTGTGATTGGATTACCTCACTCAGGATAATATTTTCTAGCTCCATCCATTTGTCTCAGAATTTCATGAATTCGATGTTTTTAACAGCTTCGTAGCACTCCATTGTGTAAATGTATCACATTTTCTGTATTTATTCCTCTCTTGAGGGACATCTGGATTCATTCCAGCTTCTGGCTATTATAAATAAGGCTGCTATGAACATAGTGAAGCATGTGTCTTCATTACATGTCAGAGCATCTTCTGGGTATATGTCCAGGAGTGGTATAGCTGGATCCTCAGGTAGTACTATGAGCAATTATCTGAGGAATTTCCAAACTGATTTCCAGAGTGGTTTTACCAGCTTGCACTCCTACCAGCATTGGAGGAGTGTTCCTCTTTCTTCACATCCTCTCCAGTATTTGCTGTCCCCTGAGTTTTTTATCCTGGTCATTCTGACTGGTGTGAGGTGAAATCTCATGGTTGTTTTGATTTGCATTTCCCTTATGTTAGGATGTTGATCAAATTTTTATGTGTTTCTCAGTCATCTGATATTCCTCAATTAAGAATTCTTTGTTTAGCTCTGTACCCCATTTTTAATAGGGTTACTTGATTCCCTGGAGTATAACTTTTTGAGTTCTTTATATATATTAGATATTAGCCCTCTATTGGGTGTAGGAATGGTAAAGATCATTTTCTGATCTGTTGGGTCCCATTTTGGACCTATTGACAGTGTCCTTTACCTTACAGAAGCTTTGCAATTTTATGAGGTCCCATTTGTCAATTCTTGATCTTAGAGCTTAAGCTATTAGTGTTTTATTCAGAAAAATTTCCCCTGTACCCATGTGCTCCAAGTTCTTCTCCACTTACTCTTCTATTAGATTCAGTGTATCTGGTTTTATGTGGAGGTCCTTTTTCCACTTTGGCCTTGAGCTTTGTACAGAGAGATAAGAATGGATCAATTTTCATCCTTCTACATGTTGATTGCCAGTTAACCCAACACCATTTGTGGAAAATGTCTTTTTTCCACTGGATGGTTTTAGCTCCTTTGTCAAAGAGCAAGTGACCATATGTGTGTGGCTTCATTTCTAGGTCTGCAATTCTATCCCAATGATCTACCTTCCTGTCTCTGTACCAATACCATACAATTTTATCACTATTACTGTGTAGTAGAGTTTGAGGTCAGGGATGGTGATTCTGCCAGAAGTTCATTTATAGTTGAGAATAGTTTTCGCTATCCTGGGGTTTTTGTTAGTTCAGATAAATTTGGAAATTGCTTTTTTGAACTGTATGAAGAATTGAGTTGGAATTTTGAAGGGAATTTCATTGAATATGTAGATGACCATTTTTACTATAATAACCCTGCCAAACCATAAGCATAGGTGTTGTTTCCATCTTCTGAGATCTTCAATTTCATTCTTCAGGTGCTTGAAGTTCCTGTCGTACAGATCTTTCACTTGCTTGGTTAGAGTAAACCCACGGTTTCTTATATTATTTATGGCTATTATGAAGGATGTTATTTCCCTAATTTCTTTCTCAGCTTCTTTATCCTTTGAGTATAGGAAGGCTACTGATTTATTTGGGGTAATTTTATATCAAGTCACTTTGCTGAAGCTGTTTATCAGGTTTAGGAGTTCTCTGGTGGAACTTTTGGGGTCACTTAAGTATACTATATCATCTGCAAATGGTGATAGAGTGGGGTGTTGAAGTTTCCCACTATTGTATGTGGTGCAATGTGTGCTTTGAGCTTTATTAAAGTTTCTCTTATGAATGTTGGTGCCCTTGTATTTGGAGAATTGAGATTTCATTTTGGTAGATTTTTCTTTTGATGAGTATGAAGTGTCCTTTTTATCTTTTGTGATTACTTGAGGTTGAAAGTCGATTTTATTCAATATTAGGATGGCTACACCAGCTTGTTTCTTGGTACCCTTTGCTTGTAAAATTGTTTTCCAGCCTTTTACTCTGAGGTAGTGTCTGTCCTTGTTCTTGAGGTAGGTTTCCCATATGAAGCAGAATGTCGGGTGCTACTTATGTATCCAGTCTCTTAGTCTATGTCATTTTATTAGAGAATTGAGTCCATTGGTATTAAGAGATATTAAGGAGAAGTGATTTTTTGCTTCCTGTTATTTTTGTTGTTGGAGGTGGAATTATGTTTGTGTGTCTCTTTTCTTTGGTTTGTTAAAAGAAGATTTATTTCTTGCTTTTTTGAGTGTGTAGTTTCCCTCCTTTTGTTGGTGTTTTCCATTCATTATCCTTTGAAGGGCTGGATTTGTGAAAAGTTATTGTGTAAATTTGTTTTTATCATGGAATACCTTGTTTTCTCCATCTATGGTAATTGAGAGTTTTGCTGGGTATAGTAGGCTGGGTTGGCATTTGTGTTCCTTTCAGGTCTGGATGACATCTGCCCAGGTTCTTCTGGCTTTCATAGTCTCTGGAGAGAAGTCTGGTGTAATTCTGATAGGTCTACATTTATAATGTTACTTGACCTTTTTCCCTTACTGCTTTTAATATTCTTTCTTTGGTTAGAGTATTTGGTGTTTTAATTATTATGTGATGGGAGGAATTTCTTTTCTAGTCCAATCTATTTGGATTTCTGTTAATGGGCTTCTCATTCTTTAGGTTAGGGAATTTTTCTTCCATAATTTTGTTGAAGACATTTACTGGTCCTTTAAGTTGGAATTCTTCACTTTCTTCTAGGCTTTGTCTTCTAATTTTGTCCTGGATTTCCTAGATGTTTTGGGTCAGCAGCTTTTTGCATTTTGTATTTTCTTTGACTGTTGTGACAATGCTTCCTATCTTCAGCATCTGAGATTCTCTCTTCTGTCTCTTGTATTCCGTTGTTAATGCTTGCATCCATGACTCCTGACTTCTCTCCTAGGTTTCTGTGCCCAGAGTTTTTCCCTTTGTGATTTCTTTATTGTTTCTACCTCTATTTTTAGATCCTGGATAGTTTTGTTCAATTCCTTCACCTGTTTGGTTGTGCTTTCTTGTAATTCTTTAAGGGCTTCTACCTGTTTACCTGTGTTCTGTATTTCTTTAAGGGAGTTATTTATGTCCTTCTTGAAGCCCACTATCAGCATCTTGAGCTGAGATTTTAAATTCAAATCTTGATTTTCCAGTGTGTTGGTGTATCTGGGACTTGCTGTTGTGGGAGAATTGGGTTCAGATGGTGTCATGTTGATTTATATTGGTAATGTTCCTATGTTTGCCTTTTTCCATCTGGTTATCTGTGGTGTTAGTTGGTCCTACTGTCTCTGGCTGGTGCTTGTCCCTCCTGTGGACCTGCAAGCCTGTCTGAGCGCCCCTGGGTGGCTGGCTCTCCCCTGACACAGAGTGCTATGGCACTGCCCAGCTCCTGGGTGCAGATGGGGTCGTGGCAGACAGCTGTTCTGGCACTCTGGTGTTCCCTGTGCTCCTGCCTGTATCTGCCTGTTCAGTTGCAGGAGAGAAGATGGCAGCCTTACCTCTAAACGTGGGAGTCAAGTCCCTCCCTGCAGAGCAGTTCTCCCCTGGAAGGATCTGTGCCCAGCCAGCTGTGGCACTGCCCAGCTCCTGGGTGTAGGTGGGGTCCTGAAAAACCCTGTCTCAGCTGTTCTCACACTCTGCTGTTCCCTGTTCTCCTGGCTATACCTGCTCACTCAGTAGCTAGAGAGAAGATGGCAACTTCACGTCTTGGGTTTCTTTTGTTTTTGTTGTTGTTGGACTTCTACCAGTGTGAGCAGGAGTTTCTCTGACTCTTCTGCATGATCATTAAACATTTATCCTCCTAATGGTTTACCTTGTCAAGTCTTGATATGGTTTATGCCTTATAATACTGCATCTTGTTATTCAGTGTTCTGTAGACATTACTGAAATATCTGTAGTTATCGGAGGGGAAACAGGAACAGTGAATATTGGGGATATGCGAAAGAAGAGATGACTAGGAAATGCAAAGGATGGGTAAGCCATTACTGGGATGCATTGTATTAAAGAAGAATACATTTTTAGGAAAAAAAGAAAGAAATCATAGCCATTTGGGTAAATTCTTCATGTGTATCTTGTGTGTACATACAGGACAAACTTACATTTCACAAAAGGTTTCTCCTGTGCACACTGTACTTTATGACATAATCAGTCACGTAGTATTCACCTCATGATAAACTGTTCAGTTTGTATTGGAATTTCATAACCCATTGTTAAACATTTAGTTTCTGCTAAGGCCCACACTAGTCCAAGAGCTGTCTTTCAAAGGGAGAATAGTGTCTGCAAAAGATGGTAGAGCCTTGCTCTAAAATCTGAAAGGTTTCTTCTGTGATTTGCCTAAAGGGGCCTGCCAAAGGGTTCAAACAACATCCCTATCTGCCACTCCCACTCCTAGTATCATTGGGTCTGCTGGATCATGTGGTATGATTAGTAGCCCAGGATATATGGCAGACTGGACCTATTGAAGAGCGTTTTTCTCTTTCAGGCACCACACAAATCTGGCATCTTTCCATGTCACTTTATGTTTTGGTCAGAGTAACCTGCCCAAGTAAGGAATGTACTGTCTCCAGAATCCAAATAGACTTATTAAACACTATCCTCCTTTTTTGGTGATGGGCAGGGCCAGGTGCAATAACTTCTCATTCACCTTATTAAAAAAATATCTTTGCCTGTTCCACATCAGTAAACTCAAAAGAATTTCACTGATAGGAAGGGCTTTTACATTTTGCTTGGCTTTATTTCTTATCCTTGGATGCAAATATATGTTATCAGCAAGTACAAAGTGTTTGCTACTTCCTGTTCACTTGGTTTAATCAATGTAACGTCATCAATAGAGTGTACCAATGTGATTTTTGTGAAAGAGAATTTTAAGATTCCTTCAAACTAATGGCATATTGCTGGAAAGGTAATATATCCTTGAGTCAAAAGTGTAAATTTATACTGCTGGCATTAGTAGTCTATCCTAGATTCATAGATCAATAGCTGCATACCATGTATCAGGATATGTGTTCATTTGCTCAAGTAAGGACAGCATTTGATATAGTGGCTGCACTAGAATTACTCACTGATTGAGTTTTCACAGTTAACTATTCAAAATCCATCTACACTAATCCAATAAGAGAGTTAAATTAGATTTGATGGGAACCACCACTTCAGCAACTTTCAAGTCCTTGATCATGGCAATAATTTCTGTAATTCCTATGGATTTGTAATGCAATTTTTGATCCACTGTTTTCTTTGGCAGAGGCAACTCTAAAGGCTTCCATTTAGCCTTTCCAACCATAACGACCCTCATTCTACAGATCAGGGAGCCAATGTAAAAATCCTGCCAACTTCTAAGTATATCTCTCTCAATTATAGATTCTTGGACTGGGAAAAACTCATCCACAGGATGAGTCTAGAGATCTACTGGACCTACTGTGAATCAGACTTTAGCCAAAACTCCATTAATCACCTGACCTCCTTAAGCCCCTGCTTTAACTGGAAGGCCAGACTATTTCTTCAGTTCTATCTGAACAAGTAACAATTCAGAGCCAGTATCCAATGATGTCTGATAGTTTCCTTTCACTCAATGTACAGTTACAATTGCTAAAGGCTGTAGTTTCCTCTGGAGAAGAACTAGAAAAAGACTAACAGTAAAATATTCAGGTATTTTATGACGGTCCTTTTTTGGGGAAATATGGCCATCCTTTCATTCAAGAGGCTCTCGGTCTGCAAACTGGCTCAAGTCTAGATATTGATTAATATTCTACACTTGATCTTAGCCTAAAGGCTGAGAAGTGATGATTCATAAACTATGATTCCTATTTGGCACAACCCAATGTAGCCTTTCTTTCATTTGTCTGAAAATTTTTCTGTTTATACATATCAAATAAAAATCCAATATGCTTCTTGTCTATTTTATGCATGAACACACCCAATGATCTATTAGACAGTACCAAAGGTCCATAGAAGTTATGCCACCATAAAATTTACTTTGCCATTTTGTGCATTACTTTTTCACTACCCCCATTAAAATAGCTACAATTGCTTTGCTGTTGGCAATTCAGTGATGCTACCTGGCCCCTGGCTACCTCTGTGATTCAATTAACTCCCCATTGTGTTCAGTTCATCAAACCAAACAACAGCATCTCTAACACTAAATTCTGACACAAGGAAAGAGATGACAACAAAACTTTTTCAAAAGTGTTGGTGCCCCTCTCACTATTTTGCACTTTATAGGATTAGTGAAGATTATTTATTCTGAACTTTTCCATTGCGGAGGATGAGGTTTCACAAAAAATTCCAGCACTGCAATTTTTGTGAAGTGTATAGTCCCTTCATCAACACTAAACCTAAATATACGAGGCATCTCCAACTCCTTTTCAGTGGGACGTATTTTGACAAATGCTTCGGCCTATTATGTTAAACCTAGAATCTACACTCAGAGCACCCATATCAATATACTCAGCATCATGCTGGTCTATGTTTCTTCTACCACTATCCCACATGCTTAAAATCAATCACCATACAAATTCCCCAGAATTCTGCTTGGAAGAATTTGAAAACTCATTAAGGCCTTTTAGTACAGCACACTTTCTCCTGAATTCTATATTCTACTTCTACTCTAGAATCTTGTGTTGTCTGGCTATATGTCTAGAGAAAACTATTAGTATGTCCTGAGGTATATCAGATTATATTGCCTGACATTTATTTCAAATATCACTGCTAGTATAGCAGTCAAGAATGACTAATTGCTTCTGTCAAAGTTTAGAAAGCCAATATTTCATGGGATAGGGATGTGAATATATCTACTACTGAAGCTAGAGAGACTATGTCCTCAAATGTTATAATTTCTCATGAATCTGAGGGCTCAAAATTCTCAACCCTATCAGGATCTTCTGACATTTCCCTATCCCAAGTTATAGGATTCCATTCTTTTTTGATGAATGCTGAATACCCTAACTTATCTGTAGACACCCTTTGAGGCTGAGAGTTGAATTTCTGATGTAGTTCATCCAAACTTATAATGATGACTTTGGTTCAATATTCTACAATTTGCAGTCTATGGGGATTGGAAAGATTCTCTTCCTTCTCTTCCAGGCCACACTTTGGAACCTTGATATTTTGTATGTATATTACATACAGTTACTTTTATTACTAAGTTTATGGTTTCCCTACTCTGGATTGTGAGATGCAAGAAGTTGCATAATTAAATCATATTGCTCATGTTTTATCAATTTATCCAGGAATGCTAAGAAAAATTAATTAATCGTCTACATCATCATAACTTTCCTTATTGTTCCATAAAGTGGTAAATAAGAATAATCAAATGAAACTTATTAAGTTTGCAAAGTAGTCCACATCAGGCACTTTTAGTACACTCCTAGCTCCCCAGAGAGGTTATGTTAACCGGAGATGCTTCAGTACATATAGGTATTGATGAATTGGAAAGTCTACTATGGATAGTTAAAATATTTATCATTATATTTCTGTTGCTCTAGAACCACTTGTACAAATATCTGCTTTAGTTACAACTGAGTAACTGTAAGATTATGGAAGTCAGGTGCAGAAGGAACTGAGAACATTAGAGCCACCAACATGGGAAACAAACTCCAGGAGCAAACATCGAAGTACTTATCTGCTGTATTGCCCAATAGCAAGAATCTTTATATAGCCTTTAGACAATGGAGGATTTATGAGCTCTGTAGTAGTCAGTTATCCCATTGTCAATATGGGAATATTGCCAGGCTGCCAGCATCAGAGGGGACTACTATAAAGATACAGGAAGGAGTCATAGCCCTGTTCCAAGGACAATTCGAGCATGATTAGTTTGCTAGGATCCTCTATCTTGTGTCAGTTGGTATGCCAGCAGACATAGAGACTCATGTTATTAAAGTAGTATATAAACTACCTTCGTCATCCTCTGGGTTTCACCTATGGGCTGCAGCTCCCACATGGGATCTGTAGGCTCCAGGTTCATCTAGTTGTTAATAATATGTAAACCCATTTCTGCTTGATTTATCTCTCTCTCTCTTTTACTCCCTCATTCTCCAGGTTAAACAAGGGATGAAAAAGCTCAACCATGACACCAACTCTTATGACATTCCATCATTATAGGCTAAATTCTCAAACCAAATATCAAAATAAGTTCTCCTTCCTTTAAATTGCTGCATGTCAGATATTTGATCTCAGAAATATGAATAATGAATACTGGTGTTCACACTGTCTTGCCATTTGATGCCCTCTGCTACGTTATTTTTCAACAAGAATTGGCTTTATAGCTTCCATGTTCATTAGTCCTATAAACCTCTTTCCATCATTCTCACCTCTAAAATTTGTATAAGTATCATAAAACTAACCAAGACCCTGCCAGAGACTTACAACCACAGAGGCAGATGCTCACAGCCAACCATTGGACTCTTTGCAGGGTTTCTAATGGAGGAGATAGAGAAAGGACTATAAGAGCTGAAGGGGCTTTCAACCTCATAGGAAGAAGAACAATATCAACTAACCAGACGCTCCAGAGCTCCCAGGAACTAAATCATCAACCAAGGAGTATACATGACTCCACCTGCATATGTAGCAGATGGTTGACTTGTCAGGCATCAATGGGAGGAGAGGTCCTTGGTCCTATAAAGGCTCAGTAGATGCCCCGGTGTAGGGGAATCAAGGGTGGGGAGGTGGGAGGGGAGTGGTTAGAGGAACACCTTCCTAGAAGTAGGGGAGAAAGGATAGGATAGGGAGGAGGGGAAAATGGGAAATAAGATAGCATTTAAAATATAAATAAAGAATATTTTGAATAAAAAAATAAAATAGAAAAAAACTGACCAAGACATGCTCCAACATATGATTATTCAAATTGAACCAAAATATCAGTTATTTATATATCTTATACCTATATTATATTAATTCCTTTCTGTGAATGGAGTTTCTATAACAACACATTTAGAAAACTTTGATTGTTAGCCCGATGAGTTGAAAAAAAAAGACACACGAAAATAAATGAGAAATTTTATAACTATAATGTAAGTTGTTATAATATATATATATATATATATATATATATATAGAGAGAGAGAGAGAGAGAGAGAGGAGAGAAGTTATAAAAACTATAGGAATAGTGGAAAAGTAAACCAAAACCAAATTTTCTCTGTGAATCTAGAAAATTTATACATAACAGAAATATAATTTTATATTTGTAAATATGCTGTCTATAAACTGTAGATCTACAGTTAATAGTATTAATGAATATTATTATGTGAATACATTAGTGGGAACTTCCTTAGCGTATTCAAGTTCTGAGTCCATTCTCCTTTAAAGCATAGGTATGCACATATGTATGCCTTCAATGATTTACATGCATATGTATACTTTTATAGTCAATGTGAAGTTCAATTTTCCTTGTATAAATTTTAAGACATGAAGGTGTAAAATTTGAAGGAAATGATTATAGAAATAATAATTTAAATTCAGACTAATTAAATTATTTTCTTCTTCTCATACATAATGAGATATAGGAGCACCATGGAGAACAAAATATTTAAAACTTAAATGTTTTAACATAGAGTATCTTGGAGGTGTTTTATGTTTATATTTTAAAATAACTTCTCAAAAGCATTAAGCTAGTTTAAAATCAAACTCTTCCTTACTTCCTGTATTGTTTGTATTTTGAGCTTATTAATATGCATATTAATAGGAGTCATTGAGAAATACATTAAATCAGAAATTTTGCATCATATAAAATAATTAAATACATAATAATATTATTAAATAAATAATAATAAAATATTACTCTATTATATGTAGGAACATAAAATTTCTACAATAGATTATAATATATAATATAATTTATAAATTGCCAAAATAATTTCATTTTAAATTGTTATTTAAAATGTAGAAAGATATATTTATGTTGCTATAGGTTGGTTTGTACATATTTTAATATACTTATAAATATTCATATTTAGTAAATTTGGTTATATCCTTAATCTATTGAGTAATTATATTTTCCCTCAATGTCCATTTTGCACTTTTTGTCAATTATTTCTTGTTTTAATATTATATAAATCTGAGTAGTATTCCATAATGTAAATATACCATATTTTCTGTATCCATTCCTCTGTTGAGGAACATCTAGGTTCTTTCCAGCTTTTGGCTATTATAAATAAGGCTGCTATGAACATAGTGGAGAATTCATGAAATTCTTAGATAAATGGGTGGAACTGGAAAATATCATCCTAAGTGAGGTAACCCAATCACAAAAAAACACACATGTTATGCACTCACTGATAAGTGGATATTAGCCCAGAAGCTCGGAATACTCAAGTCACAATTCGCATGTCAAATGATGTCCAAGAAGCAGGAAGGAGAGGCCTCTGGTCCTGAAAAGGCTTGATGCAGCAGTGAAGGGGAATAACAGGACAGGGAAACAGGAGGGCTTTGATTGGCAAACAGAGGGAAGGAAGAGGGCTTATGGGACTTTTGAGGAGGAGGAAACCAGGAAAGGGAAAATCATTTGAAATGTAAATAAAGAATATATCTAATAAAAAAAAACAAAATAAAAAATGCTATATAAAGCTTCAAAAAGGATATACTATTACTTCATGCCCGATATCATTCATATATTTTAAGTATGTCTTAAATCACAACAAATATGTACAATCCTGAGTCCAATAATTTAATAACGAAAAAATAAAACAACTTGTGTTTATTTTCTTTAATACACCAGATGTGCATTAATTAATATGAGCAGGATGTAAAATCAATCCAGAAGGCCTCTGAGCATCAGAACCTGGACATCATAAGCGTTTCTTCTGGGTGTGGCTGTTGTGCCTTATAATCAGCTGCACGGGAGTCCACATATTTTAAGAAAATCAATCACATCACTTGTTTCTGTCTATTTAGAATTTATCATGTTACTGAAAATGACAAAAATGTAAGGATAATTCACACAATGTAAGACTTTCCTGGATAAGCTTAACTTCCAAGCCATTTCATATTATCAATTTAAGATTTCTTAAAAAAATCAAAAGCTGTATTTCACTTTACAAAGCAGAAGAGACTTATGACGCATGACCAGAAAGAGCTTTCTGTGCCGTTACCTGGACACACAGTTCATGGTGTGTTTTGCCTCTGCCACTATCAAGTCCCATCCTTCAGGCACTGCGTAAGAATCCGTCCTCTGGAGGCCAGGAGCAGTCCCTGGACACTCACTTTACTCACTTCAAGTTTTTGCTATTTACCTCAAATTGAAGGGATTGTTGTTGTTGTTTTGTTGTTGTTTTGTTGTCACTGCTTCTGCTGTTGTTTTTGTTTTGAGTTTTTCTTTTTTCTCTTCTGGTTTTCAAATTCTTTTCTTGGTTTCCTACACTCCCGAGCACAACCTGCTTTTCCCGCAGTGCACAGCTGATCTCAGGTTCTGGCTCCATTTCATTGCACAGTTAATTTATTTAAATTGCTCACTTTGAAATTAATGCAAATTGCTTTTTTTCAGCAACTAATGATACGAAGTGATGTGCCACAAGCTTTTTTCTGGGTATGTCTCTAGGTTAGCTTGGGCTACTTGTTTGACAATGACTGGGATTATCTGAAGAAGATTACAAGAGAGATTGCTTCCTTCAGATGGACTGTGGGAATGTGGGAGGGAGTTTTCTTGTTTGCAAATGATGTGGGAGTTCACAGCCCCTGTGGGAAGTATCACCCCTAGGTAGAGGATCCTGGGCTATGAAGAAAAGATAGATGGTAAGAAATTAGAGAACAAGTCAGTAAGTGACCCGCCCAGGCTTTAGCATCAGTTCTTGGCCAGAGTTCTCTCAGTGATAAATTATGATCTAGGTGTTTAAGAGTTTATTTTAAAACTCTTTCCTTACTAACTTGCTTTGAGTTGTTATCACAGAAACTGAGAAGCAAACAAGGATAATTCAAGAATCCCATGTGTTACAAAATACAAATATTCTGAGTCCAAGTACAACTTAAAGATATCCCATAGGAAGAATGAAGAAAATTAAAAGCTGAGTGCATGGAATGGGTATTTTCCAAATCTCTGTACAGTTAGCAATTTCAAATAGGATGAAGATGACGTGAATGTTAACAAATAACACAATCAATCACTTATATTCCAGACATGTCTAATATCAGTATATCCTCTCTGTAGATGCATTCTAACAAGAGTGAATTCTTTTCACCCTCACAACACTCATTTTGTTTAGTATTAATATATCAATAAATTCCAGCAGGTTCCTTTCCGCCTTACATCATTTATGTTCCCTGGTGAAAGACACCCCCCCACAGACACACAGTATTTATATTTTAATATTCCTTAAGCAACACAATAGCTGGGCAACTACCTAATCTCTATGCTCTTAAAATCTACCTCCCACTGATAACTACAAGTTACTACTTCCTAGTTTCTATTTCTATTTTGGGTGCACTTGACTTAGCTGAGCATCCCTCTGGGCTGCATTCTCTTGTCCCTTCTATGTGGAGGCTCTGATTCTCCCTCCTCCAAGTTCTTCTTTTTTCATTGGGATTCTTTGATCTTCCATGCACACTTTCCTAAGGTATGGCAGCTCCTCCTCTCTCTGTGTCCTCTTGGTGCCTAGCCCGGGGAAACTTAAACCCCGTGGCTCTTTTCTCCCCAGGAATTGACTGCTGATATCTTTGTCTAGGAATCAGAATTAACTGGGTTAAGTTCTTAGAGGCCAGCACTTAGCATTAGAATACAAGCAGCATTAAGTTAACCTACTACAATTTTGTACTAGAGCATTGTTACTGAAAAGTTATTGTAATACTAAAAATCAAGGTGGAATATCATGTAGACCCTACTTGCCTGAAAGTCCTATTGGCTGACAACTGGTCTTTAAAAATGAATTTTAGTTTAAAACATAACACTTAGTAGATAATCGATGCCATGAATGCAATAAAAATATGGGGAAATACTAGGAGGGAAAAAGGGATAAATCATTTAACCTTGTCGAAGAGAGGTTATGCAAATTATATATGTGTAAGAGAGCTTATGATCATTTGAATCAGGAACATAGAAAGGCTAAGGATTCTAGAAACAAGCAAAACTCAGAGTAAAACTACAGGAAACAGCAGATTCTGTACACAGTTCTAGGTCAAGTATGATGAAGAAGTGAAGTTGCTCCATTACACTGATACATATCATAAAAGTAATCATTTTCATGTCATGTTCCTATTTGCTGTCTGTTGCTCTGATAAAAACTCTTATTAAAGGCAATTTGAGGGACAATATTTTATATTTGGTTTACATTTCAATGCCATGGTCCATCATTGAGGGAAGTGAGGTTAAGGACCCAATCAGGAACCATGAGGCAAGGTCTAAAACAGAGATCATATGTAAATGCTGATGACTGGCTTGCTTCTTTGGTTCTGCTCATCTGGATTTCTTATACAGCCTCGGAACCCTTGCCTAGGGAAAGTACTGCCCATACTGAGATGGCCCTTCTACATCAATTAGCAATGAAGATCTGCACCAAAGTCATTGCTGATACAGGCAATCTCCAAATTGAGACACCTTCAGATAAACTGGGCTATGTCAAGTTGATAGCCCATTTAAATAATCTTTTATGTGAATGATAATAGAGAACTCAGAATAATTCTGTCTAAATAGTTCCAAGACAGAGTTAATGCTCCAATCTTTTAAAATAAGATTTTATCATTACAAGAGTCTATATGTGTGTGTGTGTGTGTGTGTATGTATGAATGTGCTGTGTGTGTATGTGTATGTGTGTGTGTGTTCTTCCCTTCTATCACCACACTGTCTTTTATTCACAAGGCTATCTCTCGGTGTTCCACCTTTTCAGTTTCTGAGATTTGAGTTTATTCATTTTTCTGTTGAATAATTACATTTCTAATTTAAGGAATGATATGTTTTATATGTAAATATTTCTTATATCTTTTTATATCATAAATATGAACAAAATGGAAATCATATTAGCCTTATTCCATGTTGTTTATAATTAATTTAATTTCTTTTATTAATTTATCATTAAGTCATTCTGAAATGTTTTACTTAGGAAATCTTTTATTACCTATTTTCATGTTAATTTTTTATCTTTTAGGGAAATAGCAGCTCAGTATTTATTTTAAATTTTCTTTATTAATTCTACTAAGAAATCAGAAGAGTACCCCATATTTTCCATTAACAGTATTATTCCATTGGATCCACAGAGTAAAGAGAAGGAATTAGAAAGCGAGCTAAGCGATGGCATTATCTTTTCTTTGTGTTATGGTTGGGTCTAGAGACCAAGCTCTTACCACCACTGTACTTCCTAATCACCATCTGTACATGCTCGTTCTTGGACATGATAAACTGTGTTTCTTTGACTTGTGAGTCAAAATAAAACCTTCTCTAACATATCTATGAGACACAGTTTCACAGAAACTTTCTTTGTCCTCTGACTACTACTGGTTACAGAGTTGTATTGTAGGTATATCAACTGATGCTTGGTACCATACAATCATTTTTCCACTGCATTTCTACTCGTTATAGTTTGTAGTAATAGTATCTATTATAGAGAGAAATTTCTTTGATGGAGCATGAGAGCTGTACCTATTTATGGATATAAGGATAGATGCTTAGAATGAAATTAGGTTTAAATTAGAATGCAAATTTAGTCAAGTGGTAGTAGTATATTTTCCTCTAGGATCCATGACTTCACTAGCACATATTGTTTGAATAAGTTTTCAGGAACAAGGGTGATTTCTCTCTTTTTGTGTGGATTAGGGAGTAAAGAAAAGGATAAAAATGATGGTTTCCTTAAAGAACACAAAAATAACAGAGTAAATGAGAAAAAAATAGTTTGTAATTTATGTGATCAATTTCCATGGTTCTCTCAGTGGTGTGTCATGGTTACATGTTACAGATCAGGTAGTTTAACAGAAAGATAGCTCGCATCATGTCTCCTGTTCTCAATTCTAAGATTCCCTGAGGTTTAGGCTTAATCTTCCCAGTTCTTGTGTCTGGTGGCAGGGTCCACTTGCCCCACAGTGACCCTGGCTGTATCTACCCAGTTGTCCCTTGGCATTCCTTTGCTACCCATTCATAACATATAGTAATTTCTCATTTTTACCTTTTTCTGTGAGTTCAAACAAAAATATTTTTCATTTTTCCTTAATTTATTCTCTCATGTATTATATCTCACCACAATTTCCCTTCCCTCCCTCTGCCCACACCTCCTCCTGCATCACTCTCCCCGACCCCAGTCAACTCCTCCTCCATTATCCCTACAGAAAAGTGCAGGCCACCCACGGATAGTAACTAAACATGGCTTATACATTTACAATAAAATAGGCACCTCCCCTCATATTAAGGCTGGATGAGCCAACCCAGTAGGAGGACGAGGGTGCCAGAAGAAGGCAAAAGCATAAGAAATAGATTCAGCTCCCTCTGTCAGGAGTCTCTCTAAAGCACCTAGCTATACAACTATAATATGTAGAGACCCATACTGGCTCCCTTATTCTCAGTCTTCCTGAGCCCTTATGAGTTTATTGATTCTATGGGTGTTCTTGGGATGTCCTTCACCCCAATGGTTTCTACAATCCTTTTTTGCCCTCTTCTGAAGGCTATCCTGAACTCCATCTAATGTATGACTATGGGTCTCTGCATCAGTTAATATCAGTTGCTGGATGAAGCCTGTCTGATGATAAATGGGCTAGGCAGCAATCTAGTATCTGAATATGGCAGAATTTCTTTTGGAACCATTTAATTGACTTTATTTATTTATTGTTTTTATATGTTTATATATTTGTTTTGCCAGTCAAATTTGGCTCTATTGTAAATCTCTGTGCTATCCACTCTCTGGTTCTTGATCCTCCAGGCAGTGTCAGGGATGGGCTCCTTCTTAAGGTATGACAACAAAGAATTTTCAATAAGAGTTTGGAAACATGCCAAATTTCAAGTTTTAAAAGAGAGGGTTCGAAAAAGTGTGATATCCACAGGATAACTATGTGAATTAAGGTTTATAGGCAATGAATGAAGGCAAATTGGAATACTCGGTCAAATGTTACAGACAAATTAATAATATAGAATTTCTATAGCAGTAATGAGCTATAACTGGAAATCTAGTTCAAACTAGAAAATAGAAAAAAAATAAAAATCAAGAGAAAAGAAGGCAAATGAAGTAGGGCAAGAGTACACAAAACTATTAACCTTTGAGTACATCAAAAGAATGAAGGGATAATATAAGAGCTGAGGGCTCCAAGGAGGATATTAAATATGTAGTATCTTTGATGTGGTTTATAATGATAGTAGTAATACCTGAAAGGACAGTTTAATTTCAGCTACACTGTCCAGGAAACCTTGAGTGTAGAGGATCAAGGATGAAGCTCACAGACTGACCTTCTTTAAAAATTTTCTTGGAATGTTGTTCTTTTCTGACTTAATGTTTATGTACCTTAAAATTTCTTTATCTGAACAAATTGAATTATGAATCAAATTCTCCTACTTTTTAATGAATAATCATTCTTCTAACAAAATGTGTTAAATATTTTCTTTATCCATGCAAGAGCAATTCTTCTCATCATAATATTATGCTTGAATATGCATACAAAATGTCAGTTTCTAAATTACTGGATATCGTTTTACTTAAAATATTTTGTTATATTGTGTTGTGCATGTATGCCATATACCTTTAAAATAATCATTATATTTTAAAGGCAATTATTGCTTCATTTCAATTTTAGAATATTGTATTCAGAATATAATATTATTGAATTTTTTCTTAAATGTCATGCCAGGTGTTGCCCTTCATGAATATGTCATGATACTCTGCTTAGTCACAGGACTCAAAGTTATATAATATTTTGTTACAACACCTGAAGATGATTATAGTAGGCCTCATAGCTGGTGACCAGGAAGAGAAGAGTCCATAAATCATATCATGAGGACAAAAGAATCAATTTTGTCTATAAAATTTTGTTACACAAAGAATCATCCAAAATTTGAGACATTATAATTCATTTATTTTTGTTTGTCTTTTTAATGCAATTTCTATATACATAGCTCTGACTACTTTGGTACATGTTATATAAAAGAGGTTGGATTCAAATGCAAAAAGATCATTTTGCCTTTGCTTCTTGAGTGCTGAGATTACATGTGTATGCCACCTGCATTATTTTGCTTCTTAAAATAATTATTTTTTATGAATTTAATAAAAACAAGATAAAATGTATGTGAAGTCACACTGTCAACAAAGTATGGAGGCACTATGAAAAATTATGTAACAAACTTACAAATAATTTTGTCTTTAAAAGCATTTAAACATTTTTGAGCTTTTAAAAATAATATAAATACAAGAAATTTCTTCATTAAATGTTACTTAATACATGAATAGAAGTTTCTTTGAGAGGATGTATAAATATTCCAAAGCATATGTAAATATTGACAGTTCTGCTTTCCAAGGGAAATACAAGTGAACTGAGCTATAATCCGTATCTATCAGGAGAGCAAATGTAAAATGCAAACAAAACACCCAGATATTAAAAAATGTTGGAAGTAGAAATCTTGCCATATTACACATATTAAGTAAGTCATTGCTTCAGTATGTAATTAGACAAATATTTTATGTAACACTAGCAGAGGAGAAGTGTATAAAATTGACGTTCAAATTATTATATAACATATGCTAAAGCCAGTGTCCTGAGACATATTTATATATACACTTCCATACTGGTGCAATTTGCAAATGCCAAGTAATGGAAACAACCCAACATCCATCAGTGAATGAATGGATAAACAGATGTTGTTATATATAGCTTTATCTAGGAACACAATAAAGGCTTTTAAATCAGTGAAATTCTGACACTGTTACTTAACTTAACCTTGAAGACATATTAAAAAAAATTGGTTTGAAACTTTTGCATATACATGTGTATATACATTATATATGTGTGTGAATAATTTCACTTGATTTCTATGATAAATTTAGGGAAATTCAAAGAAATAACGTAGATACATCTGATTGAAGAAACTTCATCCCTAACTTTCATTAAACATTGCCATAAGCAATTTATAATCTTAATAAACTATGCATGCAATTAAGGCACTTACTAGCTAACATATTTTTTCTGATAAATCAGCACCTCCATTCACAGATACTTTAGAAGATCTGAAGAAATTGCTCAGAGGGTAGAGAAGTCTATATATATATCATTAATTATAATTCCAATTATAAAACTTTAGTGATTCTATTTGGTACAACTCGACTTTTGGGGTACTTTATTGAGTTCTTATATCTACCACCCTTCTCCACCCCACTTCCCTCTAAAACCCCAACACTGGGTTAGTAAGAATAAGTTTAAAGGAAAAAGAGGATCACTTTAGGTTATTTCCAAAGGGTTGTGGACTTCCTTTGTTAAAGTCCATTTTTCCTTTTCCTGATATCTCTAAGCATCAACCAGCAATTCAGCAAACAGCAAAAGCATCAGTAGTAAGTAACCAGCAGAATTAATTAATAATTAATTAATTAATTAATTTCATTCCTGCCAGGGAATGGAAGAATCAATTACTAAGAGTTGTTTCTGACCTCTACAGGAACTGTCATACTCATGCATCTGCACACACACACACACACACACAAACACACACACACACACACACAAGATTATATTCATGATAGACTCAATGAGTTACAAGATACTTTTGAAAATGTAATGACCTCTAACTTCTAGTGACGGTTTTGTAAAATACCCAGTTGTGTTAAGGGAATATGCTTTTATGTTTTAATACTAGATGTGTTCTATGTGACTGCTTCAGATTTTCCAAAGCAGCTAATTATACTTTGGTTCATTCCCTGGCAGAGTCATATTTCTGCCAGCTCAAGATAGTTTATGTTTGGAATTCTGGGACCTCTTGAGTGGGTACAAGATTTCCTGAGCCCCAAAAGGCTGTTATGGCTAATTGCTTCCCGTGATGTTACAGGTTCCTGCACCTGCTTTTGCTGTTTGCTGGATTGCAGACTGTTGGTTAGAGATAACCTAACAAGGAAAATTGGACTTGTCCCAAGAAATTCAATGCTCCTAAACAGCAGGAAGGAGTGGAAAGAGATCTACATCCTCTTTCTCCTCTAAGCTTTCTCACCTACCTAGTCTTGGGGACCTGGAAAGGATTGGAGTAGAGAAAAGTGGTAAATATAAGAATCCCAAAAACTATCTTCAAAGTCTGTTTATACTAACAAGATTCACTAAAGTTTTATAATTGAAGTAACTCTTAGCACAATTTCTCTATGTAGAAACTATAGCTTGTAAAATAGGGATATTTAATTCAGTACTCAAATAAAATATATGTGAAGAAGAACATTTGCAAGCAGCAAAGGAAGTCATTATTTTAATACATGATTCAAAAGTAAGGAAGAAAAGACTTTTTTAAATGAGTGATGACATTGAACTAATTCTGTCTCTGCAAATGCTTTCAGAGATCATTTATTTTTATTAAGTGTGATGTAAATTGAAGCTGGAAGAGTTTTTTTTTTTTTTTTTTTTTTTTTTTGTAACCAGGAAACTACACCAATATCATCAACAACTTTAATGGAGTCAACTGTCAAAGAATATAAGGTAATACCCAGTCAATTTCTATAACTTTTAAAAGTCCTTATTGCAAGTTGTGCTTTTCATCACAAAAATGAACTGTTTTGGACTGTCCTGCCTTGCTCTCCAATGTATGCATTTGTTTTTCTTGATACTTTAAAATTATGTTTTGATATATATTTATTGACACGTACATATCATAGGAGATTTTATACTTGTTTGAAACACTGGAAGAGAACCATCGAAGATGGTATGATTTATATAGAAACATGAGTTACTATTGATATAAAAGAATCATTAAGTAATGCATACATCTAAAGATAAGAACGTGACAGTAAAATCATGCTTTCATTGTATTCAAGAATTTATAGAGAACACAAAGCACAGCCTGTCTCTGTATGACCCATTGAAGAAGAGTGTAAGAAGAGGGGGTTTTTCCTCTGATACAAGAAAGAAATAGATATGGAAATGTGAGGATGCTGGAAGAGAACAGAAAACCAAACAAAACATTGTCTTTTCCTGGAGAAAGCGGAGAGATCTGAATGATGCAGCCAACGTGCTTTCTTCCATTTATTCAGTATGAGGCTCATGCCTATGAAATCGTGACACCCACATTATGGTACATCTAGCTTCTTAGGCATGTTTTTTTTATAAATGCATTTATGAATATACCCAAAGGTGAATTTTCTTGTTAGTCAAAAAATAGTTAATTGACAATGAAAACCACCACATATCATATCCAATAATGTATGGCATCATATTCTTTTATGTGCTCTACTTAATCCCCTCTACATAAAGTATACAGTGGTTCCCACAGCGATGCTCACTTCCTGTGTATTTATGATTGTATTTATACATGTATACATTTATTGCAAAACTCAATACAGAAATGGATGAGAAAGACAAGGAGAGGTAGGAGCCTCTCTTTTTTTAATGAACTCATTAAGGTTTTTATTTTCTTATCATTCTACATATGAGAGATAACAAGAAGAGTTGCCTATCATCAATAGTCTGAAACCTTGGCCAGATGAAAAAAAGTTACTATAAATTTATATGGAATCATTTATAAAGTTGAAATGATTTCTATATATAATCTTTGGCATATGACAGCTAAACTATAGAGAATGTGCACCTCGATTATTTGGAAAACTTCCCAGTGTTATTACAATTTTTCATTAGTATCAGGTGAAACATTAATCAATCTTCTTGGGAAAATACTAGTTTAGCATCAGATTAGGACTTTTTTGCCTCTAAAATATGTACTTTGAAAACTTGCTATACTGTTTTGTTTTCAATCTGACTTTATTGCAATAACATATAACTGGACAGACATATAGAATGATTTAATGATTTAAACTTAGAATATTAGAAACTAAATTCTTTCCTAATCTGTTAACAATCCCAAGTACTATATGAAAATAATCCATAGACTCTGTGACACTCATGAAAGTTGATGTAACCTTAATTTTGATAGGTTTTTATTTCTCTATTTTTTTGGATATGTTTTTGTTTTTTGTTTTTTGTTTTTTTGTTTTTTTGTTTTTGTTTTGAGACAAGGTTTCTCTGTATAGCCCTGGCTGTCCTGGAACTCACTCTGTAGACCAGCTTGTCCTTGAACTCAGAAATCCGCCTGCCTCTGCCTCCCAGAGTGCTGGGATTACAGGTGTGTGCCACCATCGCCCGGCTTTATTTCTCTAGCCTATTTATTTAACCTAGCCTATTTGTACAATTTTAACAGCTGTCGACCAGAAATTGTACAGAATAAAAATGTAAATGTAGAATTTTATAAATTTGGTGATTTTAAGATGACAAACTTAAATGAACATTGTGTTATATTATAGATGTTTATTATCAAATGTTTCTTATTAAACATAAAATTCATCATATTCTCAGTAATTACTAAGAAAGTATCATGTAAAATATAAATATCAGTATCATGGTATTTTTTAGAGATATTTCATAATTTGCAAATACAAGAGACAAAGACATGATAGTAAATAAACTGGAAAAGGTTATAGCTGATAAAATTCAAATATTATATATTGTGCAAAAACATTTTACATCCATACCAAAAAGATTTAAAAATGTAAAAACAACTTTTATTAATGAGTCATATAGTTTTAGATAAGTAAAAATAACTGAAGGAACAAGAATAAAAACTAATCTTATAATGATATACTGTATTTTCAGAACCTCACTACAAAGTCTAACTCTATTGGAGACTAAAATACTGTCCAGTGGGAAGACTGGGTGATTAGAAAAGGCTTATGAGAAATTATTTCCTTATCCTGATTTACAAATTCATCAGTAAATCCAGTCTCAGCTGTGTGCTGCAAACATTAAAGTAAATATTTTAAATGCAATATTGGTCATAGAACCCATGAATCATCTAGAAAATGTGGTATTCTTCACCAGTCTTTTACAAGCATGCAGCTATGAGGGTATCAACATAGTTGAGAGAAACAGTGACTATTTATTGTCCTGTGATTGATTTGCATGTGTAAACAGAGTCACATTGACTCCCCACACCAACTAAATGCATATAGGTAATTAAAAATGTATGCATTCAATTCCAAATTAGTCAAAGACTTATCCATGAATGCAAAATGTTTTCAAAGAAATTAGATAAAATTGGGTTTGCAATCTAATTACCATTCTTAAAGTTATTTGCGAAGAAATATATGACAGCCTTGCAGTGGCTTACCTGAACTGAGTACTGAGTAGTCTTTGAGTGTTTCTTAGACTTGGGGAAAGAAAAAGATTTCTCTGCTTCTAAAGCCAAAATGAAATCTACAAAGCAATTGTCCAATTGCATCTGACTGTATTAATAAAAAGTGAAGAAAAATATATACATTTGATTGTAAAAGGGAAACAATGAAAATATTTTGTTTTATATGGTCGTGTAGGCCTTCATCCCTAGCACAATGGACAGAAAGATGGATCAGCACATGCAACAGGGCATCTTTACCCTATCCACATAGTGAGTACAAGAATAGTCAGACATACAAAGCAATACTCAATTTCAAATAGGCATGATTTATAACATGTTGAATAATCAGTATACCATGCATCAAGTTTAAACATTAAAAAAGACTTTCCATTGCCTATAATCAAAAGTTAACAGTCAGTATTAATTTAAAATTCTAATGCTGCTACTAATTAAATACACAACTGTAAGAAGGTACCTCTTTGTAATATTTCAAATTATTTGCATGAATAGTATTATTCCTAGTTTATCCTAAATTATTTTTTCTTAGCATAATGTTAATTCATTCTTCAGAAAGATTTAATTCTTTCTGGGCAGAGAAACATCTCATTGTTTGAATATACCATGTCCTGATGTTTTGTTATTGTCTATTTTTTTATAATATAATATGTCTTAATTTGATATATATTTCAGCATATCCCGTCTCTCATCTTTCCTTGCTTCTGTCTGCATACTTATTTCATCCTCCTCTCCAATAATAGTTCTTGTTTAATTTCATTTTAAGTAGAGTTTCAGTGTATGAGAGAAAACACACTATAGTTATCTTCCTCAGTGTGCCTCATTTTAATTAATGTACCATCCACTTCCATGCATTTCCTGTAAATAACGTACTTTTATTCTCTTCATGGCTAGATAATATAGCACTGTATTGGTTTATGCCACCTATTCCTTACCCATACACACATTTATGTTTTCAGCAAGGACAATTTAAGTATTATATGAATCTTGGCTTTTCTAAAAATTAACACAATGGTCACACAAGAGTAGTTAACTCTCAGACCCTAGGTTCATCTCATTGAATAAAGACACAGAAATGGGGTTGCTAGATTACACGGTGATTCTATTTTTAGTTTTTAGAGAACATTCATTGAATTTTCTATTGCAGCTGCCCCATTTTTTATTTGTATCAGCAGTGTACACAAATTTCAGTATGTCCACATATTTTGAAGTGCACACTGTAGTCTTTTTAAATATCCTAGTGTCATAGTTTTGTCTTGTTACTACCTTGATGATATTGATATTAAGTATATCTCAGATACCTGCCAACTCATCATGTCTTCTTTGGAGAAATACCTGTTCAAATGTATACAGTCTATTATTTACTCTCCAACAATTATTCACATTGCTGTTTAGACATCAACAAATCAAACATCCTAAGTTATAAATTGGGGTATAGAGCTAAACAGAATTCTCAACAAAGGGATCTCTAATAGTCAAGGACATTTAAAATAAAGATTAAATGTCCTTAGCCATCAGGAAAATGTAAATCAAAACAAGTCTGAAATCCCATGTTATACACAACAGAATTGTTAATATTAAAACTCCAGGGATAGCACATGCTTGCAAGGATGTGGAGCAGGGGAAGAATCTTCCATTGCTGATAGAAACACAAACTTGTACAACCAGTCTGTAAATCAATTTGGTTGTTTCTCAGAAATCGTGGAATAGTTCAACTTCATAGCCCAGCTATACCACTCTTGACATATACCCCAAAGATTCCCCCAACACACCACAAGGAGTCTTGTTCACCTATGTTCATAGCAACTTTATTTGTATTAGCCAAAATCTGGAAACAGCTTAGATGTTCCTCAATTGAAGAATGGATAGTGAAATAGTGGTTCATTTACACAGTGAAATACTATTCAGCTGTTAAAAACAAGGACATCATGAATTTTGCAGGCAAATGGATCAGAATAGAGAACATCATCCTGAGTGAGGTAACCCATTCCCCAAAAGACATGCATAGTGTGTACTCACTTCTAAGTGGCTATTAGACATGAAGTAGGGTGATCACCCTGTACTTTATTTTCACCAAATATTCACATATGTTGAAAGAGTGACATTTAATTTCACCTTTCATAGGGATAGTTATTTGTTATGAATTATTGTAATTCTGATAGACAACAGTATCTATTTTCTATTTAATTTGAAGTTTCTTGTGCTAGAAGTAGAATTCTTCCATTTGCATAATTTCCAGTCTTTAGCTTTCTCTTACTTTTCAATGTAACAGATTCACATATCTCATCTGTATACTTAGTCACTAGATTCCACAATTCAAAGTGCAGCTAGATGTCTCACACCCAGCATAAACTATTCAGTGATGTCAAAATGTCAACTTCTCAATTTTATCACCATACCTGAAAACAACTCATATTACTAGGGCAAGAAGCAAAAGTACATGATGAGGTCCTGGGTCCTAAACCAAAACACATTAGTCTTCCTCACCATTTGCTTACCAGATGCTTTATGAGTTCAGGTTTTATTATTATTACTATCATCATCATCATCATCATCATCATCATCAAAAGTAGTAATAGTAGTAGTAGTAGAAGAAGAAGAAGAAGAAGAAGAAGAAGAAGAAGAAGAAGAAGAGAAGGAGGAGGAGGAGGAGGAGGAGGAGGAGGAGGAGGAGGAGGAGGAGGAGGAGGAGGAGGTAGTGGTAGTAATCTCTCATACAATGTATCCCAACCCTAGTCTCCTGTTTCTCTACCCCTCTCTGCCACTCTTCAACTCTTCTTTTTCTCAGATCAATTGTTCCTGCATTTTCCTTCAGAAAAGACTAGGAATCACAGGGATATCAACCTGACTTAGCATATAAATATGCATTAAAACAAGGTATAAACCTTCAAATGAAGGCAGCCCAGTAGAAGGAAAAGTCTTCCACAACTAAACAAATTATTCAGGCACAACACTTCTTCCACTGTTATAAGTTCTGTAAACACACCAAGCTAAGCAACCACACTATGTATGCAGAAGACCTAACAGAGTCCAATGTGGGCCCCTTAATTGCAACTGTCTATCTCTTTTGAGACCCAGTGAGCCCTACTTAGTTTTGTGTGTTATGTTCTCCTGAAGTCCTTGAAAATTTTGGCTTCTACAAACCTTCACAAAGAACCTTTGCCTTTCTTTTCTTTGTGCTGTGTTTGTATTCTCTATGAGCCTCTCTAAAATATTATTCTCTAATATCTTGTGTTGTATGTCTGCTGCCTCTAAATCACATTAAACCCACAAAATCAAATATAACTTCTTATCAGGCAAAAATGTCTCACTATTTCAGAATTAGTAATTCAGAGTCTAGGTGAAGAATATTTACAAAAATATCTGCCAGATTACATGATACTATGTGGAAGAGCATGCACTCATAAGAAAGAAACAGGGATTGGGTCATTATCCAGAATTAGAAGTCAATTCTTAAGAGGCACATAGGAGACATCCATAGAAAGCTACTTTGAGGGCATCATAGCATTATAGCCACATTCTAAGATCAAATTTGAACAAACCACATTATTGGTTTTCCTAACTTTATTTTCTGAAGGGTATTCTTTCTCAATTGTATAGTTGTACAAAACTGTTGGAGATTAACTGCTGCTTAATGATGGATGTCATATATTTACAAATATGTATGCTTTTAATATGGTGGCATGATATGTTGTTTAAAACAGTTTTAAATACATTTATTTATTGAAATACATATTTTCCAATTTTAACTACTTTGAGAATTTGATACAATATATTTTGATTATACTACTTTACTCTTTGTCCATTTTTTCTAATTCTATTCCTCCTTAATTATCCTCCACATTTGCAGTTTTACAATTTCAGTGTTTACAGTTCATATTTACATTGCCTGGAGCATGGTCAACCCATCAGGAGTATATAAATAAAAAAAAATAATCTTCCTATCTTAGCAGCAACCAACTGTCAATAGTTTCTTAGACAAGGATAGGATTTGTGCCTTTGTTTCACTGTTCATTGTTGAGCTTGCCTTGCCTGATAATGTACATTCACTCTCAAATGTTGTGAACTTATAGGTGCAATTGGTATTGCACCAAATCAGTCCTTACGATTGTTATCTACAACTCTTAAGTAATTTCTTCATTTTTCTTGCACAATGATACCTGAACCTTGTGAGGAGGGATGTAATTTATTTGTGCTATTTAGGAATGAAAATTCTGAACAAAATTACTGAACTACAAAAATAGAAATGACAATGAAATTGAAAAATCCAACATGTCAAATAAAAGTCTCTGTCATAGAAAACATTGTGTGGAATACAGAATACTGGGATTTCAGCTTAAAATTAGTGATTAAGGGGAAAAAAATCAACAAAAGATAAAAGACGTATGACATACTATGAAAATACATGAGGAAGGCAAGCAATGCTAATACTGTGCCAAAGACATAGAAATGATTTTCACTAAAATCAAAAGAAGAAAATGTCCCTAATATAAGGAGGGAGATATTCATTTATGTAATGGAGGCATACCAAACACCAAAACAACAGAACAATAAACTCATCACATGGTATTGTAGTCAAAGAATTAACTTGATAAAGACATTAAAGAATGGTCAAGTCACAAATTAAAGCAAGTTCATCAGAATAATAGTTCATTTTTATTGGAAACATTAAAGCCATTGATATTCCAAATTCTGAAAGATGTATCTACACATACTATAATATCCAGCAAAACTACATAAATAGTGAAAGAAGGAAGAAAAATTCAAAAACTAAATATTGTATGACTTATACCATGGCTATAACAAGATATTAGAAAAATATTTCTAGAAGACTATAATAAACATAACCAGGAAATTATAAAAAAGACACTGAGAAAATTTTAATAAGTAAACACAAAGAAAACACACATGTCAAAGTCAATATAATTGAACTATTTAATACAAATATTGTAAAATACATTGAATATCAAGGAACTACATACAATAGATTCATGGATAAGCAATCTGAATCTTTTTGCTACAACCAATATTCACCTCATCCCCTTAGAGTATAAGATGGAAAAAATGACACAGGAAACAGACAGGTGTTTCTTCTGATATTTGAAAAAACTGACTTGAAACTTACATTATTAGTCAGAATGAAAGTGAAAAAGAAGGTCGTTTTATAATGACTATGGGGGAAACATATCTAGAGGACATTAAAATTCTGAATGCATATGCACTGAACACGTGTCACCCAGTTTCACAAAACAAGTCCATATGATCTAACAGTATTATTTTTAGGCATATATCCAAAGTACTCTATCCTACTACCAAGAGTTGTACTCATTCAGTTTCAGCAATGGTCAATATTCATAACAGTTGAGAAATGCAATCAAGATCAATGTCTACAAGCTGAGAAAATGGTAATGAAATCCTAGAATATATACACATAGGGAATGTTGCTGGATGTAAAAGAATAAAATCATAAAATGCACAGGAAAATTGATAGATATAGAAAATATTATACTATGAGAGAGGTAACCTAGATCAAAAAGGCAACTTATGTATGTTCTTTCTCAAATGGAGGTCCTGGCTTGAGTTTAAATAAATAATTATCGGTTTAAGTTGGTATGAGTTTCAATGGAAGCAAAAAATTAAGAATGGAATCTCAGATATTAAGGGAATTAATATTAGATAACAAAGTAAATTATGGAGCAAATTAAAGTAGACTTGTATACAAGAAAACAAAGTGTTTTCGACAGGCTTAAGGGAGGAGCTGTGATAAACAAGAATTTAGAGTATCCATTCCTCTTTTGAGGGACATCTGGGTTCTTTCCAGCTTCTGGCTATTATAAATAAGGCTGCTATGAACATAACGGAGCATGTGTCTTTATTGCATACCGGGGAATCCTTTGGGTATATGCCCAGGAGAGGTATAGCAGGGTCCTCCGGAAATGTCATGTCCAGTTTTCTGAGGAACCACCAGACTGATTTCCAAAGTGGTTGTACCATTTTACAGCCGCACCAGCAGTGGAGGAGTGTTCCTCTTTCTCCACATCCTTGCCAACACCTGCTGTCTCCTGAGATTTTGACCTTAGCCATTTTGACTGGTGTAAGGTGAAATCTCAGGGTTGTTTTGATTTTCATTTCCCTAATACTAATGATGTTGAGCACTTCTTAAGGTGCCTCTCAGCCCTCCAAATTTCTTCAGGTGAAAATTTTTTGTTTAAATCTGTGCCCCATTTTTTAATACTGTTATTTGGTTCCCTGGGGTCTAATTCCTTGAGTTCTTTGTATATATTGGATATTAGCCCTCTATCAGATGTAGGGTTGGTGAATAACCTTTCCCAATTTGATGGTTGCAGTTTTGTCCTTTTAACAGTGTCCTTTGTCTTACAGAAACTTTGTAATTTTATGAGGTCCCATGTCAATTCTAGATCTTAGAGCATAAGCTACTCGTGTTCTGTTCAGGAACTTTTCCCCTGTGCCCATGTCCTCAAGGGTCTTCCCCAGTTTTTTTTCTATTAGATTCAGTGTGTCAGGTTTTACATGGAGGTCCTTTATCCACTTGGAGTGAAGTTTAGTACATGGAGATAAGAATAAATCAATTAGCATTCTTCTGCATGCTGACCTCCAATTGGACAAGCACCATTTCTTGAAAAGGCTATCTATTTTACACTGAATGTTTTCGGCTCGTTTGTCGAAGATCAAGTGACCATAGGTGTGTGGATTCATTTCTGGATCTTCAATTCTATTCCATTTGTCCACTTGTCTGTCACTGTGCCAATACCATGCAGTTTTTAACACTATTGTTCTGTAGTATTGCTTGAAATCAGGGATACTGATTCCCCCAGAAATTCTTTTGTTGTTGAGAATAGTTTTAACTATCCTGGGTTTTTTGTTATTCCAGATGAATTTGAGAATTCCTTTTTCTAACTCTGTGAAGAACTGAGTTGGGATTTTGATGGGGATTGCATTGAATCTGTAGATCGCTTTTGGCAAGATGGCCATTTTAACTATATTAATCCTGCTGATCCACAAACATGGCAGATTTTTCCATTTTCTGAGGTCTTCTTAGATTTCCTTCTTCAGAGACCTGAAGTTCTTGTCGTATAGATCTTTCACTTGTTTGGTTAGAGTCACACCAAGATACTTCATATTGTTTGTGGCTATTGTGAGGGGTGTCATTTCCCTAACTTCTTTCTCAGCCTGTTTTTATCCTTTGAGTATAGGAAGGCAACTGATTTGCTTGAGTTGATTTTATAACCAGGCACTTTGCTGAAGTTGGTTACCAGCTGTAGGAGTTCTCTGGTGGAGGTTTTCGGGTCACTTAAGTAAACTATCATGTCACTGCAAATAGTGATAATTTGACTTCTTCCTTTCTGATTTGTATCCCCTTGACCTCCTTATGTTGTCTAATTGCTCTAGCTAGAACTTCAAGTACTATATTGAAAAGATATGGAGGGAGAGGACAGCCTTGTCTAGTCCTGATTTTAGTGGGATTGCTGCAAGTTTCTCTCCATTTAGTTTGATGTTGGCTACCGGGTTGCTGTTTATTGCTTTAACAATGTTTAGGTATGGGCCTTGTATTCCTGATCTTTCCAAGTCTTTTAGCATGAAAGGATGCTGAATTTTGTCAAATGCTTTTTATGCATCTAATGAGATGATCATATGGTTTTTTTCTTTGAGTTTGTTTATGTAGTGGATAGCATTGATGGATTTCCTTATATTGAACCATCCCTGCATCCGTGGGATGAAGCCTACGTGATCATAGTGGATGATTGTTTTGATGTGTTCTTGGATTCAGTTGGCAAGAATTTTATTAAGTATTTTTGCATCAATATTCATAAGAGAAATTGGCCTGAAGTACTCTTTCTTTGTTGGATCTTTGTGTGGTTTTGGTATCAGCATTATGTTGGCTTCATAGAACGAGTTGGGTAGAGTTCCCTCTGTTTCTATTTTGTGGAATAGTTTGAAGAGTATTGGTGTTATGTCTTCTCTGATGTTCTGATAGAATTCTGCACTGAAGCCGTATGTTTTTTGGTTGCGAGACTTTCTATGACCGGCTTTATTTCTTCAGGTGTTATGGGACTGTTTAGATGATCTATTTGATCCTGATTTAGCTTTGGTTTCAGATTATCTGTCTAGAAAACTGTCCATTTCCTCCAGATTCTCCAGTTGTGTTAAGTATAGGCTTTTGTAGTAGGAAGTAATGATTTTTTTTTATTTTCTCAGTTTCTGTTGTTATATCTCCCTTTTCATTTCAAGTTTGTTAATCTGTATACTGTCTCTGTGCCCTTTGGTTAGTCTGGCTAAGGGTTTATCTATCTTGATGATTTTCTCAAAAAAACAGCTCCTGGTTTTGTTGATTCTTCGTATGGCTCTCTTTGTTTCTACTTGATTGATTTCGGCCATGAGTTTGAAGATTTCCTGCCTTCTACTCCTCCTGGGTGAAATAGCTTCTTTCAGTTCCAGGGCTTTCAGGTGTGTCATTAAGCTGGTAGTGTATGCTCTCTCCATTTTCTTTTTGGAGGCACTTAGGGCTATGAGTGTTCCTCTTAGCACTGCTCTCATTGTGTCCCATAGATTTGGGTTTGTTGTGCCTTCATTTTCATTAAGTTCTAAAAAGTCTTTAATTTCTTTCTTTATTTCTTCCTTGACCAAGTATCACTGAGTAGAATATTGTTCAGTTTCCACGTGTATGTGGGTTTTCTGTTGTTTTTGTTGCTATTGAAGAATACTGTTTCTCTGTAGTGATCTGTTAGGAGGCAATTAGTTAGTTAATTAGAAGATTGTTAGTTCAATCTTCTTATATTTGTTGAGGTCTGTCTTGTGATCAATTATATGGTCGATTTTGGAGAAGGTACCATGAGGTACTGAGAAAAAGATATATTCTTTTGCTTTAGGATAAAATGTTATATATATATGTTAAATCTAATTGTTCCAAAGCTTCAATTAGTTTCACTGTGTCCCTGTTCAGTTTTTGTTTTCCTGATCTGTCCATTGAGGAAAGTGCAGTGTTGAAGTCACCCACAATTATTGTGTTAGGTGCAATGTGTGCTTTGAGCTTTAGTAAAGTTTCTTTTATGAATGAGGGTGCCCTTGCATTTGGAGCATACATGTTCAGGATTGAGAGTTCTTCTTGATGTATTTTTCCTTTGACCAGCAAGAAGTGTCCCTCAGAGTCTCTTTTGATGACTTTGGGTTGAAAGTCAATTTTATCTGATATCAGAATGGCTACTCCAGCTTGTTTCCTGAGAACATTAGCTTTTAAAATTGTCTTCCAGCCTTTTACTCTAAGGTAGTGTTTGTCTTTGACCCTGAGGTGTGTTTCCTGTATGCAGCAAAATGTAGGGTCCTGTTTATGTATCCAGTCAGTTAGTCTATGTCTTTTTATTGGGGCATTGAGCCCATTGATGTTAAGAGATATTAAGGAATAGTAATTATTATTTCCTGTCATTTTGATGTTATTTTTAAAATTTGATTGGTTATCTTCTTTTGGGTTTGATGAAAGAAGGCTACTATCTTGCTTTTTCCAGGGTGAAGTTTCCCTCCTTGTATTGGTGTTTTCCTCCTATTATCCTTTGTAGGGCTGGGTTTGTGGATAGATATTGGGTAAACTTGGTTTTGTCATGGAATATCTTAATTTCTCCATATATGGTGATTGAGAGTTTTGCTGGGTATAGTAGTTTTGGCTGCCATTTGTGTTCTCTTAGAGTCTGCAGGAGATCTGCCCAGGATCTTCTAGCTTTAATAGTCTCAGGTGAGAAGTCTGTTGTGATTCTGATAGGTCTTCATTTATATGTTTCTTGACCTTTTTCTCTTACTGCCTTTAATATTCTTTCTTTGTTTAGTACATTTGGGGTTTTGATTATTATGTGACAGGAAGTATTTCTGTTCTGGTCCAGTCTGTTTGGAGTTCTGTAGGCTTCTTGTATATTCATGGGCATCTCTCTCTTTAGGTTAGGGAAGTTTTCTTCCATAATTTTATTGATATTTGCTGGCCCTTTAAGTTGTAAATCTTCACTCTCATCTATGCCTGTAATCCTTAGGTTTGGTCTTCTCATTGTGTCCTAGATTTCGTGGATATTTTGGGTTACAAGCATTTTGCATTTTGCAAATTTCTTTAACTGTTGACTCCATGGCTTCTATGGTATCTTCGGCATCTGAGATTCTTTCTTCTATCTCTTGTATTCTGTTGTTGATAGTTGCATCTATGTCCCCTGATTTCTTCCCAAGGTTTTCTATCTCCAAAGTTGTCTCCCTTTGAGTTTTCTTATTGTTTCTACTTCTGATTTTAGATCCTGGATGGTTTTGCTTAGCTTCTTCACTTTCTTGTTTGTGTTTTCCTGTAATTATTTAAGAGATTTTTGTGTTTCCTCTTTCATGATCTCAGCCTGTTGACCAAAGTTCTCCTGTATTTCTGTGATTTTTGTGTTTCCTCCTTATTGACTTTTGCATTCTCCTGAATTTCTTTCAATGATTTTTTGTTTCCCTTGTAAGGGCTTCTAAATTTGATCCATTTTCTCCTGAATTTCTTTAAGTATGTCCTTCATGTGTTCCTCTACCAGCATCATGACCAGTGATTGTAAATCCAAATCTTGTTTTTCTGGTGTTATGGGGGTCTCCAGGACGTGCTGTTAAAGGAGAATTGGGGTCAGATGCTGCCACATCACCTTGATTTCTGTTAGTGACATTCCTGCGTTTGCCTTTTGCCATCTAGTTCTCACAGGTGTTAGTTGGTCTTGTTGTCAATTGGACTCACTAGTCCAAGCTGCCTCTTCCCAACTCACCTCTGGTGCACACCTGACCTCCTGCACTGCCTGGAGACAGGGTGCTGTGGCCCAGGCTGTTTAGATCCCAAAGCAGACACCTGAAGGCTCAAGCCCAGGGCCTGCTGGACTCACCAACACACACTGACTCCTCCCAGCCAGCCTCCTGTGTGCCCCTTTGGCCTCATGCAGGGCCTCAAGATGTGTTGTTGTAGCCCAGGGTGTTCTGGATCTGCAAGTGGAGATCTGAAGGCTCCTGCCAGAGGCCTCAAGACTGGAACCTAAGCTCTGTGGGGCCAACCCACCGGAGCAGCTGGCTGTGTTCTCCCAATCTGCCTCTGGGTACACATCAGGCCTTTTGCACTTCCTGGAGACCGAGTGTTGTGGCCCAGGCTGTTCAGATCCCAAAGCTGAAAGCAGTGTTAATAGGAAAATTCATACATCCGAGTGTCTCCAAAAAGAAAATGGAGAGAGAATACACTAAAAGCTTAACAGGAATCCTAAAAGTTCAAGGAAAATAGGAAGCAATTATACCCAAAAGAAGTAGACAATAGTAAATAATCCAACTCAGAACTGAAATCAACCAAGTAGAAACCATGAGAACTATATAATGTATAAACAAATCAGCACTTGTTTTTTAGTTGTTTGTTTTGTGTTGTGTTGTGTTGTTTTTGAGAAAATCAACAAGATAGAAAAATGTGTAGTCAGCCTAAACTAGGGCATAGAGAGAGTATCAATATTAACAAAATCATAAAGGAAAAGGGAGATTCAATGACAGTAATTGAGGAAATTCAACAAAACATTTGATCCTACAACTAAAGCATATATTCAACAAAACTGGAAAATCTGGATGAAATAGACAATTTTCTAGACAGGTTCCAAATACCAGAGTTAAATCAGGACCAGATAAATGATCTTAAGTGTCCCATAACTTCTAAAGAAATAGAAGCAGAGAAAATTCTCACAACCAAAAATAGTCTAGGACCAGATGGGTTTAGTAGAGAATTCTATCAGATCTTCAAAGAAGACCTAATACCAATACTCTTCAAAATTTCATAAAATAGAAACAGAAGTAACACTACTCAATTCATTCTATGAAGCCATCATTACACTCATTCCAAAACCACAAAGATCCATTAAAGAATAACTTAAGACTAATTTAACATATAAATATTTATGCAGGATTGCTCAATAAAATTCTCACACACTGAATCCAAGAACACATCAAATCCTTTCTTTACCATGATCAAGTAGGGTTCATCCCCAGGATGCAGGGATAGTACAATATACTGAAATTCATGAATGTAATCCACTACATAAACAAACTCAAAGCAAAAAAAAAAAAAAAAAAAAAAAAAAAAAAAAAAGACATCGTTTCATTAGATGCTGAAAAAGAATTTGAAAAAAATCAACATCCCTTCATGTGAAAAGTCTAGAATTATCAGTAATTCAAGGCCTATACCTAATGATGGTAAAAGCAATATACAAGAAACAAGTAGTAACAATATAAAATATCCTGGTGTGACTCTATCTAAGCAAGTGAAAGAGATGTATGACAAGATATTCAAGTCTCCGAAGACAGAAATTGAAGACAACCTCAGAAAATGGAAAGAACTCCCATGCTCATGAATTGCCATGCTTAATATAGTAAAATGTCCATCTTGCCGAAAATATTCTAGAGAGTCAATGCAATACCCATCAAAATTCTAATTCAATCCTTTATAGAGTATGAAAGAGTACTTCTCCTGGAAAGACTTGATCTAGAATTGTAGGGGAGTATCAGGACAGAGAAAAAGGAGAGAGGTGATTGGAGAACATGTGGAGAGAAGAAGGTTTATGGGACATATGGGGAGGGGGGAACTGGGAAAGGGGAAATCATTTGGAATGTAAACCAAGAATATATAAAATAAAAATATATAATAAAAAAAGAAAAAGTACTTCTCAAGTTCATTAAGAATAAGAAAACATCTAGTATATTGAAAACTATTCTCAACAATAAATTAACTTCTGTGGTAATCAGCATTTCTGACTCAAGCTGTACTATAGAGCAATCATGACAAAAACTGCATGGTTTTTGTACAGATTTGGGCAAGTAGATCAATGTAATAGAATTGAAGACCCAGAAATGAACCCACAGACCTTTGTTCACATGATCTTTGACAAAGTAACTAAAATCATCCAGTGAAAACAAGACAGAATTTTCAACAAATTGTGCTGGTTCAACTGTTCATTAACATGTACAAGATTGCAAACTGATTCATTTTTATCTCCCTGTGCAAAGCTCAACTCCAAGTAGATCAATGAGCTCCAGCAGAAACCAGATATACTGAATTGAATAGAATAAAAATTGGGGAAAAGCCTCAGGGGGAAATTTCCTGAACACCAATACCTTGTGCTCTAAGATGAAGAATGGAAAAAAGGTGACCTCATGAAATTGCCAAGCCTCTGTGAGGCAAAGGATACTATCTATAGGACAAAACAGTAAACAACAGATTTGAAAATGGTTTACCAACCCTACATCTAATAGAGGGTTAATATTCAATATATACAAAGAACTCAAGAAGTTAGACTACACCAAATAACCTTTAAAAATGGTGAACAGAGATAAACAGATAATTCTCAACTAAGGAAACTTGGAATACCCAAAATTCAATTCACAGATCAAATAAAGCCCAAGAAAGAAGGAAGAATAAAGTGTGTATTCTTTATACAAACTTCTTAGAAGGGAGTATGTTTCTTAGAAGGGAGAACAAAATACTTACAGGAGGAAATATGGAGACAAATTATGGGGCACAGACTGAAGGAAAGGCCATCCAGAGACTGCCCCTCCTGGGAATCCTTCCCATATACAGTCACAAAACCTATTATGGATGCTAAGAAGTACTTCCTAATAGGAGCCTTATATAATGAGGCTGTCTTCTGAGAGGGTCTGCCAGAGTCTGACAAATACAGAGGCAGATGCTCACATCCAACTATTGGACTGACTGCAGGGTATCCAGTGAAGGGGTCAGAGAATGGACCAAAGGAGCTGAGGGTGTTTGCACCCCATGGAGGAAGTAACTGTTGTCCAACAAGCCAAACATCCTGGAGCTCCCAGGGACTGGTCCACCAACAAAAGATACACATGAAGGGAACCATGGATCTGTCCTAATATTTGGCAGAGGATGGCCTTGTTGGACAACAGTTGGAGGAGAGGCCCGCAGGCTTGAGGGTGCTCGATGTCCCAATGTTGGGAAATTTCAGGGTGGAAAGACAGGCGTGGGTGGGTGGATCGGGGAGCACTTTTAACATGGCAGGGAGAGGGTGGATGGGATAGGGGGTTTCCAAAGGGGAGACCTGGAAAGGGGAAAACATTTGGAATGTTAACAATGAAAATATACAATAAAAAGAAAAAAAGAAAAAGAAAGAATATAAACAAACAAAAGAAAACTAATGGTTTATAAAGTCAAGAGAGATAATCTTCTCAAGGAAGCAGTGCACTGATGGGTTATTTAAGAAAATATACTTAAAACTAGAGGAATTTTACAGATTAGATTATATATGTAACAGCAATTAATGAAAAAGGAAGATACAAATTTTAAAGAGGTTAAGTAGAAATATATGGGCAGGTGTTGAGGGAGAGAATGCAAGGGAAAAGTGATATAATGGTTTTAATCCTAAAAATTAAAGAAACAATTTTTAAAAGCTTTTCATAGAGGTAAATAATACTGTTTCCAGAAGTCTTAACCCTTTAAGTAAAAATATTAGTGCAACATATGTAATATACTCTGTTCCAGAGTGACAGTAGTGACCTTCCACAGCACAAATAATACTTGTATTATTGATCCACTAGAGCAAAGACCTATCGCTGTAGCACCAGGTACCTTGTAGGTAGGACATGGATATTAAGATGATACTGATTCAGAAACTCCCATCATGATGGCTAGCATTCATTGTGCTGAGTTGTGCTATGCATACATCTGGGGGAGAAAATGCTCACCAAACCAGTAAACATACTTGCAGTAATACAAGTTTTATCCACATCTGTAATATTGTGTAAAAAATACTGCTGGGAACTAGCTGCTTTGTGATTGGATTGCAAGAGAGAGAATATATATATATATATATATATACATATATATATATATATATATGTATATATATATATATATATAGTCAAATCTTATATGCAGGGATGTACTAAGTCCATTGTGGTAGCAAGCTACCATTACTTCCCTAAATAAAAACATTCTTTTTTTTCGGGGTGGGGGGGTGGTTCGAGACAGGGTTTCTCTGTGTAGCCCTGGCTGTCCTGGAACTCACTCTGTAGATCAGGATGTCCTGGAACTCAGAAATCTCCCTGCCTCTGCCTCCCAGTGTGCTGGGATTATAGGTGTGTGTGACCACCACCCAGCTAGAAAGACTCTTAAACTGCCTTCTGAACATATATTTTTATGCCTACAGAGTGAAGCTACTTTCAGCAAGGGCCAGATAAGCTCCTTTGTGAAGAATATATCAGTTAATATACAGCCTCATGTCCTGTCAAAGTACTGAAAATACATGATGGCTGTATACTCCTCTTTAAGTACAATGTCCATATTGCTGTTAACAATCACATGTCCCAAAGCACTTCCTAGAAAAGTTAGCAGAAAAAAAATCTAATTGCTCTATGCTAGCAAATCATGAAAATGAACAGGTCATGAACAAACCTGCCATCCAAACATTGCCAGGCCTTTGCAATCATGAACACACAGCAACAATGGATGCGCAATGTTCAAGATTGGGCCATATAACACTCCACCAAGCAAAGATTAGGTGTTCACAAAGCCCCACCCTTCCTGAGGATCTATTGAATTTAGTAGATGCTGCAGGATGATGTGTCATTTTTTCCAACAATATATGCACTAGGAAGAAGAAGTCAGAGGGAAAGTAAAGGGATAACATGGTAATAGGAGGAAATACAATTATAAAACTTTGCATATCTGTAAAATGTGAAAGTGATCATTTTTCCTAATGATACAAACATTACACAATTTTCCTTTAGATCTAAGCCATAAAATTCCAAATATTGTATCTTATAAACACTAGGAAGGTATTTTTCCTAGTCTTTTACTTAAAAACTTCAAAATGTAGATCATGTCAGATTTGCTTTGTGACAAATTATACTTCTGTACTAAAAAACATTTGCCTTAAAAATGTGGTATATCTACACAATGGAGTACTATCCAGCCATTAGAAACAATGAATTCATGCAATTCTTAGGCAAATGGATGGAGCTGGAGAACATCATACTAAGTGAGGTAACCCAGACTCAAAAGGTGACTCATGGTATGCACTCACTAATAAGTGGATATTAGCCTAGAAAACTGGAATACCCAAAACATAATCCACACATCAAATGAGGTACAAGAAGAAAGGAGGAGTGGCCCCTTGTTCTGGAAAGACTCAGTGAAGCAGTATAGGGCAAAATCAGAACGGGGAAGTGGGAAGGGGTGGGTGAGAGGACAGGTGGAGAGAAGGGGGCTTATGGGACTTTCGGGGAGTGGGGGGCTAGAAAAGGGGAAATCATTTGAAATGTAAATAAAAATATATCGAATAAAAAAAAAAACATTTGCCTTCTCATTATAGTATTTACTGATTAGTTTTTATGTCCCAATCTCATTCCAAATGCTCATATGATAAGTTTAAAGGGAGAAGTTTTGTTCTTGAAGTTTCAATACAAGGAAATATTCAAAATATTCGAAGAGGAATTTGGTGAGCATAATGCTGAATCTGTATATCATGTAATATATCATGTATATATATTTTGGTCCTGAAATGTTTTCTTATTCCTTCCTTCCTTCCTTTCTTCCTTCCTTCCTTCCTTCCTTCCTTTCTTCCTTCCTTCCTTCCTTCCTTTCTTCCTTCCTTCCTTCCTACCTTCCTTCCTTCCTTCCTTCCTTCCTTCCTTCCTTCCTTCCTTCCTTTTTTTCTATTATTTTCTATATTCTTTGTTTACATTCCCTTTCCCGGTTCCCCCCTTCCCCTAAGTCCCATAAGCCCTCCTCTCTCTGCCAGTTCCTGATTCAACCCCCTCCCCCTTCTCTATGCTGGCAGTCCCTTACAGTGCTGCCTCAAGCCTTTCCAAGAACAGGGCTCTCTCCTTCCTTCTTCTTGGGAATCATTTGATATGTGAGCTGTGTCTTGGGTATTCAGAGCTTCCAGGCTAATATACTTATATCAGCGACTGCATTCCATGTGTGTTCTTTTGTGAATGAGTTACCTCACTATGTATGGTATTTTCCAGTTCCAACTATTTGCCTAAGAATTTCATGAATTCATTGTTTTTAACTGCTGAGTAGTATTCCATTGTGTAAATATACCACATTTTCTGTATCCATTCATCCATTGAGGGACATCTGGGTTCTTTCCAGCGTCTGGCTATTTTAAATAAGGCTGCTATGAGCATAATGGAGCTTGTGTCCTTGTTGCATGCTGGGGAATCCTCTGGGTATATGCCCAGGTGTGGTATATCAGGGTCCTCCAGAAATGTCATGACCAGTTTTCTCAGGAACTACGAGACTGATTTCCAGAGTGGTTGTACCAATTTCCAATCCAACCAGCAGTGGAGGAGTATTCCTCTTTCTCCACATCCTTGCCAACACCTGTATATATTTTAAAGATGTCTTCAAATTAATAAAAAAGATATTATTTTATTTGTTTTTGTTATCTATAACATTGTTCACCAATGCTTTGTTATCTGTAAAAATATATTACCTCTAATAAACATTAATTTCAAATGTTTGATTCTTTAAAAATTTTGTAATTATTTTATATGAATGTGTCTGGGTATATTGATGTATACCATGTGGGTGTAGTGCCCTTGAATTCTAGAAGGAAGAGGTAGATCCCATAAAATGTAAATTTACAAGAAGTTGTGATACACCTGATATGTGTGCTAGGAACCAGTTTGTGATTTGTGGAAATGTAGCAAATGATTTTTACTACTGAGTCATCTCATTAGCCATAGCTACTTTATGCCTTACTGTTATAAATGTGAATATATTTTCTTTGTAGAGTTTGATTTTAGTAAGCAATGCTTTAGATACTATTAATAATTTAGATACTATTAATCCTGTTTTAACATATTCTTAAATGTGTGATACTGCTATGATACTAAGTTTTATAACTGTTGCTGTTTTGTGTATTTAGTTGTATTTCCATATTGTTACTGTACATATTTGCTTTCTTTTCTAATAATACAAGCCATATAGTTCAACTGGAGTTTGAAAAGCATTTACAATATTTATCACATTTGTTGCTTCCTGATATTTTAGTGTTCTTTACTATGTACATAGTTGGAAACTGGAAATTAATGAACATAAATTTCTAAGAAATTTTGAAATGCTTGAGTAGGTGTGGAAAGAAGGCATTTTGACCTATGATGAATTCCTCTGCCATTTATTCAAATTTATCCTTGTCCTCAAACGTTTTGCTAATGAAAGGTGATTCTAAAGGCTATGCTTCTTGAATTATATGAGAAAGAAATATCTTCTGTGCCAAGTAGAGCACAGATTTTCTATCTCATATTCTCTGAGTTAGTCACGCAATTTCCACACCTGTCATCTAAATTTGCTTAGGAATTTCAGAAGAATAGGCAATTCTGATTTTGTTATTCTTCACTTAAATTGGGTATTGGGAGTTGAATTTTAAAGCAGTAGAACCGCATAGAATATGGAAACAAAGTGAATCCATATAGCTAATGCTGTTATTATAATAAGTATAAATCATCAAGTATTTTAACTAGTTTGCAATATTCAGCACCAAAATATCTTGAATTATGATATATTGCCCATTGTCTGGGTACATGAGATTTACGCAAACTTTAGATATATGGTTTATTCTGATAGTTGTAAAATGACAAAATACAAAATACAGTTTTGCCTTACTATTTAGTGATGATGTTTCTTTCAAATTCATAGTTGGGACTGATGAGCTGTCTCGGAGATTAGGAATACTTGTCCATCTTGCTCATGCAGAGGACAGATGTTTCATTCCAATGACCACATGGTACCTCACAATATCCAGAACTTTAGTAGAGGGTAACCAGTGCCTTCTGCTCACTTCTGCAGGCACCAGACATGCATGTATTGTACATAATACACATGTGGTCAAAGCACTCATATACTTAGAATAAAATAAATAAATTCAGAGTCTGTAGTCTATAGAGAATCCAAGAAACCTGAGTTATTTTTCAATGTTTCCTAAAAAATCACAAGAGCTTCATAATGCTTGGCTTCATTGCTTGATGGTTTCCAAGAGTCAAGAAACCAGTAAAATTCTACTTGATATCCAGCATACCATTGCTAATACTGAAATCACATTTGTGGCTGTTGTTTTCTTCTGAGTATATATAAGTTGTCACAATTCAATTTCTCACAATCTAGATTACAGATTTCTGATGTTTTACCCCTAGCTTTGAAATGATCACTTTCTAATACATTTCTGTACCTAATATTCATTTTAACATTCTGGCCATCCATAAATATATTTTAGAGTGTGGTAATTTCATGAGAGATAACCTATGTAGCATGTATCTGCATAGCAATAGAGAAAAGGATCCTTTCATTATGATCCCAATAGCCTCTGTCTACTAGATTGTATCTTTGTCAATGTCAGGACAAAGAATACACAGCAATATGAAAGGTGTTTAATAGTATTCAAGTAGGTAGCTAAGGAAATAAATGAAAAGTTTCTTTACACAGCAGTAAAATGTATTCATGATACATATATTGACATTAAACATATTTAACTATTGGTTAAAGAACTCTTATAAATCAATGATGAGAAAGAAATTAATGAAAATATGCTTAAAGTATATTGAAATACTATACACATGTAACCTAAGCCGATAAAGACAGCAAACTAAGAAATTGCAGATTTCACACTTGTGAGGCATATTAAGCTGCACCCTGTCTCAGAAAATGAAGCAGATAGAGAACATATGTAAGGCCCTGGTTTCATTTCCAAGGACTGCAAAAAACTTAGGTGGTTAAACCTTTGAATATACATATCACAAAATGGCATACTCAAACACACACATTCTTGTTCATCCTTTGTCATCAGGAAGATGCAAATACAATTAATGTTGAGTTACCATGGTACAACCATCAAATGTCTTTAGTAGTAGGGATATAATTTCAAGTATAATTGAGAATATAGGACATTTTGTGCATTTATATGTCAAAAATTAAAATGGAGCACACTGGTATGGTTTTCTTTAAAATGATTTTGCAGTATTTTCCCTATCTCATCTCTAAAAATCTATTCCATAGATGTCTTCCAGGACATTATTAGATCATTATATGTGAAACTTGAATCTAATATCATAACTTGAGATACATATTTTTCCTGGTATTGTCATAATATATTTTTCCTCTTAAATATGCAAGTGATATTTTTGTTTCTGTTTCATACTTAAAATGTCATCCTGAATGATTATAGAACCTGAAGAATATATTTGTCTTTGCATAAACCAGATGGATGCAAAGGAACAAGGGCAGTTTGTTAGACATAGTTGGCAGTAATGAGCATGCTGGTCAAGGAATTCAAGATTAAATCACACTACCATACCATTCACTCTTAATAAGTCTCAAGAATTCAAAGATACTGCATGTGATGGGACTCACACTTGATCTTAAAATCACAAAAATACAATAATTGGTAATTGTACAGAGCCATATTGGGGAGTCAGGCCACATGATAGGAACTTGACATTAGCCAAGGACAATCCCTGGCTTCAGGCAGGAATCTGACATAGGACAATAGGGAAGTAGGTTACAGCAGGAATTTTTATCCTAGGGTGGAGAAGCTCAGAATGAAGGTTAAGATCATTGTTCCTCCAGGTCTATGAATTCCTGAATTAAGCAGGTGACCCACCCAACTTCCTGAGCAGTTGAGCCAAGGACCACCAGGCAAAGCTAGATGACTTCAGCCAGAACTCAGCCTGGTGTCTGGGGGGAAGGGCTTGCACAAACTGTTAAAAGGTCTGACCCACCGCCATTAAAGATGGGGGCCTTGATCAGTAAAATATCGTCCTGGCCTTCTTTCTTTTTGCCCCTTCCCCATCTATCTCTCAGCTTCTGTTCCAGCAGCCCAGTTCATACCCTTTTCAAGAGTTGTGGTTCATATTCCTACAGGCAGCTACAGAATACAACAGGTAATAATTCAAAATAAAGAAAACTAGATTAGAATTATAAAAAGAAACCTCTAAAGTATTTTTAGTTTTTATTTCACTATCAAACCAAAGAAACTTACTTCATTTGTGTTTTTAAGAACATGTAGGTGGATGATTAATAATTTGCTTCTTCCTTTTCATTGTTAGTGTCCGTCCTTACAAAGATGTAAGGAATTTTGTCGAAGTGTTCTATCAGCCTTTGGGACATATCTGACCTAGATGACATGGAGACAGAGGCCAACATATCAATTGTCATCTATCCCACTTATGTTGATGGGTTTTGATCTACAAATGCAGCTATTGAATATCCCATTATCCAGATACAGCAATCTTGAAGAATATACAGTGCTTTGTAATTTTCCATTTTTGAATGTCTGACAAATCAAATAGATTTTTAAAATAAATCTCTACTCCTTTAAGACTCAGCTCTTAAAAAGTAGTTATGTTTAGCAAAATTATGAGTAATAATCATGATAAAGCAAAATCCATATATTTAAAGCATGTCAGAAACTTGATACTTTATTGAATACCACAAAAGTGCATTTAAAACATAGAAAGTTGGGACAATACCATAAACATATTATAATAGCATATGTGTAAAAGTGTGACATAGAGAAGAAAAATACAAGTTTATTAACTGGAGCTAGACAGGTAGAAAAATAAGAATAAATGTTTACATGAATAAAAAAATCTATAGACACAGAAAGAGCAATTAATAAATCTCATATAATCAGGCTAAATATTTTTATAAAATGTTGGAAGAATATTTTTCAAAGCTTAGAGCTTAACTGATGTACCCAGAGAAGGCAAACAAATGGAAAGGTCAGTCTCATGTAGACTGAGGGTAATGATATAAGCTTGCTTGTGCTGGTATGGAAATACTTGAAAAGCAACTATTACCAGCATTCACATAAATTTTGAGAAGAGACTTGATAGAATTTTAAGAAATACAGGTTGTTTTTCCTTTTCAAGAGTTGTGGTTCAAATTCCTACAGCTCATTTTTAATACATTACAATGGCAAGTCAGAAGTGAAAAGATGCACCTGTTCTATATTGAGACATTGTATCAGTCACTCTAATTTCATTTACAGTGTCTCCCCAAGAGATTAGGTAGGGATATGAGTTTAACTAAACACAGCCTCAGAAATAGACTTCAGGTATGATGTTTAAAACTGGAATCTTTCCTTCAGCTTAACATGGTTCTGGGAAGAACATGAAAAAGATTTACAACCAAGTTGTCACAGAAAAAATTGAGATTCAGGAGATCAACATAATCATAGATAAGCTAGAAAAAGAAAAGGAATCTTCTATCCTTCATAACACACATAAATTCAAACATCCATTGCTGCTGTTGACTCTATAGCTGGGAACCAGGACTGAGCAAAGAAGTATTTTCCATAGGCTGAGCATTAAAGTTGCCTTGGCCCAAAGTTTCAGATTCCACTAAAGAGTTGCCTTAGCAGAAAATCCTCTGTTTCCAGGGGATATGGGGCTCCCTCAGAATGTTCTTTTAAGAAGATTGCCCCATGCCTTTAAAGAGCTATAGAAATTTTCAAAAAAAAGTAATAAGTCATTCACATTTCATTGGAATGTTTACCAAACCTGAAACTTTGGACCATGGTTCAGTTGAGTTATCTGAGATTTCTACCATTTCACTAGCATTATAAGACATAATATAAATATCTGAATTGCAACTCCCAGGACAATGCAACTCTCAGGTTGAGGAACACTACCCTAAGAGCAGTGAAGTGCACAGGAAGATAAGTTTTCCAGAAACACTGATTGAGGGAAGGGCTAGAAGTCATTATCCCTTTCTGTGATAACAGATTGCTACTTCATGGATCCAATGTTGGGAGAAAAACAAACAAACATCAGAAAGAGCAACAACAACAAAAACCAAGAAGAATTTCAGCTCTGTGCATAGGCCACCATGATGGTGGCTCTATTTGGTTGAACTGTTAAAGAATTCAGACTTTAAAGGTAAATAGGAAAATCATTTTATTTATTGTACTGAAGATAGAACATGGGATATTGCATGGCAGTAATTGTAATCCACAGAATTACAAATAGGGTAGCAAATGATGATGGGGACATCCATTTTGAAACTTGTTTCATTGTGATGAAACATTTTACATGTAATTTCTTAGCAATCCAGTCCAATAAATGAGGGAAGGCCATTTGGAAAACCCAAATAACTCTACTCAAATCAACTCTAGCAGTTGCAACAGCACTGTCCTGTCTACTTGCTCTAAAGTTCTGGGTTCCTGAGTGAAAGACATACCTACATAAGCAGCCTTATATTTTATATTTATATTTTAATATGTCTTTAACAGTTCAATGGCAGGACCACTTCCAAACCTCCAATGGTTAACACATCCCCTCCAATATTCCTGGGTTATTATATACTAAAACCTATATTTCATCTTGGTTACTCCAGAATCAGACCAATAGCCCTCTTTGGCTGAGTTCCCCAGAACCTACATCATGGCTATGTTCTATGTCCAGCATCTTTTAGGCCTGGCATCAACTCCCTTCCCATCATTGTGCCTCTTTCCCTTCCTCTCTTTCCTCAGTCCCTTGCCCAAGAATCCTAAAGTCCTGTCTCTGTCTCTCTGCTCAGCTACTAATAGTTGATAACTTTATTTACCATCAAAATCAACTGGGAGCTGGGTAGCTCAATATTTTATGTGGAAACATGGAGATTCTCGTGCAATTTTGGGGACAAATACACAACATTTTCTCTTTTTTGTTCACTAAAACGGCCTCTTCCTTCGCATATACACTGAACATAGTTATAATAATTATGTAAAGTATAAGGTATAATATACACTAATAATTTCCAAACCATCAATTTTGTCAATATTGGTTCATTATTCTAACATCTATCCTAACTTAAAGAGTTAACAATTCTATACCTGAATTATGTTTTGATGTTAACTTGAAATGCCATCTGAAAATCATCCTTTCAAATCTAGACCACCTTACTTAAGGCTAAAAAAATTAAGTTTGATTATGAGACTATAACTAGACTTCAACCCTGTCAGTGATCTGAGACTGGATTAAATATTAACTAAATATATAGGAAGCATGAAAACATAGCTTTAAAAATTATGCAATTTGAAGAGGCAACTGCCTGCATAGACTATCCTTTAATTTCTTTTTTTTTTAAATTAGGTATATTCTTTATTTACATTTCATATGTTGTCCACTTTCCTGGTTCCCCCCTCTTTCCCGAAAATCCCATAAGCCATCTCCCCTTCCCCAATCAACCCTCTCCCGCTTCCCTGTCCTGGTATTCCTCTACACTACAGCACCAAGCCAGGACCAAGGATCTCTCCTCCGTAGTGTCTAACAAGACCATCCTCTGCTGCCGATGTGTATGGGGCCATGGGTAACTCCAAGTGTACTCTTTGGTTGATGGTTTTGTCCCTGGGAGCTCTGGGAGTACTTGGTGACTCATGTTATTGTTCCTCCTATGGCACTGCAAACCCCTTCAGCTCCTCTGGTCCTTTCTCTAGCTCCCCCATTAGGGACCCTGTGTTCAGTTCAATGACTGGCTGAGCGTGTCCCCCTCTGTATTTGTCATAAACTAGGAGAGCCTCTCAAGTGATACTATATCTGGCTACAGTTAGCCAGCACTTGTGGGCATCCACAATAGTGTCTGGGTTTTGTAACTGTATATAGGCTGGATCCCTGGGTGGGGTAGTCTCTGGATGGTCTTTCTCTCAGATTCTGCTCAATCTTTTGTCTTTGTATCTCATTCTGTGGGTATTTTTTCCCCATTCTACAAAGGAGCCAAGGATCCATACTTTGTTCTTCCTCCTTCTTGGGCATCATATGATATGTGAAATGTGTAATGGGTATTCCAAGCTTCTAGGCTAATATCCACTTATCAGTGAGCGCATACCATGAGTATTCTTTTGTGATTGGGTCACCTCACTCAGGATGATATTCTCCAGTCCCATCCATTTGGGGCTTATGTGACTTTCGGGGAGTGAGGGACCAGAAAAAAATAAATAAAAAAGAATTGACAAATGGGACCTCCTAAAATTACAAAGTTTCTGTAAAGCAAAGGATGTTGTCAATAGGACAAACTGGCAACCAACAAATTGGGAAAAGATCTTTACCAACCCTACATCTGACAGAGGGCTAATACACAATATATACAAAAAACTCAAGAAGGTAGACTCCAGAGAGCCAAATACCCTATTAAAAATGGGGTACAGAGCTAAACAAAGAATTTTCACATGAGGAATATCTAATGGCTGAGAAACACCTAAAGAAATGTTCCACATCCTTAGTCATCAGGGAAATGCAAATCAAAACAACCCTGAGATTTCACCTCACACCAGTCAGAATGACTAAGATAAAAAACTCAGGAGACAGCAGGTGCTGGAGAGGTTGCAGAAAAAGAGAACACTCTTCCACTGCTGGTGAGACTGCAAGCTGGTACAACCACTCTCAAAATCAGTTTGGTAGTTCCTCAGAAAACTGAGCATAATACTACCAGAGGACCCTGCTATACCACTCCTGGGCATATACCCAGAGGAGTCTCCAGCAGGAAATAAGGACATATGCTCCATTATGTTCATTGCAGCCTTATTTATAATAGCTAGAAGTTGGAAAGAACCCAGATGTCCCTCAACAGAGGAATGGATACAGAAAATGTAGTATATATACACAGTGGAGTGCTACCCAGCTATTAAAAACAATGTCCTTTAATATTTTTTATAATGTAGGAATAACTGTCTTTAGCCTTCTGGCATAAAATCATCTGGCATACCTTCAATGATGCAGAAATTATAAAGGACTAGGTTAAGCAGTCTTGACAGATCTTAGCAGTTGACTAACCCACTTCTGTTTGTCATTTTTGGACAGCATTTTTTTGTTTGCAGATGAGCTAGGGTAAATCTTGCCCAGTGGGTACCATGACACAATTGAAGCAACTCTGCCTGGAGATAATGATGCTCAAAATCATCCTTGAAGTGTAATTGGAGCACACATGTCTCTTAGTCAAATGATCTTTAAAAAATAAATAATATTAAATGCAATGTTCAGTGGATTTCTGATGCTTTTGAACACTATCCATATGCATCTGACTATATATTAGATCTAATACATAGAAATATAGTAGATCTAATATATATTAGATTTGAAATGCTAAGCCTTGACTATTCTATTTTAATAATATTGAAAATATTTTATTGTAGTTAAATCATAATCTAGTATAACCATGAGTTTACTACCTGGCCCTTAACTTGCATTACTTAATCATCCTAAACAGTTTGTAATTGCAACTATTATAAAGACTGGGTCTAAACTTTGCATTTTTAAATTAGATGCATTGGCATAATGCCTATCTAAGTGTAACATAATTGATATTAAACTTTGTATCAATATATAAATATTGATACCAATGAAAATCTTAATTGTATGCCAATGTAAGAAATTATAACTTCAATTTTGTATCAAATGTTAAGATTCCTACCAATGTAAGATTATGGCAATACAATGCTTTATTTAAGAATAAATTTTATAATTTATCCAATAAATCTAATTTCTTATAATATTATTCTATCCCCTTTTTCTTTTCAACCCCTTTCTCTTTACCTAAGAGATAAAGGATAAGAAGAGGAAAGTAAAGACAGAACTTCCCAAGTGTAAGCCCTTTATGTGATTTCCTCCATGTTCAAAATTATGTTCATTTCAAATTAACCTTTAAAGTGCTAACCCATGTATAATTTACAAAATAACCATAACCAGACACTCAAACCCAAGGACTAGGGATGAATTTTCTCCATGGATTTTTCCAGGTAAATAGGGAAAATATATACAAATTTAAAGAATGGGGAGATAGCAAAATTGGAAAAATCAGTTAGACTTAAGAAAGGTAACTTTAACATTGGTTATCCAATCTCTGTATGCTTAAATATTTCAGAGCTTGAATCTGCTGGATTCATTTGAAAGGCTGGATGGTGTGAGGTCATTGGGAATCACCAGCTATTCCTGAAACTCTTCTGGAGACAAGTATCTGGAAACAGTACCAGGAGGCAGGGTGTTGGGTCATTTCAGAATCTCTGAGGATGAATCTTGCCAGAGCTGTACCTTGGTGTCTCATTCTGCATTATATGTATCTTACAAGCAATTTTTTAGTTCTGTAAAGGTATTTGTGTGAACTGTGCAAAGTGCACAGATCAGTTAAGGATGAATTTTTTGTTCCTTGTTTGAGCAGGTGAAAGACTACTGTCTTTTTATTAATGAGTTAATTTTATCAATTACCAATTTAATTAAATATTCATGAGATCAAAGGCCTAAGTTTCTAGTATCTGTCTGAAATAAGGTTCTTCTCCTTATCTCCTGACCTTGTCACCCCCTCTTATTTTGAGATAAAGGGCCTAAATATATCTCATCTGTTTGAGAGTGTTTCTTCACCATCTTCTGCCTATGTTCTTACATTATATCAAAGGTGAAAGTTTACTCATTCATTCATACTTAAAAATATCTAAGCAATTTTGTTTATTCCTCTCTTGTCTCTCTCTCTCTCTCTCTCTCTCTATATATATATATATAGAGAGAGAGAGAGAGAGAGAGAGAGATCCTTTCTCTTTATAAGAGTTAAGTTAATATGCTTTCCTACTTAACTTCAATGAAATTCCCTTCTACTTTCTGTATAAGCCTACTCCAAGGACACCAATTTGTCATATGCCAGACTAAGCAATCCTAGAAATTCTATGGAGTCTATGTTCAAGGAACCCAGGTGCTTCCTATAGCATGGAATTTTTACTATAGCATAGACTTTTTAAATATTCTTTGTAGTAGTTACCATTATTTCTCTTTTTATACTTAAAACAATTAAATCAATTTTCCTTCATTTTCCCTTCTCTAGATTAGTATCTCTGTGGGTATAATAGCATGTCTTTTGTCCTAGTTCCAGCCCATGTGGCCTGGGCAAAAACTGTGAAGCTCTGTTAGAAAGCCAATTTCCCCTCTTCCTAATCTTTACACACAATGCATGTTTTCCATTCATTAATTTCAAATTAATTTTTAATAATGAGTCCATGATACACATGGGGTGCCTTCTGTAGCTAAAGGCAAATAACTCTACTCAAATTGTCCCCAAAAGTGGTAGTGATACTGTCCTCACTTCCCACCCCAATGTTTTGGGTCCCAGGATGAAAGACAAACATACATAAACAGCCTTATATTTTAATAGACCTTAAACAGCTCAACGGTTGGGCTACTTTTAAACCTCCACATGTTTACCACTCTCCCGTTTGATATTCCTGAGTTATTACTTAACAAAACCTTTATTCCTTCTTGGCTGACTCAGACCTAGACTGGAAGCCCTCTTGGGGTGAACTTCCCAGTACCTACATCACAGTGATTTTCTCTGTCCAGCGCCTTTCAGACCTGGCACCTACTCCTTTCCTATCATGGCAACTCTTTCCCTTCCTCTCCTTCCTCAGTCTCTCACTCTAGAGAGACTCTCAATACTAAAGTCCTGCCTTTTTCTCTCTGCCCAACCATGGGCCACCAGCAACTTTATCAATGAAAACCAACTGGAGGCAGGGTCCCTCATCATCTTACATGTAGACTTGCAGATCCTTGTGAAATTTTGGTGACCAAATCCATAACACTGATTCACAATCCATTTTGGTAGATAAAAGACACTGTGTATATAATTTTTCATCATTTATTTTTTCACTAATCTATCCATGAAAACAAAGGCTGTCATATCAGGTAATAGGTAACTTTGGTTCTACCATTATTTTTTCTCCCTTTTTAGATAGATAATAGTATTGATTTTTCTGTTTGGAAGACAGTTTCTAGACCAAAGTTGCAATAGAAATCCATCCCCTTTCTGTTCCCTCAATTTATTACTCTTTCTTTACACTGTGCAATTAGAAAATGATAACTTATATAATATTAAAAGTAGATTTTGCTAAATAACAAAAGGAACCAGAATAACAGTCATGATAAAACTAGAGGAAAGACTATTTTGATGTCCACATTTCTTTCTCTCTTTCCATCTATCTTTCTATCTATCTATCCATCTGTCTATCTATCTTTCTTTTTTTCTTCCTTTCTTCCTTCCTTTCTTCAATTCATCTCTCTTTCCTTCCTTCTTGTCTCTTTCTGTCTCTGCCTATGTCTGTTTGTCTGTCTTTGTATGCATGTGTGTGTGTGTGTGTGTGTGTTTGTGTGTGTGTGTGTGTGTGTGTGTGTGTGAGAGAGAGAGAGAGAGAGAGAGAGAGAGAGAGAGTTGTGTATGTGTGTGTGGTTTGTGTTTAACTTGAGAAGTAGGATTGAAGACCATGGTTACTTATACCCCCCCACACACACACATACTCACCCCACAAATTTGTGAAGATGATTATCTTCCCAAACGTTTTTGAAAGTAGTAGGAGAAGCAAGAGATGGCATTATGGATAAGGAAATACATTCGCCAATATTCCCCTGACCATACATTTTGTCTTGTGGAAAATAGAAGCTTAAACCTAGGATCATTCTAGCTACAGTTGTATAAAGGTATGAAGTTTGACTATTAATTATAAAACAGATAGCTACTCCTTGTGCCAAGATGATTTTGTTTGCTTGATATAAGGTTTAGATATTTATCATCATTTACTGAGTATATGAGATGTCTTAGCAGGTATTGTTACTTTTAGCCAAACCAGATGATCTGAGTTTAAACCCTTGCATCCCCAGGAAGAGAGGAGATAATTAGCTAACCCATGTTGTCCTCTGACTTTTACCTCTATGCTGTTGTATATACATAGGTACAAGTAAACAACTAAAGAAAGAAAGTAATAAAAATATTTAGATAACTAAATGTAAACAATCACTTAGCAAATACTGACCAGAGAACCTGTTCCTCCTTAATTACAATAACCTCATCTATACAGCGTAAATATCTATTCACTGCCAGGGTGAGTGAATGGAAGGATGCTTGCTAAAGTAGGAGATGATCAGAACTGACTTTCAGAAGTTTACAGTGCATGAAATAACTGGTAGAATTTTGAGTCTAATGTTTAAAAGTAAATTTGTATTTGTTAGTTAGGAGCAAAGATTATTGCTGATAAATTATATGGAAGACTGTGAAGATAGAAGCAAGCATGAGAATCAGGCATGGGGAGCAAGAAAGTGTTGGGAGAAAGAAGAGAAATCGTTGGAGCCTGTCATATCTGGGATAGACTGTAGACTAGGGACATGGGAGTCTATTCGAGTGACCCTAGCCAAGCCTCCTAGAAGATGGACATGTGGAGACTGTAGTGGCTACTTCTTGTGGCCACGTTGGACGTTCAGTGGAGGGATGAGGAAACCAACCCTCCCACAAAGCCTTCAAGCCAAAATTTGTACTGACTACAAGATGTTTATGGATTTTAAATGAAATATAGAAATTAAGGAATGGCTCAACCAATGGCTGGTCCAACTTGGGATCTATCCCATGGAATAAAGCCTACCTCTGACACTATTTTTGATACTCGGCTATGCTTGCATTTAGGAGCCTAGCATAACTGTATTCTGAGAAGCTTCATCTAACAGCTGATAAAAAGAGATTCAGAGACTCAGGAAGCTAAGTTCAGGTGTCTTGTGGATTACTAGTAGGAAGGATTGAGGGAGCCAAAGGAATCAGTGACAGCACAAGAAGACCTGCAGAATCAACTACTGCACCCTTGGTGGCAGAGATTAAATTACCAACAAAAGAGCATGCATGGGCTGAACAACGTAGGTCCCCTAGACATTTGTAGCAGATGTGGGTCTTTATGGGGTCCCTTAACAATTGGAGCAGGGGCTGTCTCTGAGATTGTTGCCTGCATTTGAATCCTATCTTCCTACCTTACCTGTTTTATCAGGCTTCAATAGGAGATGTTCTTAGTCCTGCTGTGACTTGATATGACAGTGCAGGTTGATACCAATGGGGGTTTTCCCCTTGTCTGAGGGAAGGGGTTTTGGGGAGAGGTATGAAAAGGTGGGGCTAGAACAAGAGGAAGTATAGGGCTGCAATAATGATTTACACTTAATAAATAAGAAGAATGAAAATACATATGTGTGGAAGTAAGAAAAATATTTCAAACAAATGAAAGAAGACAAACATGCAAATAAAAGATATTTTGGGAAGGTGGAAGAACTTTTAAGAGGCAGTAGCTGTTAGTAAGAAGATTTCGATCAGTGTGGACAGAGATGTTTTCTCAAAGAGGGCTGTAGGGTTCTGAATGCTTCCCCCACTGTATTTAATTTACAAATTTACAATTTGTGCCCCTGGCACATGCCTGTATGATGACGAGAAGACCAAAGAAACAACACAAATAAATCATGCATGCCAAACTGAAAATGCTTTACAAAGAATTGAAACTCTCATTGATCAGTGGTAGCACTTGCCTTTAATCCCACAACTTGGGAGGCAGAGACAAGTGGATTTCTGAGTTCAAGGCAAGCCTGGTCTAGAGTGAGTTCCAGGACAACCAGGGGTATACAGAGAAACCCTGTCTCAAAAAACCAAAAACCAAAACCAAACCAAAACAACAAACAAAACAAACAACAAACAAAAAACACGAAAACTCTCCATTGGCTAAATATTTCAGATATTTGTCACAATATAGGAAAACAGGCCAATTAGTGATGTTTCTGTGTGTATTCAGTTACTATATCTTCATCAGATACATCAGATACAGGAAACCCCAAACAGTGATGAGGATTGAATGCCACAAAATGCTCATTTAACAAACCAATAGTTTCATAGAAAACTGTGAAATGAAAGAAGAAATCATTTGTTTTGCAGTCTGAGACTGCAGTAAGAGGGGAAAAATGGGCTCAATAAGGTCATGGCAAGAGACAGACCAATAAGGTAATAATTATCTTTATATCAGAAAAATATTCCTTGAGACTGATTGTTCTACTCCTATGGAGTAGAAGGTACTACTGCACTTCTCATCAGCAAGACACTTCTTCCAGGAGAACATAGAAACAGTGCTAGAAGGAGAGTACCATCAGTGGCAGGACAGTTGGTCTGATGAAAGCTATGGCAATTTGTCAAATAAGGATTCCAGGAAAAGACAAGATTGCCAGTTGTTAGCATCCTTTCTAGGTCCCACCCCACAGTTACAGAGCAACAGCCAGGTCTTTCTGACTTACTACAAAAGGACTATTCACCCTCCCCTTTCCATCTTACTCTTTAAGTTTTTACTTTCTGTCCCTTGCCTCTCTGACCCCATTGTCATCTCTTCTCAATTCTCTCCACATATTCCTGCCCCTCCAGATCTCTCTCTCTCTCTCTCTCTCTCTCTCTCTCTCTCTCTCTCTCTCTATCTATCTAACTCTCTCTCTCTGTCTCTTTCTGTCTCTCTCTCTTTCCATCTCTCTCTCTCCTCTCTTCCCAATTCTACTTCCTATGCTGTAAATAAACTCTCTTCTATACTATATCTGTTTTATAGCTAGAATCTCACAGGAAAGAGATACTTCAGCATGGGCCCACTAAAGAATGCCTCCCATCTTACTAAACATGTCTCTACCAAAATAAATCCTGGCCTCTCCATTTTTTTTATAAAACACATCAACAGTTGTACTTAGAACATTTGTGAGCAATTTCTAGAATACTCCTAGAGCACTTTTATCAAACTAGTCTCTGATAATTTAATTAATTGAACCTCTGTGTTATAGCAGGCATTATTTTTTTTATTCGATATAATTTATTTACATTTCAAATGATTTCCCCTTTTCTAGCCCCCCCTCCCCGAAAGTCCCGTAAGCCCCCTTCTCTTCCCCCGTCCTCCCTCCCACCCCTTTTCAGTTCCCCGTTCTGGTTTTGCCAAATACTGCTTCACTGAGTCTTTCCAGAACCAGGGACCACTCCTGCTTTCTTCTTGTATCTCATTTGATGTGTGGATTATGTTTTGGGTATTCCAGTTTTCTAGGTTAATAACCACTTATTAGTGAGTGCATACCATGATTCACCTTTTGAGTCTGGGTTACCTCACTTAGTATGATGTTCTCTAGCTCCATCCATTTGCCTAAGAATTTCATGAATTCATTGTTTCTAATGGCTGAATAGTACTCCATTGTGTAGATATACCACATTTTTTGCATCCACTCTTCTGTTGAGGGATACCTGGGTTCTTTCCAGCATCTGGCAATTATAAATAGGGCTGCTATGAACATAGTAGAGCATGTATCCTTATTACATGGTGGGGAATCCTCTGGGTATATGCCCAGGAGTGGTATAGCAGGATCTTCTGGAGGTGAGGTGCCCAGTTTTCGGAGGAACCGCCAGACTGCTTTCCAGAGTGGTTGTACCAATTTGCAACCCCACCAGCAGTGGAGGAGTGTTCCTCTTTCTCTGCACCCTCTCCAACACCTGCTGTCTCCTGAATTTTTAATCTTAGCCATTCTGACTGGTGTAACATGAAATCTTAGGGTTGTTTTGATTTGCATTTCCCTAATGACTAATGAAGTTGAGCATTTTTTAAGATGCTTCTCCGCCATCCGAAGTTCTTCAGGTGAGAATTCTTTGTTTAACTCTGTACCCCATTTTTTAATAGGGTTGTTTGGTTTTCTGGAGTCTAACTTCTTGAGTTCTTTATATATATTGGATATTAGCCCTCTATCTGATGTAGGATTGGTGAAGATCTTTTCCCAATTTGTTGGTTGCCGATCTGTCCTCTTGATGGTGTCCTTTGCCTTACAGAAACTCTGTAACCTTATGAGGTCCCATTATAGCAGGCATTATTAAAATGCAAATTTAACCTATTGATCTTTTAATAAAATATAATTCATTGATATATTCTTAAGTATAAAAGATAAAATACTTTCTAGAGTCTTTGCAAAATGTAAATGAGATATGTGAATTTAGTAATATAGTTCTGAAAAAATATTAAAGAGGTGATATTGAAAATGGAATTTAAGGCAAAAAAAATGTACAGTAAAAATTTCCAAAGTACTCTATATGAGAGTATTGAATGTATAAGAATACCATAAGAACTCTCTATTGATTAAAAAAAGCTTGTATTTAAAGGTGTGATTCTATATGATTTCACTGACTGAAGAAGACTGGTATTGCGATATATCTTTTAAAGGACACAATGGTTGGAGTGATAACTGATCTATTTAAAACACTAACAGCTTTTATAGAGGTCATAAGTTTGATCCCTATGACCAACTTCTGGTAGCTCCAGCTCCAAAGAAAAGCAGCTAATAGCTATATAATTCCAGCTTATCATGTGTAAGTTCCTGCATTCACATAGATTCATATCCACACCTAAATAAAGATAAATTCTAAGAATAAAAAAACTAAGTTAATCATTAACAGTAATGAGCTACATGGTGGGTAAGTAATAAGTCTCATCTGTAGATATTTCTCCCAATGGAGTAAATTTAAGATAATTTTGAGGAAACTCTGGAAGTTGGATCTAACTTATTTCAATGTAAGTTAGAATAAGCATGAAAAAGTTTTAATAGTTCAAATAAAATTCTCCTGCACAAAACTGGATATAGTATCAGACATTTTACTTTATTTCATAGTATACATGTTGTAATACTGATTTTGGAGGAGCAATTCTTTTACTGATATGTTAGAAACCTTGAGAAGAAAAAGATATCATGACAAAGAACATTAATAGTACCAAATAATTTCATGATAGTTATTTTTTTAATGGATGTGAATGCCTGCCTTTATGTATACGTACCATTTCAGGTTTTATAACTCTGGAGGCCAGAAATGGGTGTCAGATTCTTGGAACTAAAGTTGACCATAGCTAGGAGGCACTATGTGCGTGCTGCGAATTGAACTTGGTTTCTTTGTAAGAGCAACAAGAACTCTAGCCTCTAAGCTATATTTCTATCTCCTAAAATTAGTTTTCTGAAGTCATAGAAATTGATCAAATTTTCAAAGGAAATGCAAATTCCTTGCTGAAGAACATACAGAATAAGGAAAGACAAAGAATTCAGCAGCTTTTATAAAAGCAGATGGAATGTAAGAAACACTATGAAGGGGAGGTCTATAGATTAGGAAACCAGGATGCTCATTGCCTGTTTACTGAGGGAAATTATTATACAGAGAGATAGAAAGATGGGGTTGGGAATAGGAACTGAAAGCTTCCTTGGTTTGCCTGTCATAGGTTGATTCTGGAAGTGACAAATAGAGGAAATTCGGGTGAAGGAAAAATTAACCTATGTCTCACTGGCAGTCAGCAGAGTGGAAGGAGGAAGAATATAGAGAATCAAATTACTTTAGTTTTCAAATAGCCATTACTCTTATTTCAGGAAATTATGATCATTTATAAAACTAGAGGAGATTTATCAAATGTCCTGCACATAGTCAACAGGGGTAAAAACCAAAGGAACAAACCATTATCAGTGTTTTTTTAAAAAAAAAAAATCAATGAACATGCCAAAAAAAGAAAATGGAAGAAGTATTTGAAGATTTTTATAGGGTGTTTTTGAATATTAAATGTAACAATTCTGAATAAACAATATGTATTTTTGCTTGTTTTTTTGGATTTATGTTTCCAGACAGGGTTTCTCTGTATAGTCCTTGCTGTCCTGAAACTCACTCTGTAGACCAGGCTGGCCTTGAACTCATAAATCTGCCTGCCTGTGCCTCCCAGAGTGCTGGGATTACAGTCATGCACCACCACCGCCTGGCTATATGTATTTTTTTAAAGGTTAAAACTGCTTTTATTTCTAAGATATGGTTTAACTACACACACGGTATTATTAAGCTAGTTTTGGAATTCATTTTCGAGCATAGACCAAGCAGAGGAATAATCAGGGCACTCCTGAGATAATTCAACCTATAGAACTTTTCTTCAGTTGCTTTTGATGTTTGGAGTGTCATTTTGGATTGCTCTGCATGGCAAACAGATAAGACCTTGGGGCAGATCAATAACCCATATCCTCTCCTGCTATGGGCTTAATAATATGGGTGGGCATGGTAACAACCTCAGGAGCAGTCAACTTTTGGAGTGCTCTCTGGGTGTTCCATGTGGATCCTGTAGGATTCTGCATGCCCCTTTAAAATTTATGATTGTGGGGGAATGTATATGTAAGCACCTATACCTGGTGTGCTACAGTTTGGATGTTTCACTTCTTATTAATAATCACATTGGGCAAATTCTTAACTTTTCTTGGAGGATATTAAAAATCAACAAGGTAGATAAACCCTTAGCTAGACTAACCAAAGGTCACAGTGACAGTATTCAAATTAACAAAATTAGAAATGAAAAGGGAGATATAACAACAGAAACTGAGGAAATGCAAAAACTTATCAGATTCTACTACAAAATCCTGTACTCAACACAACTGGAGTATCTGGAGGAAATGAGCAATTTCTTAGACAGATACCAAATACCAAAATTAAATCAGGATCAAATAAATCATATAAGCAGTCTCATAACCCATAAAGAAATAGAAGGGTTCATAGAAAGCTTTCCAACCAAAAAAAAGCACAGGACCAGATGGTTTTAGTGCAGAATTCTATCACACCATTAAAGAAGACTTAACACCAAAACTCTTCAAACTATTCCACAAAATAGAAAGAGAAGGAACTACCCAACTCGTTCTATGAAGTCACAATTACACTAATACCAAAACCATACAAAGATCCAAAAAAGAAAGAGAACTTCAGGCCAATTTCCTTATGCAAAAAACTCAATAAAATCCTTGCCCACTGAATCCAAGAACGCATCAAATGATCATCCACCATGATCAAGTAGGTTTTATACCAGATATGCAGAAATGGTTCAATATACTGAAATCCATCAATGCAATCCACTACATAAACAAACTCAAAGAAAAAAAACAAACACATGGTCATTCCATTGGATGCTGAAAGAGAATTTGACAAAATTCAGGATCCTTTCATGCTAAAAGTCTTGGAAAAAATAGGAATTCAAGGCCCATACCTAAACATAGTTAAAGCAATATACAACAAGCCAGTAGCTAACATCAAACTAAATGGAGAGAAACTTGAAGCAACCCCACTAAAATCAGGGACTAGACAAGGTTTCCGCTTCTCTCCATTTCTTTTCAATATAGTTCTTGAAGTTCTTGCTAGAACAATTAGACAGCATAAGGAGGTCAAAGAGATACAAATTGAAAAGGAAGAAGTCAAACTGTCACTATTTGCAGATGATATGATAGTATACTTAAGTGACCCAAAAATCTCTACCAGAGCACTCCTACAGCTGATAAACAACTTCAGCAAAGTGGCCGGTTACAAAATCAACTCAAGCAAATCAGTAGCCTTCCTATACTCAAACGTTAAGCGGACTAAGAAAGAAATTAGGGAAATGACACCCTTCACAATAGCCGCAAGGAATATAAAGTATCTTGGTGTGACTCTAACCAAACAAGTGAAAGATCTATATGACAAGAACTTCAGATTTCTGAAGAAGGAAATCGAAGAAGACCTCAGAAAACGGAAAAATCTTCCATGCTCGTGGATTGGCAGGATTAACATAGTTAAAATGGCCATCTTGCCAAAAGCAACCTAAAGATTCAACACAATCCCCATCAAAATCCCAACTCAGTTCTTCCTAGAGTTAGAAAGAGCAATTCTCAAATTCATCTGGAATAACAAAAAAAATCAGGATAGCTAACACTATTCTCAACAGTAAAAGAACTTCTAGGGGAATCAGTATCCCAGACCTCAAACATTACTACAGAGCAATTGTGATAAAAACTTCATGGTATTGGTAAAATTACAGGCAAGTGGATCAATGGAATAAAATTGAAGACTCAGAAATGAATCCATACACCTATGGTCAATTGATCTTTGACAAAGGAACTGAAGACATCCTGTGGAAAAAAAGATAGCCTTTTCAACAAATGGTGCTGTTTCAATTGGAAGTCAGCATGCAGCAGAATGTGAATTGACCCATTCTTATCTCTTTGTACTAAGCTCAACTCCAAGTGGATCAAGGATCTCCACATAAAACCTGACACACTGAAACTAATGGAAAAGAAACTGGGGAAGACCCTTGAGGACATGGGCACAGGAGAAAAGTTCCTGAACAGAACACCAATAGCTTATGTTCTAAGATCAAGAATTGACAAATGGGACCTCATAAAATTACTAAGTTTCTGTAAGGCAAAGGAAACTGTCTAAAGGACAAAATGGCAACCAACAGATTTTGAAAGGATCTTAACCAAGCCTAATCCAACAGATGGCTAATATCCAATATATATAAAGAAATCAAGAAGTTAGACCCCAGAGAACCAAATAACCCTATTAAAAATGGGGTACAGAGCTAAACAAAGAATTTTCATCTGAAGAACTTCGCATGTCTGAGAAGTATTTTAAGAAATGTTCAAAATTATTAATCATTAGAGAAATGCAAATCAAAACAACCCTGAGATTTCACCTCACACCAGTCAGAATGGCTAAGGGTAAAAACTCAGGAGACAGCTGGTATTGATGAGGATATGGAGAAAGAGGAACACTGCTCCAGTGCTGGTGGGACTGCAAGATGGTACAACCACTTTGGAAATCAGTCTGGAGGTTTCTCAGAAAAGTGGATATGACACTTCCGGAGGACCCTGCTATACCTCTCCTGGGCATATATCCAGAGAATTCCCCAGCATGCAATAAGGACACATGCTCCACTATGTTTATAGCAGCCTTATTTATAATAGCCAGAAGCAGGAAAGAACACAGATATCCCTCAATGGAGGAATGGTTACAGAAAATGTTGTCTATTTATACAATGGAGTACTATTCAGCAATTAAAAACAATGAATTCGTGATATTTTTAGGCAAATGGTTGGAACTGGAAATTATCATCCTAAGTGAGGTAATCTAATCACGAAAGAATACACATGGAATGCAATCACTGATAAGTGGGTATTAATTAGCTCAGAAACTCTGAATTCTCAAGACACACTTAGCATTTCAAATGATACTAAAGAGGGGGGGGGGGAGGGGAGTGATGGTCCTGGTTCTGAAAAGAGTTGATCCAGCATTGTATGGGAGCACCAGGACAGGGAAATGGGAGGGCATATTGGAAAATGGGCAGAGGGAAGAGGGCTTATGAGACTGATGGGGAGTGGGGAACCGGGAAAGGGGAAAACATTCAGAATGTAAACAGAGAATATAGAAAATAAAAAGAAAAGTGGGCATATTTTCTTATTTCTGGTCTTCACGTCCATCCAGCCCTACTCTCCCCAGCTAGGCAAGGTCAGATCCACATCCTTTGGAAATGAGACATATTGCTTTGCCTGTGAACAATACTTTTCTTTTAATTATTCAATATATTCTTTATTTACATTTCAAATGATTTCCCCTTTCCTTGATTCCCCCTCCCTGAAATTCTATAAGCCTTCTTCCCTACCCTAATTTCACAATCCACCCCTTCCTGCTTCCCTGTTGGGTATTTCCCTACACTGCTGCACTGAGCCTTTCCAGGACCAGGGCTCTCTCCTTCCTTCTTCTTGGGCATCATTTGATTTGTGAATTGTGTCTTGGGTATTCTGAGGTTCCAGGCTAATCACCCAATCACAAAATAACAATTCTTTTATTATTCAGTGACTTCTGTCTCTGGATGTTCTCTATGAAATTTCTCATTGCTTATGAAAGGGCTCTTTCTATATCCCCATCATTGGTTCAAAACACTTGGATCGTGTATGCCATTCTGACTACTATTCCAATATCCCTATCATATATAGAATATTCTATATATTTTATAACAAATGGGATAACTGTTAAAGTAAAGAAAACAAGTACGAATTTGTAAAATATAGAATCTGGAGCTACACTATTTGCTATAAATCCCTGAGTTTCAATTACCTTCATAAAAATTCAAACTACAACTTTCATTATCTTCTTCCAGATTTCCTGAAGGTTTTATGAGGAATGCAGGGGGAGGAGGGGCTTCACAAAACAAAAAAGTTTTCTTGTTCGTCCTTTCTGAAGTTTGTCAACTGTGAATATTTGAAATAGAAACAGAAAACAAAATTGGTAGACACCTGGTCTTGAATATGAAATCCATTATTTTTGTTTTGATTTGATTTATTCTTTGTTTTATGCTTTTTTTGTTTTGTTTTGTTTTGTTTTGCTTTTTCTTTGAGAGAGCTCTAACCTGGAACTCACAGAAACCTGCTTGTCTTTGTGTGCACCCTTATTCTTGATGCTCTAAAATGCATTTATACAAGGAGGGCACAATGGTTTTTTTTTACCCTCCTGTCTTAAGTTATTCCAGGTCCACCACAGATATAGTCAGAAACTACAGATGTGATACTTACTTGTAATAATTAATGCTGAGAGTCAACTTGAAAAGATCACATTGGAAACAAATCACAGGCCATGTTTGTGAAAATATTTTAGAATGAATAAATTGAGATATGAAGACCTATCCTAAAATGGATGGTTGTCAGCAGGCAATGGTGGCATCCCATAAGCTGTGGTTCTTACAATTCAAAGAACACAGGAATCTCAAGAAGAAGGAAGACAAAAGGGGGGGGTTGCTTTGGTTCCTCTGAAAAAGGGAACAAAATATTCACAGGAGCAACTATGAGGACAACTGAAGCAAAGGCCCCCAGAGACTGTGCTACCTGGGGATTCATCCTATAAACAGTCACCAAACCCCAAAACTACTATGGATGAAGAAGTGCCTACTGAAAGGAGACTGTTATGGTTGTCTTTTGGAGGGGGCCTGAGCCTTACAGGTACAAAGGCGAATGCTAGCAGCCAACCTTTGTATTCAGTGTGGGGTTCACAATGGAGGAGCTGGAAGACAGACTAGAGGAGCTGGGGTGGGTTGCAGTCTCATGGGAAGAATGATGATGTTGGCCAACCAGACACCCCATGACTCCCAGGGACTAAGCCATCAACCAAGAGGTACACATGGTTCCAGTCAAAAGAGTGGCAGAGAAATGCCTTCTCAGCATCAGTGGGAGGAGAGGTCGTTGGAACCCTGAAGGCTCAATAGAGGCCCCAGTGTGGGGAAATCGAGTGGGGGTCATGGAAGTGGGTTGGGTGGAGGAGCATATTCTTGGAGGCAGGGTGTGGGATGATGGGTTGGGGGTTTTCAGGGAGTGAGAATACTGGGAAGGGGTATAACCTTTGAAGTGTAACTGAAGAATATATTTAATAAAAAAGAAATTAAAAATACAAAAAAAATGAAAAGAAAAGAAAAGAAAGAAAGAAAGACAGAAAGAAAGAAAGAAAGAAAGAAAGAAAGAAAGAAAGAAAGAAAGAAAGAAAGAAAGAAAGAAAGAAAGAAAGAAAGAAAGAAAGAAAAGAAAAGAAAGGAAAGAAAAGAAAGAAAAGAAAGAAAGAAAAGAAAGAAAGAAAAGAAAGAAAGGTGAAAATTCTCAGCAGCAGTATTTTCCCTTTCAGCTTCCAAACAGAGCATGCAATGTGACACATTGTCTCACACTCCTGTCATTATGTCTTCCCCATGACAATGGACCGAATCTCTTCTTCAAAGGCAAGGCAAACTAAATCTTGACTTCCTTAACTTGTTTCTTCTCACGAATTTTTTCATTCGACTGTTAATGAGTTATTATTTGGGTCAAAGCCTGATCCCTGGCAGATCTAATATGCCATGCTTAATAATCTTTCCTTAATAGGAAAAATAAGAACAATTGATAATAAAAACAGATAAAGTTTAGTTATAACCCTACACCTATATTTGCACTTTTGACACTAGACTTGGGTTTAAGATAGTGGTCCTCAAGCTCCTTGCTGTTGTAATACTTTAATTCTTTATGTTGTAAGTTATTTTCATTGCTATATAATAACCATAATTTTTTCACTATTATGAATTATAATGTGAATATAGGATATAAAGTAGATCAGATATACTAACTCTGTGATAGTGTCATTTGACACCAAAAGAGGGTAAGGCCACAGGGTGAAAACTCATGGTTCAACCAGATGAATCCTGAAATATTATAAATTAACATTTTTAATATGACTTTGCTTTCTTTCTGGATGGCTGGAGGTTAGTCAACTATTGGTTGCCAGTGATGGAAAAATGAGCTGGCTGAATATAAGATAAATTCAAATTCTGCAAGGGCCATTAATGTTTCCCCGCTCTTTGCTTATACTTCGGTCACATGGTGAAATGTTCCTGTGTCTGAAACAAGGGTCATGTAATTAGGAGTGTGGGTTAAAACACATTCAGTATTTGTAAATCTTTTTAAGCAACATTTCTCTATAAAGTTTTAGCTTTAATCCAAGGAGTGCTGGCATAAGCAATGTCATGTTGTATGAAACTCACTATGGAGACTGACCTCATATTTACAGTCTTATTGCTTCAAACTAATAAATGATAGAAATATAAGCAAGCACCAAAATGATGAAGCCTGATTTTGATCTTGGCAGAAGTCCCCTTACCTCTGACAAAAGTTGCTGATGGTTACTGGCTGCTGCATCTTGACTGTCCCTCATCATTAGATGGGATCTGACCTAATTAGATGGTCTGAACTAATAACAAATAAAGGGGACAATTAAGTAGCAAACTGTCATTATATCATTATGCACCATTTTAGACAAATGACAAGTATAGAAAAGGTATTACTTTAGACCAGTCCTCCCTAGAGTTTATTCTTGTGTTTTAGTTCTGCTGTCCTAAGAGTTCTGTCCTATAGTCTCGAAAATATTGATCAGTTTGTTTTCTCATTAGCTGTACTTCTGCAGAAGTGTAACATGTAACTGTTATAAAGATTTACAAAATTATATCTAAAATTTATATATATTAGAGGAAAAATAGAAAGAAAATTAGTATAAAAAGTAAGTAGTTGTTTATTTCAATAAGATACATGCAATATCTTTTAACATTAGGCACTGCTTGAGGTTAATTTATGTAACAGTATTCTTAATTACATTTGCCTAATCTAATACAGAACCATAAAACCGGAAAGGGTTACCAGATCTAGTAGTGCTGATTGGGGACGACAGCTCTGTAAAATGTTTATTATAAATAATAAACAATTTAAACCATTTGTTTCTTCATTAATTTATTTAAGATATTTCTATAGCAGTTTGGAAATTTTATGCTAAAACAATACAATACATAGTAATTATATCATCACACATTGTTTTCTATTTTACATTATTTGTAAAGCTTTAACAATTGTAGTTGTTTTGTCATGTTTTTCTGTTTACCTTGTTTGCACCTAGTTGCCTCAGTGGGGAGAAAAGGGCCTCAGATCTCCTAGAATTGGCGTTGCAGATGATTGTAACCTACCAGGCAAGTGCTGGGAACTGAACTCAGGACCTTTAGAAGAGCAGCTAATGCTCTTCTAACTAAAAGTGAACTCCTATCCACTTTCTTATTCTTTAAATAAACTAAAGCTCTGAGCAAGAACATATAAATCTTTGAGAAAAATTTTATAATATTTAAAACTACTTTAATCTATAAAGAGGCATATAGATGTATAATTGGTGATCTTATTTATTTACATTTCAAATGTTATGCCCCTTTCTGACTTCCCCTCTGCAACCCACCTACACCATATCTGCTCCACCCTGCTTCTATGATGGAGCTCCCTCATCTACCTACTTCAGCCCCACTGCCCTAATATTCCTCTGTGTTGGGACATCAAGTCTCCATAAGGCCAAGGTCTTTCCTGATGGCAGATAAGGCCACCCTCTGTTGCATAAGCAGCTGGAGCCATGGGTCCCTCCATGTGTACTCTTTGGCCAATGGTTTAGTTTCTGGGAGGTATGGAGAGGGTCTGGTTTCTTGATATTTTTGTTCTTCCTATGGGGTTGCAAACCCTTTCAGCTCTGTCAGTTTTTCACCTAAGTCCTTCCTTGGGATCCCAGTGCTATGCCTGATGGTTGGCTGAAAGTATCCATGTTTGTATTGGTCAGACTGTGGCAGAGCATCTCAGGAGATAGCCACATAAGGTTCCTGTCTACAAGTGGTTCTTGGCATCAGCAATTGTGTCTGGGTTTGGTCCTCCTTTTCCCTTCACCCTCCCTTCCCCACCAAGGTTCCTCTCACCCACTACCGCTTTTCCATCTATGCTCCACACTTTGTCTCCATATTTACTCCTCTGAGTATTTTGTTCATCTTTCTATGAAGCACTGAATCATCCACACTTTGATCTTCCTTCTTCTTTAAGTTCATATGGTCTGTGAGTTGTATCATGGGTATGCTGAACTATTTTCCTAACATCCACTTATCAGTGATTACATACCACATGTGTTCTTTTGTGACTAGTTACCTATTTCCATTTTATAGTTTCATACATTTGCCTGCAAATTACATGAAGTCATTGTTTTAAATAGCTGAGTAATATAAATATACTCTAATGTGTAAATGTACTACATATTCTGTATCCACTTTTCTCTTGAGCGACATCTGGGTTGTTTCTAGCTTCTGTCTATTATAAATAAGGCTGCTATGAACATAGAGGTGATTCTGTTCTTGTTATATGTTGAAGCAACTTTTGGGTATATGCCCAGGAGTGGTATAGCTCAGTCCTCTGGTAGTACTATGTCCAGTTATCTGAGGAACTGCCAGATTGATTTCCAGAGTAGTTGTACCAGCTGGCCGTCTCACAGCTCTTTCTCCATTCCTTGTGTTCCTCTTTCTCTACATCCTTGCCAGCATCTGCTGTCACCTGAGTTTTTGTTCTTAGCCTCATCGACTGTTGTGAATCCCAGGGTCATTCTGATTTGTATTTCTCAGATGACTAAGGATGCTGAACATTTCTTTAGGAGCTTCTGGACCTTTTGATAATGCTCAGTTGAGAATTCTTTGTTTACCTTTGTACCCATTTTAATAGTTTTTTTTTTCTTCTTTGAAGTTTAACATCTTGACTTCTATTTATACATGGGGTATTAGTGCTGTATCAGATGTAGGGTTGGTAAAGATATTTTACCAATCTGTAGGTTGCTGTTTTGTCCTGTGGAAAGTTTCTTTTGTCTTACCAAAGCTTTTTATGAGATCACATTTGTCTATAGTTTACTTTAGAACCTGAGTCATAGGTGTTCTGTTCAGGAAAATTTCCCCTGTGCCAGTGTGTTTGAGGCTCTTTCCCACTTTCTCATCTATTAGATTCATCTTGTCTGTCTCGATGCAGATGTTCTATATACAATTTGATAAGAGCGTATCAATTTGCATTCTTTTTCATTGTGACCACCTATTAAGAGAGTACCACTTGTTGAATATATTGTCTTCTTTACACTGGATGATTTTGGCTTATTTGCCAAAGATCAGGTGATCATAGGTATGTAGGTTTAATTCTAGGTCTTTAATTCTATTCCATAGATTATAGATTACATATCCATACATCTACCAGTCTGTCTCTGTATTAATACCATGCTGTTTTATCACTATTTCTCTGTAGTGCAGCTTGAGGTCAGGATTGTTGATTCCATCAGAAGTTCTTTTATTGTTAAGAATAGATTTTATTATCCTAAGTTTTTGTTATTCCAGATGAATTTGAGACTTTTTCTTTCTATCTCTATGAAGAATTGAGCTGGAATTTTGAATGGGGATTGCATTGAATCAGTAGATAGATTTTGGTAAAATACCCACTTTTACTATGTTAATGCTGCCGATTCATGATCATGGAGAGTCTTTCCATCTTCTGAGGTCTTCTTCAATTTCTTTCTTCAGAGACTTGGAATTCTTATTGTACATATCTTTCACTTGCTTGGTTAGGGTCTCACCAAGATATTTTGTATTGTTTGTGACTATTGTGAAGGGTATCATTTCCCTAATTTTTTTCTCAGCCCATTTATCCTTTGTGTAGAAGAAGGGTACTGATTGGTTTGAGCCAATTTTATACTCAGCCACTTTTCTGAAGTTGTTTATGAGCTGTAGGAATTCTCTGGTAGAATTTTTGGGGGTCACTTAGGTATACTATCATATCATCTGCAAATAGTGATATCATTACTTCTTCAATTCCCATTTGTGTCTGTTTGACCACCTTTTGTTGTCTAATGGCTATGGCTAAAACTTTGAGTAGTATGTTGAATAGATAGGGAGAGAGTGGGAAGCCTTCTCTTCTAGAGCTTTTAGACTGCCTATGAAGCTGCTAATGTACACTCTCTCCAGTTTCTTTTTGGAGGCACACAGGAATATGAGGTTTCCTCTTAGAACTGTTTTCATTGTGTCTTATAAGTTTAGATATGTTGTGCTTTCATTTTTTTAATTCTAAAAAGTCTTTAATTTCTTTATTTTTTAAATTAATTTATTTATTTTATACTCCATATTTTATTCCAACTGTCCACACTCCAACTCTTCCACATCCCATACTCCCCTCCTATACCCTGTCTTCATGTGGATGTTCCCACCACACAACCCCATCTGACCTCTAAACTCCCTTGGGCTTCCAGTCGCTTGAGAGTAAGGTGCATCATCTCTGAATGAACCCAGACCTGGCATTCATCTCTGGTATGTGTGTTGGGGTACTCATATTACCTGTTATATGCTGCCTGTTTGGTGGTCCAGTGTTTGAGCAATTGCAGGGGTCCAGATTAATTGAGACTGCTGGTCCTCCAACAGGGTCACCATTCTCCTCAGCTCCTTTGAGAATTCCCCAATTCAACAACAGGTGTCAGCAGCTTCAGTCTATTGGTTAAGGGCAAATACCTGCATCTGAATCTTTTAGCTGCTTGTTGGGTCTTCTAGACTGTTGTCATGGTAGGTCCCTCTTTCTGTGTACTCCATAAGTTTTTAATTTCTTTAGTTCTTCTCTAACCAAGATATCATTGGATAGTTCAGTGTCCATGAATATGTGGTATTTCTGCTGTTTTTACTATTATTGAATACCAGGTTTAGTCCATGGTGATCTAATAGAAGGCATGGGGTCATATCATTATTCTTGTATCAGTTGAGGCTTGTTTTGTTATGTTTGTTTGTTATGGTCACTTTTGAAGAAGGTTCCACTGATGAGCTGAGAAGGTATATCATTTTGTTTTAGATGTCTTAAATGTTTTATAGATACCTTTTAAATCCACTTGGTTCATAAATACTGTGAATTTCACTCTGTCTCTGTTTAGTTTCTGTTTCCAGTATCTATCCATTGAGAGAGTATGGTATTGAAGATTCCCATTATTATTCTGTGAGGTTCAATGTGTGCTTTGAGCTTTAGTAAAGTTTCCTTTACAAGTGTGGGTACCCTTATATTTGGGGAGGGGGGATCCGGGAAAGGGTAAATCATTTGGAATTTAAACATAGAATATAGAAAATAAAAATATATAAAAAAAAAGAAAATTCATCATGGTTGATTTTTCCGTTGATGACTATGAAGTTTCCTTCCTCATCTTTTTTGATAACTTTTGGTTGAAAGTTGATTTTATTTGATATTAGAATGGTTACTCCAGCATGTTTCCTGGAACCATTTGCTAAGATTTTTTTTTTTACTGCTTTTTACTCTGAGGTAGTGGCTGTCGTTGTCACTGAGGTATGTTTTCTGTATGCAGAAAAAGGCTGGATCCAGTTTAGGTATATATTATGTTACTATATGTCTTTATATTGGGGAATTGAGTTAAATGATTTTAAGAGATATTAAGGACCAATGATTGGTGCTTTCTCATATTTTTGTCCCTAGAGGTGGAATTATGTTTACATGACTCTCTTCTGTGGGTTTAAGAAGATTAATTTCTTTATTTTTCTCAGCTATAGTTTTCCTCCTTGTGTTTGAGTTTTCTATCTGTTATCCATTGTAGGATTGGATTTGTGAAAAGATATTGTTTAAATTTTGTTTTGTCATGGAATGTCTTGATTTCTCCATCTATGGTAATTGAGGTTTTGCTGGGCTGACAATTTTGTTCTCTTTGGGTCTATATGACTTCTGTATCTTCTGGCTTATTGTCTCTCTTGGGAAGTCTGGTACAATTCTGATAGTTCTGCCTTTTGATGTCAGTTGGTCTTTTTCTTACCACTCTTTAATATTATTTCTTTGGTCTGCACATTTGGTGTTTTCATTATTATGTGACTATAGAAGTTTCTTTGTTGGTCCAATCTATTTGGCATTCTGTAGGCTTATTGGATGTTTATGGGTATCTCTTTCTTTATGATAGGGAAGTTTTCTTCTTTAATTTTGTTGAAGAGGCTTACTTGCCATTTGAGTTTTGAATCTTCATTATCTTCTATATCTATTATTCTTTGGTTACTCTTTTCATTATGTCCTGGATTTCCTGGATGTTTTGGATTTGGAGCTTTTTATATTTTGAATTTTTTGTTGACTATTGTGTCAATGTTTTCTATGGTATCTTCTGTACCTGAGATTCATTCTTGTACCCCTCGTATCCTGTTGGTTATGCTTTCATCTATGACTCCTGATCTCTTTCCTAAGATTTCTATCTCCAGGGTTTTCTGCCATTGAGATTTCTTTATTTTTCGATTTCCATTTTCAGACCCTCAATGGCTTTGTTCAATTCTTTCACCTCTTTGGTTGTGTTTTCCTGTGTTTCTTTAAAAGATTTATGTGTTTCCCCTTTAAGAGTATCTACCTGTGTTCTTTTGTATTTCTTTAATGTAGTTATTTATGTCCTCAATGTCCTCTATCATTATCATGAGATGTCTTTTTAGATCAGAATCTTGCTTTTCAGGTGTATTGGGGTATCCAGGGCTTGCTGTTTTTGAGAGAACTGGGTTCTGATGATGAGAAGTAGCATTTATTACTGTTGTTTATGTTATTGTGTTTGCCTCTCATCATCTGGTTATCTCCAGTGTTGTCTGGCTTTGCTGTCTCTAATTGGAACTTGTCCCTCTTGTGAGCCTGGGAACCTGTGACCTTGGGTTTGTCAACACTCTGGAGGACAATTTTCTCTGGATGTGATAAAGATTTGGAGGTCTGTGGCTCAGGATATGTTCCCGGACACAGATGGAAACTGGAAGGATACTGTTCCTGGCTGTGCTGTGGTTCCTGGTTTCACTGGGCCCTGGATGGGTCCCACTTGGGCCAGGTATTGTGGCACTTCTCATCTCACCTGTGAGTTAGGGTGTGCCAATACTCCTTCTCTGGATTTGTATGTATATATTAAAATAAGTATATATTATCTCTCTCTGGCACAGTGCACCATACCCAAGTGGCACAGGGAGGCAGTTTAATGACCCAGGAGTACAGAAAAACCAGCCTGCATAGGTAGAACCATGCCTACTGCTCAGAGGTTCACACCTGGAAAACTCTGGTGGAAGCCCTCCGGTTACTGTCTCTGGTTTGGAACCATCCTCTGGCATAGCACACCATACCCAAGTGGCACAGGGAGGCAGTTTAACCACCCATGAGTATGAAGAAACCAGCCTGCTCAGATAGAACCACACTTGCCACTCAGGATCACACCCAGAACCCTCTGACAGAAGCCCTCCTGTCTCCTTCGCCTGCTTAGGACCAGCCTCTGCCACCACATACCATATTCAAGTGAGGCACAGTGGTATCTAACCACTCAGGAGTGCAGAGAGGCCAGACAGTACAGGTAGGACCAACCCTGCTGCTCAGAGGAAACAGCTGGAAGCCCTGTGGATACAAGAGCCTAGAAACAGCCTGGGACAGTAGTATTCCAATTACCTCCTGCACCCAGAATTGATCAGGGCCACAGAGCTACATACCCAAATACAACCATAAGAGAGTGGGTCTTACAGGAGTACCTACATACCTGTGTACAAATAGAGAACAGGTCTCCCAAGAACACAGATACAGAGGCTTGCATGACAGATATGCCACAGTCAGAGACAGCAACATCAGCTAACACCAGAGATAACCAGATAGCAAAAAGCAAATGTAAGAATATCACCAAAAGAAATCAAGGAAACATGCCACCATCTGAACCAAGTTCTCAAACAACAGGAATTCTTGGATAGCCTAACACACCACAAAAGCAAGAACAGGATTTAAAATCACGTCTCATGATGCTGATAGAGGATTTCAAGAATGACATAAATAATTCCCTTAAAGAAATACAGGAAAACATGAGTCAACAAGTAGAAGCCCCAAAAAGGAAAATACAAAAATTGCTTGAAGAAATACAGGAGAATATGGGTTAAACAGGTTGAAGCCCATAAAGAGGAAACACAAAAATCCCTTAAATACAGGAGAACATGGGTCAACAGGCAGAAGCCCTAAAAGAGGAAACACAAAATTCCCTTAAAGAATTAAAGGAAAACACAAATAAACAAGTGCAGGAACTGAACAAAACCATCCACGATCTAAAAACAGAAGTAGAAACAACTAAAAAAAAATCACAAACAGAAACAACTTTGGAAATAAGAAAAACCTTTAAAAGAAATCAGGAGTCATAGATGCAAACATCAACAACAGAATACAAGATAAAGGAGAAAGAATCCCAGGTGTTCAAGATACCACAGATAGCATTTATTTAACAGTCAAAGAAAATGCAAAATGCAAAAAGCTTGTTACTCAAAACATCCAGAAAATCCAGTACACAATGAGAAGACAAAACTATAGGATTATAGGTATAGAAGAGTGAAGAGTTACAACTTAAATGGCCAATACATATCTTCAACAAAATTATAGAAGAAAACTTCTATAACCTAAAGAGAAAGATGCCCATGAACATACAAGAAGCCTACAGAACTCCAAACAGACTGGACCAGAACAGAAATACCTCTTGTCACATAATAATCAAAGCACCAAATGCACTAAACAAGGAAAGACTATTAAAAGGAGTAAGAGAAAAAAAAAAAACAAACAAGTAACATATAAAGGCAGAACTATCAGAATTACACCAGACTTCATATCAGAGACCATGAAAGCAAGAAGATCCTGGACAGAATTCATACACACTCTAAGAGAACACAAATACCAGCCCAGACTACTATACCCAGAAAACCTCTCAATCACTATAGATGGTGAAACCAAGATATTCCAGGATTAAAACAAATTTACACAGTATCTTCCAACAAATCCAGCCCTACCACAGAGAATATACGGAAAACACTAACATAAGGATGACAATTACACCGTAGAAAATTCCTGGATAGCCTAACACATGAGAAAAGCACCAAGATCTTTCAACAAACTCGAAAGGAGATAACCACTGAAACATGGAAATAACATCAAAAATAACAGAAAGTGATAATCACTATTCCTTAATGTGTCTTAACATCCAAGGACTCAATTCCCCAATAAAAAGTCATAGACTAACAGACTAGATACATAAACAAGACCCAGGATTTTGCTGCATATAATAAACATACCTCATCAACAAAGACAAACACTATTTCAGAGTAAAAGGCTAGAAAACAATTTTCCAATCAAATGGTCCCAGGAAACAAGTTGAAGTAGTCATTCTAATATTGGATAAAATTGATTTGAAAAAAAAAAGTCATCAAAAATACTCACTAAATTCTTGCCAACAAAATTCAAGAACACATAAGAACAATCATTCACTACTATCAAGGAGGCTTCATTCCAGGGATGCAGGTATGTTGCAATATACAGAAATCCATCAATGTAATCCACTACATAAATAAAGTCAAAGAAAAAAATTACATGGTCATTTCACTAGATACTGAAAAGGCATTTAACAAAATTCAGCAGCCCTTCCTGTTAAAAGTCTTGGAAAAATCAGAATTCAAGGCCCATACCTAAATATAGTAAAAGCAATATACAGCAAACCAGTAGCCAACATCAAACAAATGGAGAGAAACTCAAAGCAATCCTACTAAAATCAGGAACTAGACATGGATACTCTCTCTACATATCTATTCAATACAGTACTTGAAGTTCTAGCTAGAGCAATTAGACAACAAAAGCAGGTCAAAGGAATACAATAAATTGGAAAGGAATAAGTCAAAGCATCAGTATTTTTAGATGATATGATAGTATACTTAAGAGACACCAAAAACTCCACCAGAGAACTCCTCCAGCTGATAAACAACTTCAGCAAAGTGGCTGGATATAAAATTAATCCAAAAAAATCAGTAGCTTTCCTATACTTAAAGGATAAATAGGCTGAAAAAGAAATTAGGGAAACACCCTTCACAACAGTCATAAACAATATAAAGTATCTTGGTGCGACTCTAACTAAAAAAGTGAAAGATATGTATGACAAGAACTTCAAATCTTTGAAGAAAAAAATCGAAGAAGACCTCAGAACATGCAAAGATCACCCATGCACCTGGATTAGCAGCATTAATATAGTAAAAATAACCATCTTGCCGAAAGCAATCTACAGATTCAATACAATCCACATCAAATTTCCAATTCAATTCTTGATAGAGTTAGAAAAAGCAATTCTCAAATTAATCTTGAATAACAAAAAACACAGGATAGCTAAAACTATTCTCAACAATAGAAGAACTTCTGGGTGGAATCAGTATCCCAGACCTCAAGCAGCACTACAGAGCAATAGTGCTAAAAACTGCATGGTATTGATAACAGTGACAGCCAAGCAAATCCACGGAACAGAACTGACCCAGAAATTACCCCACACAACTATGGTTACCTGATCTTTGACAAAGCAGCTAAATCCATCAAGTGGGGGAAAAACAGCCTTTTCAACAAATGATGCTGAGTCAACAGGAAGTTAGCATGCAGAAGAGTACCAATTGATCCATTCTTATCTCTTTGTACAAAGCTCAAGCCTAAGTGGATCATGGACCTCCACATAAAACCAGACACACTGAAACTAATAGAAAAGGAAGTTGGGAGGAGCTTGGAGCAAATGGGGATAGGAGAAGGTTTCCTGAACAGACCACCAGTAATCTATGCTATAAGATCAAGAATTGGCAAATAGGACCTACAAACTTTCTGTAAGACAAAGGAAACTGTCAATAGAACAAAATGGCAACAAACAAATTGGGAAAAGATCTTTACCAACCCTACATCTGACAGAGGGCTAATATCTAATGCATACAATGAACTCAAGTAGTTAGACTCCAGAGAACCAAATAATCCTATTTAAAATGGTGTACATAGCTAAAGAATTTTAAACAGAGGAATATTGAATGACTGAGAAGCTCCTAAAGAAATGTTCAACATCCTTAGTCATGAGGGAAATGAAAATCAAAACAGCTCTGAGATTTCACCTTACACCAGTCAAAATGGCTAAGATTGAAAAACTCAGGTGACAGCAGGTGCTGATGAGGATGTGTAGAAAGAGGATCACTGCTCCACTACTGGAGGGACTGCAAGCTGGCACAACCACTCTGGAAATCAGTTTGATGTTTTCTCAGAAAATTGGGTATAACACTACTGAAGAACCCTGTGATACCACCCCTGGGCATATGCCAAGAGTATTCTCCAGCATGTAATAAGGACATATTCTCCACTATGTTTGGAGCAGCCTTATTTATAATAGCTAGAAGCTTGAAAGAACCCAGATGTCCCTCAACAGAGGAATGGATACAGAAAATGTGGTACATTTACACAAGAGAATACTACTCAGCTATTAAAAATAATGAATTCATGAAATTCTTAGGCAAATGGATGGAACTAGAAAATATCATCCTGAGTGAGGTAACCCAATCACAAAAGAACACTGATAAGTGGATATTAGCCCAGAAACTTAGAATACCCCAGATACAATTCACAGATCAAATGAAGATCAAGAAGAAAAAAAGAACAAAGTATGGATATGCTTGTCATTCTTTGAAGGGGGGAAAAATACCTTCAGGAGGAGATACAGAGTGTGGAGTGGAGACTGATGCAAAGTGGAGACTGAGGGAAAGACAATCCAGAGATAACCCATCTAGATCAATCCCATATACACTTACAAAACCCAGACATTATTGTGGTTGCCACCAAGTGCTTGCTGACAAGAGCCTGATATAGCTGTCAGTTGGGAGACTCGGCCAGTGCCTGATAAATACAGAGGTGGATGTTCTCAGCTATCCATTGGACTGAGCACAGGGTCTCCAATGGGGGAGCTAGAGAAAGGAACAACGGAGCCAAAGGAGCTTACAGCCACATAGGAGGAACAACAATTTGAACCTTCCAATACCCCAGGGCTCTCAGGGACTAAACCATCAATGAAAGAGTACACATGGAGGGACCCAGTGCTCCAGATGCATATGCAGCATAGGATGGCCTTGTTACACATCAAAGGCAGGAGAGTTCCTTGGTCCTGAGAAGTCTAGATGCCCCAGGATAGGGGAATGCCAGGACAGGGAAGTGGGAATGAGAGGGTAAGTAAGCAGGGGATGGGTTAGGTTTTGGAGGTGGGGGACCAGGAAATGGGATAACATTTGAAAATTTAAATAATAAGGAAAGACAAGAAAGACAAGAAAAAATAGAAAAGGAAAGGAAAAGAAAAAGAGAAACATATAGCGTTATGTGGCATACTATAAGTAACGTTCTTGCTATCTCTTTACTCACATACATAAAACCACCCTAAGGATAATTCCTGGGAGGTGATTAACCCCATGTAGTTGTTAGGGTTTGTGTGTGTGTGTGTGTGTGTGTGTGTGTGTGTGTGTGCGTGTGTGTGCGCGTGTGCATGTGCGTGTGCATGTGCGTGTGCGTGTGCGCGCGCGCGCGTGTGTGTGTGTGTGTGTGTGTGTGTGTGTGTGTGTGTGTGTATGTGTGTATATGTACTTCCTGAACATTAAAGGATAACTAGGACACACTAACCAGCAAGTTTCTACACTTGATCTTAGCCAAAAGGCCGAGAAGCAATAACCAGCAAGTTTCTAAATCTCCAGTGTGGGCTTCCTTTTACTTTATGTGTGCCTTGAAGAAATCTTAAATCTCTCTCCCACATTTTGCCATAGGTTCTTTTGGCCATGCCTTCTTGCTGCTTTTCCAGAGCTATGAAACATTTTCTCCATATGAATTCTATAGCTTAGGTTCCCTTCACTTAAAAAATACAAGATTAAGTTTTAAAAAATAAAGAATTCTCAAACATGTGAAGTAACAGAATTAGTTTAGACCATCCTAAGTGGATCAACCATCCCATTTAAAAAATTACTTAATTAATTTTCTTATTTATTCACTTTATATCACACAGTCCCTTCCCTCATACCCTCTCCTCTTCCCCTTTGATCTGGTGTGAGGCATACTGGGTATTCCCCCGACCATGACATATCTAGTTTGTGAGGCTATGGGCACCCTCTCCCTCTGAGGCCAGACAAAGCAGCCCAGTTACAACAATCACACATATGGGCAACATCTTTTGGGATATACCCTCCATGCCTGCTCCAGTGATCTACATGAATACCAACTTGTCCATCTGCAACATAAGTGGGTTAAAGATTAAGTCAGCCCTTGTAGGTTCTTTGGTTGGTGGCTCTCTGAGAGCTGCAAGGGTCCAGGTTGGTAGACTGTGTTGGAGTTCCTGTGGAGTTCATATCCCCTTTGGGCTTGCAATACTTCCTCTTTGTTCCAAAAGAGTCTCCAAGCTTCATCCACTGTTTGACTGTGGGTGTCTGTATCTGTCTGAGTCAGCTGCTGGATGGAGCATATCAGGATTCAGCCATGCTTCTGTCTGTAAGCATAACAAAGTATCAATAATGTCAGGAATTGGTGCTTATTCATAGGATCGCTCTCAATATTTGGCTGGTTATTGGTTCACCATTCCTTGAGACTCTGCTCCATCCTCTATGCCTGCATTTCTTGAAGACAGATTAAATTTTAGGTTAAAAATTTTGTGGATGTGTTAGTGTCCAATTCCTTTCTTTTTTTAATATATATTTTTATTTTCTATATTCTTTGTTTACAATCCAAAAGCTTTCCTCTTTCCCAGTTCCCCCCTCCCCATATGTCCCATAAGTCCTCTTCTCTCCATCCATTCTCCTATCATTCCCCCTCCCTTTTCTTTGTCCTGGTAATCTCCTACAATGCTGGATCAAGCCTTTCCAGGATTAGGGCCCTCTTCTTCCTTCTTCATGGGAATCATTTGATATGATAATTGTATCTTCAGTATTCAGAGCTTCAGGGCTAATTAATATCCACTTATCAATGATTGCATTCCATGTATATTCTTTTGTGATTGTGTTACCTGGCTTAGGATGATATTTTCCAGTTCCATCCATTTGCCTAAAAAATGCATGAATTCATTGTTTTTAATTGCTGAATAGCACTCCATTGTGTATATATACCACATTTTCTGTATCCATTCCTCCACTGAGGGATATCTGGTTCTTTCCAGCATCTGGCTATTATAAATAAGGCTGCTATGAACATAGTGGAGCATGTGTCCTTATTGCATGCTGGGGAATCCTCTGGGCATATGCCCAGGAGAGGAATAGCAGGGTCCTCAGGAAGTGTCATGCCCAGTTTTCTTAGGAACCGCCAGACTGATTTCCATAGTGGTTGTAACATCTTACAATCCCACCAGCAGTGAAGGAGTGTTCCTCTTTATCCACATCCTTGCCAACACCTGCTATCTCCTAAGTTTTTAACCTTAGCCATTCTGACTGGTGTGAGGTGAAATTTCAGGGTTTTTTTGATTTGCATTTCCCTAATGACTAATGATGTTAAGCATTTCTTAAAGTGCTTCTCAGCCATCCGAATTTCTTCAGGCAAAAATTCTTTGTTTAGGTCTGTATCCCATTTTTTAATAGGGTTATTTGGTTCCCTGGGGTCTAACTTCTTGAGTTCTTTGTATATATTGGATATTAGCCCTCTAATGGGTGTAGGATTAGTGAAGATCTTTTCCCAATTTGTTGGTTCCCATTTTGTCCTTTTGAAGGTGTCCTTTGCCTTACAGAAACTTTGTAATTGTATGAGATCCCATTTGTCAATTCTTGATCTTAGAGCATAAGCTATTGGTGTTCTGTTCAGGAACTTTTCCCCTGTGCCTATGTCCTCAAGGGTTTTCACCAGTTTCTTTTCTATTAGTTTCAGTGTGACTGGTTTTATGTGGAGTGCTTGATCCACTTGGAGTTTAGCTTAGTACAAGGAGATAAGAATGGATTAATTCACATTCTCCTGCATGCTGACCTCCAGTTGAACCAGCACCATTTGTTGAAAAGGCCAGTTTTCAGCTCCTTTGTCTTTTCTGGGTCTTCAATTCTATTCCATTGGTCCACTTGCCTGTCACTGTGCCAATACCATACAGTTTTTTAACATTATTGCTCTATAGTATTGCTTGAGGTCTGGGATACTGATTCCCCCCAGAAGTGCTTTTACTGTGGAGAATAGTTTTAGCTATCCTGGGTTTTTGGTTATTCCAGATAAATTTGAGAATTGCTTTTTCTAACTCTGTGAAGAACTGAGTTGGGATTTTGATGGGGATTGTATTGAATCTATATATTGTTTTTGGCAAGATGGTCATTTTAACTATATTAATCCTGCCAATCCAAGAGCATGGAAGATTTTTCCATTTTCTGAGTTCTTCCTGAATTTCCTTCTTCAGTGACCTGAAGTTCTTGTCATATAGATCTTTCAATTGTTTGGTTAGAGTCACACCAAGTACTTCATATTGTTTGTGGCTATTGTGAAGGGTGTCATTTCCCTAACTTTTGTCTCGGCCTGCTTATCCTTTGAGTATAGGAAGGCAAATGATTTTCTTGAGTTGATTTTATAACCTGCCACTTTGCTGAAGTTGTTTATGAGGTGTAGTTCTCTGGTGGAGTTTTTTGGGTCACTTAAGTATACTATCATGTCATTTACAAATAGTGATAATTTTACTACTTCCTTTCCAATTTGTGGCCCTTTGACCTCCTTATGTTGTCTAATTGCTCTAGCTAGAACTTCAAGTATTATATTGAAAAGATATGGAGAGATAGGGCAGCCTTGTCTAGCCCCTGATTTTAGTGGGATTGCTTCAAGTTTCTCTCCATTTAGCTTGAAATTGGCTACTGGTTTGCTGTATAGTGCTTTAACTATATTTAGGTATGGGCCTTGAATTCCTGTTATTTCCAAGACTTTTAGCATGAAAGGATGCTGAATTATTCAAATGCGTTTTCAGCATCTAATGAAATGATCATATTTTTTTCTTTGATTTTGTATATGTAGTGGATAGCATTGATGGATTTCCTTATATTGAACCATCCCTGCACCCCTGGGATGAAGCCAACTTGATCGTGGTGGATGATCGTTTTGATGTGTTCGTGGATTCGTTTAGCAAGAATTTTATTGAGTATTTTTGCATTGATATTCATAAGGGAAATTGGCCTGAAGTTCTCTTTCTTTGTTGGATCTTTTTGTGGTTTTAGTATCAGTGTAATTGTGGCTTCGTAGAATGAGTTGGGTAGTGTTCCTTCTGTTTCTATTTAGTGGAACAGTTTGAAGAGTATTGGTGTTAGGTCTTCTTTGAAGGTCTGATAGATTTCTGCACTGAAGCCATCTGGTCCCATGCTTTTTTTGGTTGGGAGACTTTCTATGACCCCTTTTATTTCTTTAGGGGTTAGGGGACTGTATAGATGATCTATTTGATCCTGATTTAATTTTGGTGTTTGGTATCTGTTGAGGAAATTGTCCATTTCCTCAAGATTCTCCAGTTGTGTTGAATATAGGCTTTGGTAGTAAGATCTGATGATTTTTTTAATTTCCTCAGTTTCCGTTGTTTTATCTCCCTTTTCATTTCTAATTTTGTTAATCTGGATACTGTCTCTGTGCCCTTTGGTTAGTCTGGCTAAGGGTATATCAATCTTGTTGCTTTTCTCAAAGAACCAGCTCCTGGTTTTGTTGATTCTTTGTATGGTTCTCTTAGTTTGTACTTGATTGATTTCAGCCCTGAGTTTGATGATTTCCTGCCTTGTACTCCTCCTGGGTGAATTAGCTTCTTTTTGCTCCAGGACTTTCAGGTGTGTCATTAAGCTGCTAGTATATGCTCTCTCCATTTTCTTTTTGAAGGCACTCATGGCTATGAGTTTTCCTCTTAGCACTGATTGCATTGTGTCCCATAGATTTGGGTATGTTGTGTCTTTATTTTCATTAAACTCTAAAAAGTCTTTGATTTCTTTCTTTATTTCTTCGTTGACCAAGATATCATTGAGTAGATTATTGTTCAGTTTCCATGTGTATCTGGGCTTTCTGTTGTTGTTGTTGTTGTTGCTATTGAAGACCACTTTCACTCCCTAGTGATCTGATAGGAGGCATGGGATTAGTTCGATCTTCTTATATTTGTTGGGGTCAGTCTTGTGACCAATTATATGGTCAATTTTGGAGAAGGTACCATGAGGTGCTGAGAAAAAGGTGTATTCTTTTTCTTTAGGGTGAAATATTCTCTCTCTCTCTCTCTCTCTATATATATATATATATATATATATGGGTATGTTGTGTCTGTTAAGTCTAATTGGTCCAAAGCTTCAATTAGTTTCACTGTCCCTGTTTACTTTCTGTTTTCCTGATCGGTCCATTGAGGAAAGTGCAGTGTTAAAGTCACCCACAATTATTGTGTTAGGTGCAATGTGTGCTTTGAGCTTTAGTAAAGTTTTTTTGTTTTGTTTTGTTTTGTTTTTTTGTTGGTTTGTTTGTTTTTTATGAATGAGGGTGCCTTTGCATTTGGAGCATAGATGTTCAGGATTGAGAGTTCTTCTTGGTGTATTTTTTCTTTGACCAGCAAGAAGTGTCCCTCAGTGTCTCTGCTGATGACTTTAGGTTGAAAGTCAATTTTATCTGATATTAAAATGGCTACTCCGACTTGTTTCCTGAGACCATTTGCTTGTAAAATTGTCTTCCAGCCTTTTACTCTAAGGTAGTATTTGTCTTTGACACTCAGGTGTGTTTCTGATATGCAGCAAAATGTAGGATCCTGTTTAAGTATCCAGTCCGTTAGTCTATGTCTTTTTATTGGGGGACTGAGTCCATTGATGTTAAGAGATATTAAGGAATAGTGATTATTACTTCCTGTCATTTTTGATGTTATATTTTATATTTGATTGGTTATCTTCTTTTGGGTTTGATGAAAGAAGGTTACTATCTTGCATTTTCCACGGTTAAGTTTCCCTCCTTGTGTTGGTGTTTTCCTCTTATTATCCTTTGTAGGGCTGGTTTGTGGTAAGATATTGCGTGAACTTGGTTTTGTCATGGAATATCTTGGTTTCTCCATCTATGGTGATTGAGAGTTTTGCTGGGTATAGTAGTTTTGGCTGGCATTTGTGTTCTCTTAGAGTCTGCATGAGATCTGCCCAGGATCTTCTAGCTTTCATAGTCTCAGATGAGAAGTCTGGTGTGATTCTGATAGGTCTTCCTTTATATGTTACTTGGCCATTTTCTCTCACTGCCTTTAATATTCTTTCTTTGTTTAGTACATTTGGGGTTTTGATTATGATGTGACAGGAGGTGTTTCTATTCTGGTCCAGTCTGTTTGGAATTCTGTATGCTTCTTTTATATTCATGGACATCTCTCTCTTTAGATTTGGGAAGTTTTCTTCCATAATTTTATTGAAGATATTTGCTGACCCTTTAAGTTGTAATTCTTCACTCTCATCTATGTCTATAATCCTTAGGTTTGGTCTTCTCATTGTGTCCTGGGTCTCCTGGATGTTTTGGGTTACAAGCTTTTTGCATTTTGCATTTTCTTTAACTGTTGAGTCCATGGTTTCTATGGTATCTTCTGCATCTCAGATCCTTTCTTATATCTCTTGTATTCTGTTGTGATAGTTGCATCTATGGCCCCTGTTTTCTTCCCAATGGTTTCTATCTCCAAAGTTGTCTCCCTTTGAGATTTCTTAGTTGTTTCTACTTCTGATTTTAGATCCTGGATGGTTTTCCTTAGCTCCTTCACGTGCTTGTTTGTGTTTTCCTGTAATTCTTTAAGAGATTTTTGTGTTTCCTCTTTCATGACCTCAGCCTGTTGACCAAAGTTCTCCTGTATTTCTTTAGGTGATTTTTGTTTTTCCTTCTTATTTACTTCTGAATTCTCTTGAATTTCTTTCAATGATTTTTGTTTTTCCCTTGTAAGGGTTTCTAACTTTTGATCCATTTTCTCCTGAATTTATTTAAGAGATTTATTTATGTCCTTCATGCGACCCTGTAGCAGCATCATGACCAGTGATTTTAAATCCATATCTTGTTTTGCTGGAGTGTTGGTGTATCCAGGACATGCTGCTAATGGAGAATTGGGTTCAGATGCTGCCATATTGCCTTGATTTCTGTTAGTAACATTCCTACATTTACCTTTTGCCATCTAGTTCTCACTGGTGTTAGTTGGTCTTGTTGTCAATGCTGGACTCACCAATGCAAGCTTCCTCTTTGCAGCTGGTCTCTGGGTTCCCAGCTGACCTCCTGCACTGCCTGGAGACTGGGTGTAGTGGCCCAGGCTGATCCCAAAGCAGAGGCCTGAAGGCTCCCTCCGTAGGCCTCAGGGCTGGATCCTCTGCTCTGCAGGGCCTGACTCACCTAAGCAGGCTGCTTGCTCCCAGCTGGCCTCCAGGTGTACCACTGGCCTCTTGCATTTCCTGGAGACATTATTGTCCAATTCCTTTCTTAACCAGACCAGATTCTACTTTGCTTTCAAGATCAGTTTCTTCAGGGAAATAATGGGTATAGATATATGTGGAACTTTCTAGGTGAACTTTCTACAAATATATATGTAGCACAATACTTTTATTTCAGGTATCTGTTTATTTTTATTATTTAAATTTTTTGAACTTTTAATACATGCATATAAACCATCCCGTTAAACCATTGACTGCTGACAGATTCCAAGAGAGTTAATGTTACTGTCGGTAGCTATGTACCCACTGGTAAACCCCATAAGCCAATAGGTAATTCATTGGTGTGGTAATTTAAATAAAAATGTCCCCCATAGAGTCATAGATTCGGATACTTAGTCATTAAGAAAGGGCACCCTTTGAAATTTTAATAGTTGAGGCATTATCAGAGGAAGCTTGTTATGGGTGTGGGCTTTGAGGTTTCAAAAGCATAAGCCAGGCTGCAGTGGTTGCCTCCCCACCTATTGCCCTCAGATCTGGATACAGAGATCTCTGCTACCATGTTTGCCTTGTGCTGTCATGGTCCCCACAACCCAATGAGCATAATGGATTAAATCTCTGTAACAAGATCTTGTGTAGTTCAGGATACCTCAAATCACTGTAATTCTGCCTTAGGCTCTAAAATGTTAGCTTATAGGCAAACCACCACCATATCCATCTCTTCTGAACTTGTTTGGCATACTTTACGAGAAATTTCAAGGCACTTTGTAAATAGAGAAAGGATAGAATTGGAGAAAACTGTAATTTAGAAAGGAGATGAAAGGCAAATAGTCCATCTTTTCCTGGTGCGTCCTTGAATAAAGTAGCTATATTTACAGTTTAGTTATCATCTAAGCAAGGGAACACAGTGTTATATATCACAATTATGTTTTATGACAAGCACACATGTATAAGCCTGGGTTGAGAGATTGTTAATGATGAGGACTGATTTCATGCTAATTGTTTCCTGATTATATCCGGAACTGTTGTCTGTTGAAGATCATCTTGGGATGATAATTGTCCACCTGGTCCCTGTGGCTGCATCATTGTAAGATTGGATAGGTACAAAATTCTTATATAAAACAACACTGCAGTTAGTGGAAAAGAAATTAATGGAATTTAAGTGTTAATTATTCCATAGCAATTTACTCTAACAGCTATATACTTAAAATCAGTGTATCAGCATGAGTAGATTTAATGTGACCAATATGAAGTTGTTGTCTGGAAAAAAGTTAATCAAACTAAAACTAGAAATTTATTATTCATTATTCTCTTTCATTCTCACTGAAATATTCATGTGAACTGGCAAAGATGTTGAAACCACTGTATCTAAACTTAAGTAATCTAACAAATTACTGGTTTGTTTTCATGGCTTTCTAGTTTGCCTTTCTATTGCTATAATAAGCACCATATGCCAAAGAAACTTTAGAAGCAAAATATTTATTTTATCTTGCACTACCAGGCCACAATCCATCATTGAGATCTATCAGGTAGGAACTGGAAGCATAAAAGAAAAAAATGGCACATTGTCTTGCTCTCCCTGACTTGCTGGCTTAACTCGAGTACGCAGACCAGATCTACTTATTTTAAAATAGTACACAGTGGACACAGATCTCCTACATCTATTAGCTATTAAGAAAACCCCTCATAGACACAGAAACAAGCAAATTTGATCCAGGAAATTCTTCAGTTATGGTCAACTTTTCAAAGAAAATTGTTTGTGTAAAGTTGACAACAGAAGCTAACTGACACAGTGATACAGGCTTACATGGGTAATAGGCAATATTCTGAGAGCATGTGGGGTGTAGAACGTTGACTAACTTACACCGAAGAAACTGTCAGCATATGCTGAGCAACATAATAAAGGGATTATGCAACTTAATTCTCACAGTAGTGATGGAAGGACTAATAGGAAGGAAAGGCAAAGGGACTCATGGTCATTTCACAATTAAGTGATATGAGTTGAAACTAAACCTAGAACTTATTGTAACAGAGACCTGTTCTTAGCACAACTGACTCCATGGTGAAAGTAACATTCAGACCACAAACTCAGCATGAAGACACTACAACTACTCAAAGATAAGCAAAGGCCTAATCCATCAAAACCATAGTTCTGGGAAATTCTCTAAATTGTACTAACCTTGATTTTTTTGTTCCTAGACAACTGTTCCTGTTCACTGAAATGTATCAGTCCAGAAAAATGATTTCTATTGCTGTGATGAAACCACCATGAACAACAAGCAAATTGGAGAAGGAGTTTATCCACCTTACACTTTCAGATCACAGTCCAACACTGGAGGAAGTCAAGGCAGGAACTCAAGCAGATCTGGAGCTGGAGCCAAACCTGATGCAGGCCATGGAGGGGCACTGCTTACTGGTCTGCTTCCTTAAAGAATGCAGGACTACCAGTTTAGGGGCTAGAAATAAGAGCAATGGGCTGTAGCGAACCCCACTGATCTATTATTGAGGAAAGGTCTTATATCTCTATTTAATGGAGACGTCTTTCTCAAATTAGACTCATTCTCTCTGGTGACTCTAGTTTGGATCAAGCTGACACACAACATCGACCAACACACATGCCTCGCCTTACTTTATTTTTAAAACAACAAAAAGATGAGAAGACATTACTATGGAATGCAAGGGATGGTCCACATGCATTTGGAAAAGGTTACTCATAAGAAAAATGAATAATCCTGACATTTGAATTTTTGTCAGATATGATTCATATGGTCAATTATTCTATTCAAATTAGATACCAAGAAGGTGCATATAATCCAAGGGTAGAAAGACATCAAAATCTTAAGATGGTCATATTTACTATGCAGGAGAAACACAGTATTCCAGGACATTCAAATCTATAACACTTGAATAAAGTAACAGCAAAATTCTATATCAGCCCATGTATCACATATTTACTGTGCCCTCACAGCTTGTAAGTCACCAACCAGCACTTCCTTTGGAAATTTAGTTATGTGGATTTTCTAACTTGTTAGTGTAAATGTCATTGTCTGTAAATATCTATAAAATAAATTGTAAGAAAGCTACTAAGCACATTTTACACAGCAAATGCATTTGTGTAGTAGGATGAGATGCAAAAATTAACCAAAATACATTTTAAAGAATCTTAAATATTATGATATATATATAATAATATTATATTATATTATAATTTGTACAGCAATGAGAAAACCTGAATATAAGTGAGGAAAAATAAATAAAAATATAGTGCCAATTATAATTAATGTTACATACAAATGTGCACAAACATGCATATATAAACATGTAAATTCCTAAATAGAATATAAAATTGGTTCAGTCTGTACTTGTAAATATGTTTCATGTACAAAAACCATAAGGGATAGGGCATAGTTGAGAATTAATCTGCTTCCTTAGCCAGGTGGATCACTGAAAGACTGATCTCTATCATAGGGAGTCTATATCTTTTAGTGATACTTGCAAATGCATAAATAATTACTATATTGCTGTCATCTAGTTGAATATAGTACATTTCACATTAGGTTCTGTCCAGATTACAAAGTATGTTTTATTCCAAACAAACCCTTTCCTCATAGAAAACTTCTGTATTGCAAACTTTTCTTTTCCATGAATTTTGTTATTAATTTATGTTCATGGTGTTTTGTGGGCTTTACAATATCATTTCTCCCATTTGCTCAAAACATTTCACAGTTTTGACCTAGGGTAGGAATTTACCATTAAATTTCACTAAATGAGCCAATTCTAAAACCTTGTTTTCTCAGAAAACTAAACCTTCCTACTTTTTAATTCGAGGTTATGTTTTGTGTTTAGTTTGCAGCCAAGCTTGAGCTGGCTATGAGTCTTTGGTTTAGTTTGTATATTTTGCATCAAGGGTTTTCTGGTAATCTTGCTCACCAGTTAATGCAGTCCTTTCTTTCTCCAGGACTTTGGCACCTCATGAGGTTTATCATTATCTGACTTTACACATGTCTCCAGCCTTTTCTTTTACATCCTCCTTTGTCATCCAGGCCAGAGCTGTTCTGCACCTCTGTCAGTGCTCAAAAAGAGCCAATATCTGTCTCTACAGTTTTGTGTACTAGTCAACCTCACTGAAAAATCTCATGTTTTTATATCTCCTGATTAATGTATGAATCACTTAAATTATAGTCACTTCTCTGAGGATAATTTAGTTGCTTTTATTTTTATTTTGTTATGTTTTATTTAAAAATTGAAGATATAATTTTATTCTCTGTTAAATTTATGGACTAGTTTTCATTAATTTTTAACACACTTACACTCACACACACATACACACATACTCATACACACTCAAACATAAATATGTAAATACAACAGCTCAATCTGTTTAATGCTACTTGTACATAGGTATTTAAGGCTGAGACTTGGTAATGAATAACCAATTGTGTTTTTCACTGGGGAAGACTATTTATATCATTGTCAGTATTTTTTTAATTAGATATTTTCTTTATTTACATTTTCAATGTTATTCCCTTTCCTCGTTTCCACTCCCAACCCCCCCCCTATCCTTTTGCCACTCACACTGCTCACCAACACACCCAATCCCACTTCCCTCTCCCGGTATTCACCTATACTGTGGCATTGAGCCTTCACAGGACCAAGGGCCTCTCCTCCCATTGATGTCCAATAAGGATATCCTGTGATACACATGCATCTGGAGCCATAGGTCCATTTATGTGTACTCTTTGGTATGTGGTTTAGTCCCTAGGATCTCTGGGGGTACTGGATTGTTCATATTGTTGTTCCTACTATGGGGCTGGAAACTCCTTCAGTTCCTTCCATCCTCTCTCTAGCTCCTCCACTGGGGACACTGTGTTCAGCCCAATTGTTGGCTTGGCTGAGAGCATCTACCTCTGTATTTGTAAGGCTCTGACAGAGCCTCTCATGAGACAACTATATCAGCCTCCTGACAGCAAGCACTTGTTGGCATCCATAATGGTATCTGGATTTTGTAAATGTATATGGGATGTGTTCCCAGGTGGGGTAGTCTCTGAATGGCCTTTCCTTCGGTCTTTGTTCCACAATTTGTGTCTGTATCTCTTCCCATGGGTATTTTGTTCTCCCTTTTAAGAAGAACCAAAGTATCCACACTTTGGTCTGCCTTCTTCTGAAGCTTCATGTAGTCTGTGACTTGTATCTTGGGTATTCTGAGCTTCTGGGCTTCCTTTGTATGGCTGAGAACTCCCCACCCTCATGGTGTTCCCTTATTCACATTAACTGAATTAATGACAGCTCAATCTGTTTAATGCTACTTGTACATAGGTATATATATATATATATATATATATATATATATATATATATATACACACACATATACACATACACACACACATACACATATATATATATATATATATATCCACATATATATGCATATATATGCATATAGTCAATAATATAAAAGTTCTGTCAATGAAATCATGATTTCATGTATGCACTTAATTTTTTTTTTTTAGTTTTCTTCATTTAACAATTGATTTTTGAAAATACCACCAATAACATGCAGTTGAAAAAAGCAAGCATCTTAAATAAATAGTGCTGGTCTAACAGGCAGTTCTTATACAGAATAATGCAAATTGAACAATATTTTTTTAACTTTGGACAAAGCTCAAGTCCACATAGGTTAAGAACCTCAACATAAAACCAGATACACTGAATCTAATAGACGTGAAAGTGGGAGATTACCTTAAGTACTTTGGCAGGAAAGGATTGTTCTTTCTCCACATCATCACCAACACCTGCTCTCTCCTGAGTTTTTACCCTTAGCCATTCTGACTGGTGTAAGGTGAAATTTCAGGGTTGTTTTGATTTGCATTTCCCTAATGATTAATGATGTTGAGCATTTCTTAAGTTGCTTTTCAGCCACCCGAATTTCTTCAGGTGAAAATTCTTTGTTTAGATCTGTACCCCAATTTTAATAGGGTTACTTGGTTCCCTGGAGTATAACTTCTTGAGTTCTTTGAATATATTGGATATTAGCCCTCTATAAGATGAAGGGTTGGTGAAGAACTTGTCCCAATTTGTTGGTTGCTGTTTTGTCCTTTTGATAGTGTCCTTTGCATTACAGAAACTTTGTAATTTTATGAGATCCCATTTGTCCATTCTTGAGCTTAGAGCATAATATTGGTGTTCTGTTCAGGAACTTTTCCCCTGTGCCCATGTCCTCAAGGGTTTTCCCCAGTTTCCTTTCTATTAGTTTCAGTGTGACTGGTTTTATGTGGAGGTCCTTGATCCACTTAGAGTTGAGCTTAGTACAAGGAGATAAGAATGCATGAATTCACAATCTTCTGCATGCTGACCTGCAGTTGAACCAGCACCATTTGTTGAAAAGGCTATCTTTTTTCCACTAGATGGTTCTGCTCGTTTGTCAAAGATCAAGTGACCATAGGTGTGTGGATACATTTCTGGATCTTCAATCCTGTTCCATTAATCTACCTGCCTGTCGCTGTACCAATACCATGCAGTTTTTAACACTATTGCTCTGTAGTATTGCTTGAGGTCTGGGATACTGATTTCTCCAGAAGTTCTTTTACTGTTGAGAATAGTTTTAGCTATCCTGGGTTTTTTGTTATTCCAGATGAATTTGAGAATTGCTTTTTCTAAATATATGTAGAACTGAGTTGGGATTTTGATGGGGATTGCGTTGAATCTGTAGATTGCTTTTGGCAAGATGGCCATTTTAACTATATTAATCCTGCTAATCCAAGAGCATGGAAGATTTTTCCATTTTCTGAGGTCTTCTTCGATTTCCTTCTTCAGAGACCTGAAGTTCTTCTTGTACAGATCTTTTATTTGTTTGGTTAGAGTCACACCAAGATACTGTATATTGTTTGTGGCTATTGTGAAGGGTGTCTTTTCCCTAACATTTTTCTCAGCCTGTTTATCCTTTGAGTATAGGAAGGCTACTGATTTGCTTGGGTTGATTTTATAACCATCCACTTTGCTGAAGTTGCTTATCAGCTGGAGGAGTTCTCTGGTCACTTAAGTATACTATCATATCATCTGCAAATAGTGATAATTTGATTTCTTCCTTTCCAATTTGTATCCCTTTGACATCCTTATGTTCTTTAATTTCTCTATCTAGAACTTCAAGTACTATATTGAAAAGGTATGGAGAGAGATGGCAGCCTTGTCTAGACCCAAATATTAGTGGGATTGCTTCAAGTTTCTCTCCATTTAGTTTGATGTTGGCTACTGGTTTTCTGTATATTGCTTTGACTATGTTTAGATATGGGCCTTGAATTCCTGTTCTTTCCAAGACTTTTAGCAGGAAAGGATGCTGAATTTTGCCAAATGCTTTTTCAGCATCTAATGAAATAAATGATTATGTGTTTTTTTCTTTCAGTTTGTTTATGTAGTGGATTGCACTGATGGATTTCCTTATATTGAACCATATCTGCATCCCTGGGCTCAAGCCTACTTGACCATGGTGGATGATTGTTTTGATGTGTTCTTGGAATCGGTTGGAACATATTTTATTTAGTATTTTTGCATCAATATTCATAAGGGAAATTGCCCTGAAGTTCTCTTTCTTTGTTGGATCTTAGTGTGGTTTTGGTAACAGCATAATTGTGGCTTCATAGGAGGAGTAGGGTAGTGTTCCTTCTGTTTCTATTTTATGGAATAGTTTGAAGAGTATTGGTGTTAGGTCTTTTTGAAGATCTGATAGAATTCTGCACTGACGCCATCTGGTCCTGTGCCTCCCCCCCGCCCCCGTTGCCATTGGGAGACTTTCTATAAACCCTTTTATTTCTTTAGGGGGTATTGGACGGTTTAGATGATCAATTTGATCATGGTTTAATTTTAGTGTTTGATATCTGTCTAGGAAACTGTTCATTTCCTCCAGATTGTCCAGTTGCGTTGCGTATAGGCTATTGTAGTAGGAGCTGTTGATTTTTTGAATTTCCTCGGTTTCTGTTGTTATAGCTCCTTTTTCATTTCTAATTTTGTTAATCTGGATACTGTCTCTGTGCCCTTTGGTTAGTCCGGTAAGGGCTTATTTGTATGGTTCTCTTTGTTTCTACTTGATTGATTTCAGGCCTGAGTTTGATGATTTCCTGTCTTCTACTCCTCCTGTGTGAATTGGCTTCTTTTTGTTCCAGGGCTTTCAGGTTTGTCGTTAAGCTGCAAGTGTATGCTCTCTCCATTTTCTTTTTGGAGACACTCAGGCTTTGATTTTCCTCTTCGCTCTGCTTTCATTGTGTCCCATAGGTTTGGGTATGTTGTGTCTTCATTTTCATTAAATTCTAAAAGCTCTTTCATTTCTTTCGGTATTTCTTCCTTAACCAAGGTATCATTGAGTAGAGTATTTTTCCGTTTCCTTGTGTATGTGGGATTTCTGTTGTTTTGTTGCTATTGAAGACCACTTTTACTCCATAGTGGTCTGATAGGAGACATGGGATTAGTTCAATCTTCTTATATTTGTTGAGGTCTGTCTTGTGACCAATTATATGGTTGATTTTGGAGAAGGTACCATGAGGTGCTGAGAAAAGGTATATTCTTTTGCTTTAGGATGAAATGTTCTATATATATCTTTTAACTCTAATTGGTCCAAAGCTTCAATTAGTTTCACTGTGTCCCTGTTTAGTTTCTGTTTTCCTGTTCGGTCCATTGAGGAGAGTGGAGTGTTGAAGTCACCCATAATTACTGTGTTAGGTGCAATGTGTGTTTTGAGCTTTAGTAAAGTTTCTTTTACGAATGAGGGTGCCCTAGCATTTGGAGCATAAATGTTCAGGATTGAGATTTCTTCTTGTTGTATTTTTCCTTTGTACAGCAAGAAGTGTCCCCCAGTGTCTCTTTTGATGACTTTGGGTTGAAAGTCAATTTTATGTGATATTAGAGTGGCTACTCTGTCTTGTTTCCTGAGATCAATTGCTTGTAAAATTGTCCTCCAGCCTTTTACTCTAAGTTAGTTTTTGTCTTTGACACTGAGATGTGTTTCCTGTATGCAGCCAAATGTAGGGTCCTATTTATATATCCAGTCTGTTAGTCTATGTCTTTTTATTGAGGAATTGAGTCCATTGGTGTTAAGAGATATTAAGGAATAGTGAGTATTACTTCCTGTCATTTTTTATTATTATTTTTTTTATATTTGATGGGTTATCTTCTTTTGAGTTTGAAGAAAGAAGTTTACTATCTTGCTTTTTCCAGGGTGACGTTTCCCTCTTTGTATTGGTGTTTTCCTCCTATTTTCCTTTGTAGTGCTGGGTTTGTGGAAAGATATTGGGCAAACTTGGTTTTGTCCTGGAATATCGTGGTTTCTCCATCTGTGGTGATTGAGAGTTTTGCTGGTTATAGTAGTCTTGGCTGACATTTGTATTCTCTTAGAGTCTGCATGAGATCTGCCCAGGATCTTCTAGCTTTCATGGGCTCTGGTGAGAAATCTGGTGTAATTCTGATAGGTCTTCCTTTATATGTTACGTGGCCTTTTTCTGTTACTGCATTTAATATTCTTTCTTTGTTTAGTACATTTGTGGGTTTGATTATTCTGTGACAGGAGGTATTTCTGTTCTGGTCCAGTCTGTTTGGAGTTCTGTAGGCTTCTTGTATATTTATGGGCATCTCTCTCTTTAGGTTAGGGAAGTTTTCTTCCATAATTTTGTTGAAGATATTTGCTGGCCCTTCAAGTTGTAAATCTTCCCTCTCATCTATGCCTTAGGTTTGGCCATTTCAACTTGTCCTGGATTTCCTGGATGTTTTGGGTTACAAGCTTTTTGCATTTTGCATTTTTTTTGACTGTTGATTCCATGGTTTCTATGGTATCTTAGGCATCTGAGATCATTTCTTCTATCTCTTGTATTCTGTTGTTGATATTTGCACCTATTTCCCCTGATTTCCTCCCAAGGTTTTCTCTCTCCAAAGTTGTCTTCCTTTGTGATTTCTTAGTTGTCTCTACTTCTGTTTTAAGATCCTGGTTGGTTTTGCTCAGCTCCTTCACTTGTTTGTTTGTGTTTTCTTGTAATTCTTTATGAGATTTTTGTGTTTCCCCTTTCATGACCTCAGCCTGTTGACCAAAGTTCTCCTGTATTTCTTTAAGTGATTTTTGTGTTTCTTCCTTATTAGTTTCTATCTTTTGACCCATATTCTCCTGAATTTCTTTTAATGATTTTTGTGTTTCCCTTGTAAGGGCTTCTAACTTTTGATCCATTTTCTCCTGAAGTTCTCTAAGAGATTTATTTATGTCCTGTAACAGGTCATAATGTGTTCTTGTAACAGCATCATGACCAGTGATTTTAAACCCAAATCTTGTTTTTCTGGTGTGTTGGGGTATCCAGGTCTTGCTGTTAATGGAGAATTGGGTTCAGATGCTGCCATATTGCTTTGATTTCTGTTAGTAACGTTCCTACATTTGCCTTTTGCCATCTAGTTCCCACTGGTGTTAGTTGGTCTTGTTATCACTGGCTGGTGTTTCAACCTCCTTTGAGCCTGTAAGGCTATTTCCCCAACACTGGATGACTGGGTTTCCCCTGGCACAGATTGCTGATATGCTGCCCTCCTCTTGGGTGCTGTTAGAGCCCTGGTGTGTCCTGCCCCAAGCAATATTATACTTAGGTTGTCTCTGTGGACTGAACCTGGTGCTGCCCGTCTGCTCTGTCAGGGAGCGAAGATGGCAGTGGCGATCCCGCAGGGCACTGGCCCTAAGCCTGACTGGTACACAGATGAACAGCTGTTCTCCCAGGTCCTGGGCACAGGCAGCAGCCTGCAGCTGCGTGATTTGCGTCCCCAGAGGTCTTAGACTCAGGATAACTCAGAACTTGGGGTTGCCTGTCCTGTCTGGCTGGGAACAAAGGTAGCAGCTTCAATTCAGATATTAATAGGCTAATATTTTCAGCAAGATAAATAATTAAAAGGAAATCTATCAGTTTGAATCCAGGAACCGATCTTTAAACATGTATTATGTATTTGGTTTATGCTTATGTCTCTAACCTCAGGACTAAGGAGGATAGGTTTATTGCCAGTAACAGAGGTTAAGAGGGAAAGATTGCATAAGCCTCTGAGGTGGAGTATGTATTTAGAGTAAAGGAACTTAGGTTCAATTCTCAATTCCTGAAAAGGGAAAATTGCACAGGAAGTTTAGAGAGGAGCTGTACACACTGCAATTTTTATAACTATTCTAGCTATCCTATAGCAAAGAATTACTTTTTAAAAATAGAGAAATTGAAGAGTTGACTCAGAAGTTAAGAATATGATTAGCTTTTGCAGATCACAAAGTTGGCTTTTCCATATCTATGGCCACCAAAGTACAATTACCTGTAACTCCAATTCCAGTTTCAGGGATCAATAGCTCATGTCTCGTAATTGTGTATACCTGTACTCAAATATGTACAGACCTACTCTCTCTCTCTCTCTCTCTCTCTCTCTCTCTCTCTCTCTCTCATTCACACACACACACACACACACACACACACACACACACACACACTCACTCACATAGCTTGATTACAATTTCAAAATGGTAGAGGAATTAAGCATGTTAAGGCCCCTGTTTAAAAAGCAACAGTTTATGTTGATCTAGAATTTTTACTATCAGCTGGTAGCACAAAAGTGTATGTAATTTCCAAAACGCACACCCTCCTCATTTATTCACTCTATCTTACACAATGTTTAAAAAGGTAAGGAAAGTAAAGTGTTTCTCTCTCACTTTCTCATTATGTACTTTGCAGGAACACTAACCAAGAGTTGGGTAGTGGAAGAATCCAGCAGCTTCTGACATTTTTATTCTTGCTTCTTGTCCTAAGGCATATATCCCTATGAGAGAAGTCACACAACCTTACAGCACAATTGGAGAAAACCTCAAATTGCCTTTCAGGTAGGAAGGGTTAATTGGTGGCCAAGAAATGCTGACTTGAGGCACTGAGTTTTTCATGGCATGAGCTAGCAGCAAGTTTAGCAAACACTGTGTAATTACAGGGTCTTGGTAAATCATGCAGAAGTTAATTGAACAAGAGGCTTAATGAATATATTCAGTGTTCTGAAATGAACTGCTTTAATAGAGAACATTTGAGCTCATTCTCATACTTTAGTTAGTATTTTTGATATGGATTCATACCCTGAATTACTAAGGTACTGCTAATGCAATACTTCTCCTTTGGAGTTAGTCAAATAATTGTAATAAAAGCACATCTGTGGTAATGGTTGCATGTCTCCATATGCAGACTCACTGTGAAGTAAAATTTCTATTGGACATTTTATTTAATTACATTTCAAATGTTATCCCCTTTCCTGATCCCCCCCAATAAAACCCCACCCATACCCCTCCTCCTGCTTCTATGACGATGTGCACCCACCCGCCCATCCAACCACCCACTCTCTCCTCCCTGCCCTTGCATTCTCCTATACTGGGGCATTGAGCCTTCATAATACAAAGGGCCTCTTCTCCCATTGATTCTGACAAGGCCATCCTCTGCTACATATAAGGCTGGAGCTAAAAAGCACTTTGTAAGTTTAACTAAGAAATGTTTCTGATAACTTGAAAGTGAGATCTGTTATAATCTCTCTCTCTCTCTCTCTCTCTCTCTCTCTCTCTCTCTCTCTCTCTCTCTCTGTGTGTGTGTGTGTGTGTATGTGTGTGTGTATGTGTGTGTGTAAAATAATCTTTTTACATACAGAAAGTGACAAAAAGGAGTTTTTTAAAACATTTCTATTCTATAGATCTAAAGAAATGATTAATTTTCTGTGTTGGCGAGCAATTGCAGGATGATTATGAAATCTCATAGAGTATAGTGGGGAAAGACAGTAAGACCATGAATGTGTGTATATGTGTATGTACATATATGGGTATGTACATACCTTTTAATGTATGTGTCTACATGAAGAAAAGATCTGAAAATTCATCATGAGAAAGCACATGATGCACACTATATAGAGTGTGAATCTGGAATGTACTATAGAAAAATATAGCTGCCATTGCTTTTATGAGAAAATAGTGTACTTTCATTTTTTGAGATAATTTGGCATGAAATGCTACTTATTATGTATATACCTTGTATCCAGTTAGAGGGAATACAAAGTAAGACCCTAAATTCCTGAACTAAAAATTTTGTATTTGACTAAAAGATGAACAATGGTAAGAAAATTAGTAAGAAAAAGACAACAAAAATGTAACAAAATGTCAATGAAGTACACTTTTTTTTATTCATAAAAAGCCAAATTTCTCCCAGACAATTAGGTAATATGGGCACTTAGTGAAAACCCTTGATTGACCTCAAGAATAGTGATAATATTCTTATTGCCAATCATAAAATTTATTTACTGTTTGCACAGAAGAAACCTGATACTGTTTCTAGACTTTTAATGTCATTATAGGTATTTCTTCCATTGTATTTAGAATGCAACATAAATCACATTTTAATTTATTCATTAGAAATGCCATTTGATCATAGTCACTCCCTCCATATTTTCCACTCAGTTCATTGTTCTACATTTTATCCAGTCAATTTTTTCTTGATCATATGCTCTTATGTTTGTGGTCTTTGGAACATGGTTGACCTTGCAGGAACCCCATCCTTAGCGGACACTGACTTATTTTAGAAGGTGTTAATTATAAATAGTATCTCAGCATAATTCCCTTTTCCATGCTGGAGACTTTTCTGTCTATGGTTTGCTGCAGTCTTGTGAGTGTTGCCATGATTACTCAGAGTTCCTATGTTCAACTTTCCTGCTGTGTTCAGAAAGAGAGTTTTCTTATACCTAGCCCCTGCGCCTAACTATTTCAGTATTTCTGTATTCTCTTCAACAATAATCCTTGAGGTTTAGCTGTAGGGGTTATAATACAGATATAGATTTAGAGATAAACAATCTGCAATCTTGACTAAAAGTAAGTTTCTGACTTAATGGCTATTTATTAAGCAATGACTCTTCTCTGGTGATCTATGATAAATGTATTAAAATATACATAGGGATTCAGCAATTATTACTTAGAAGTCCATTTAATGCTATGTCTATTTAGGAAAATAAGAGTATCATATTCTAGCCACAGGTTCCTAGTCAAGATAATGATGCCAGGTATTGATTTCCTATTGTGGTGCCTGTAATCCAATCAGAAAGTAATTGATTGATAATATTGTACTCATGCTACTATTTCACCAATGAGTATGCATATCTTCCTAGAGTAGTAGCAAATGTAGATAATGGGGCCCATTGCTAGATAAAATTCATGATTACTTTTCTCCCCTGCCAATACTATAAAAACATATGAGTGTACGTGTATTTTCCAAATCAGGACTAGATTTTTTTTCTCCATTTGAATCAGATGAGTTATATCCTCTGCAATAAAGATAATCTATTAAACAGGAGGTTGACCAATAACATTGAGGATAGCTTGTGATGTCTGGAGAAGTAAGGAAACTAATTAGCAAATAAGTACAAAACAGATAATCAATATTTGCAATTGGCAATTGGCTTCTTACTTATTAGCTTTTACTGCCCAGTTTGGTGCTCTGTTATAGGTTTCCTCTATGTAAAATGTTTTTAATATATGTATTTATATACAATCTGTGTGTGTGAGAGAGAGAGAAAAAGAGAGAAAGAGAGAGGGAGAGAGACAGGGAGAGGGAGAGGGAGAGGGAGAGGGAGAGGGAGAGAGAGAGAGAGAGAGAGAGAGAGAGAGAGAGAGAGAAAGAGAGAGAGAGAGAGAGAGAGAGAGATCAGGATGCTTTTACATTCTAGAGTAGTAAGTTTTCATAGGGCTTATTTCAAAAATTTCTCATAGTCCTTCTCTGTACTCCTCTGCTACCCTATAAAATCATTCCCATCACAATAAGCATTTTTGTTTCATTATTCCCTTTTATTCCTTTCTATCATTGTTTTCCCCCACCTTCTTTTAAAGTATATTTAGTGCTAAACCAAAAGGTATTTGATACACAGGGTATATTAGATATATAAGGATTTTGAGGGATAAAATTGTCAACTATTTTACTACTTAATAATTATAGCATAATTATTGATTGCTTTGATCTGTGTTTTACATTTACCTTATTTTAATATTAGAAGTTGGTGATTTTTTTAGACAATTCCTAAAAGAAAAAAAAATAGTAAAACAAAACCTGACAACTTCAGCACAATTTATTTGAAGAAAAGTCTCAAAAATCCAGCCAGCCTCTGGACAGCAAAATAAATAAACCTCTGGTCAGCAATTCTGGGGACAGACAGAAAGAAATATCGTCACGTAGAGAAGCTTTGGGCAGTGGTAGCTCTCACTAGCCTTCTTTGGACATAATCTGATCATGTGGCCATTTGTGATTCCCTGATTGGCTGAGTCTACATGTCTGTCAGAGGAAAATAAGAGAATTAACTTGTGATGTGTGTATTATTTAGGGTGAGATGCATGATGTGAGGTAGTAGCTTTCATGTATTTTGGAATGGAAAACCAATCCATGTTCCAATCCCTTTTCCAATAGAATGGGAAACATTTGAAAACTGTCCAATGGTGAAACTAAATCTCCAACTTCCTGTACGTCAGAGGATCAGTTATCTGCATTGGGACTCCCTTAAGTGCACAATGGATCCAATCTGCAGTCCTCTCCTTTGTAAGCTCAGTCAGAATATGTATCATGAGTGTGTGAAAGCAGAAGCTTTGCCACAGCCTGATTATATCCTGTCTTCTCACCTTGTATAACAGTTACAAAGCAACATTTCCACAGAGACATAACTGTTAACACACCTCTGAGTTGCATGGAGAAAAATAAAAGATTAATCAGCTTGAGTTTTTTTCTTGACAAATCACTAAAAATTATGCTGAAAAAATTACTGCTTTTTTATCATTAATCAAAAGAAGACAACTGTAGAATTTTTAAGGTGCTGATAAGATTTTAATTTGTTTCAAGTTGAAAATAACTACATTGCTGATGTTTTAAGGAATGTAATGAGCAATTATATTACACACGATAGATTTAGCAGTATAATATTACCAGTTAACAGCTGGAACTCATAAACACAGAGCACACTGTGAACGTGAAATTTGCCAGGATAAACCATCTGTAGCAAAGATCTATTTTGCAAATTTAAAAAGAGAGTGAAAAATGGTATTTGCTTTGTTTAACTGATCTGTTAAAAATGATGAGATTTTAGAAGTAGTTGAATCCTTATTTATCTATACTAGGTACTTGTTTAAAATAACATAGACAAGAGTATGCCAATATTTTCACATATCATCTAGTTCATTTGAAGATAATTTTTATAAACTAGTAACTGTTTATTGTTTTATATAAAATGAGGCTCCTTTATGAAGCTTTTAGCAATTTGCATTCTACACCAGTGTTTGGGGTACAGTATTTTATGCCTTTAAAATACTTTCATGATTTCACATTTAAATATTTTGTGAAAAATAAGCAGTATGGTTTCAAGCATGTTTGAACATGCTCACATTTTATTTCAGTGCATTATACTTTGTTTATATTTGTGCGCATGCTTGTATGTATATTTGTGTGTATGTTTGTGTGATCTTACTCTTTCTAATTTTCCCATGGAACACCAGATATTTCCCATTAGTAATTAATTAAAAATCAGCTTTTCATATTGCAAAATATGTTTTCTACAACACTTGTACATTTGAAAACAATATAATTATTTCACTTCATTACTATAGTCATAGCTTTATAATTCATTTACCTATTTGAAGATTTCTTATATATATATGTAAATAGAATTGGAAGTAATTTGTAGTCCTATAGAAATGGTTATCTATATTTTTAGCAACTGTGTTTACTATTCTAAGATTCCATTTTAAATTAGCATGTTATTACTCTCTGAGAAAAGATTAGATTTTTTTTCCCTTATAGTTGATCTGAATATTTAAGCACTATGTATTGGCTAATCTGTCTCACAGTATGCTGTGTGGTATCAAAGGTTCTGACTTACAAGCATTTGTTGTTATTTGATGTTCTGATCTGAATGGAGTACAATAAAATCTCAAAGTGGTTTCAATAAACTTTCTGCAGAAGAGAGAATATTGTACTCCCATGATTTATAAGAATGATGTGCATTAAATTTATATGTGTGTGTGTGTGTGTGTGTGTGTGTGTGTGTGTGTGTGTATTTCTTCATCTTTTGTATTTCTTTTATGAGGACTTTGCTACGTTCCATGACAAATTTTAATGGAGATATCTAGTTTTTTTGTGTGTTTAGTTTGTTAAACTATTTCATTATCTTCTATGTCTTAATGCCATGTCAGGTATATGACTGAAAAGGTATTTTCTTATTCTACAGGTTGTCTCTTTAACTGAATAAGAGTTTCCTTTTCTGTTAAGATGTATTTTAATTTCATAGAACTCCATTTCTAATTGAGGTTTGATATCCTATGATGCTGGAGCCCTACCATGTAAGCTTATATTTTTCAAAACCTGCTATAATAAGGGTTCTTAAATGTTTTAACCTCCCTGATAGCCAACTGAACTATGTAGGGAAAGAAACTTGCTAATCAGACAAGGGAGATGCATGTGAATTGTTTAGAAATAGTTCATTTGGGTGATTCCAATCTTTTTTGTTTGCAGTTCAGTCTGCTACCAAAACACTAAACATGAAATAATACGGGTGGCTTGATCCAGAAGAAACCACAAGACTCCATCTTCTGAAGTAGCAAGAAACACCACCAGAAGTTCTTTAGTATGTTTCTCTTAACATTACAACAAGCATGCATCAGCAAAGAAGGCAAGGAGAACCAATGCTAGAGAATTGTCCACTGTCTATTCTTTCTAAACATCACATGTCTTCTCAAGTGTCTGCTCCAGCAAAATATCACATACCCTTTTACAAGACAGCTTTAAAAAAATATAGCACATAAGTATTCTCAGCAAAACCTCCTGCCACATGTCTGCTTCAGGCAAACATGCTTTTACATGTCAGCTTCAACAAAACATAATCTCTTAAGACAGCTTCCAGAAAAATATCACTTGTAATAATTGATTCTCTAAGAAAACCAGAAATTCACTCAATATTCTTCATGCTAGTGAGTTGTTACATATTCTATACTCTGTCCTTTAAGAGATTCTGGATATTATGTGCTATGCTGAAGTTCTTAAGGCATTTACAGCTGAGATCAGTGCTGGGAAAAGATGTGAACCTTGTTCCATTATTATCTTGGTAAATGTTCTGGTTCCACAGCAGGATTTGTTGAAAGTGATGTGTCTCAAAGAAGTTTATTGACATCTTTATCAAATATAATATTGCTGGCTACAGGAATATAGGCTAATATCTGAAACCCAGATCCTTTTCCATTAACTATCATGTCAATATTTACTCTAGCACAATTCCTCTTTAGTACTATAAGTCACTGTTATAACTTGAAATTGTAGAATTTGAGAAATGTCTTTATTTTTTGTGATTATTTTGGATATCTGCTTCTTTTATGCTTCCATAAGACTTGTAAGATTGTGTTTTCAGTTTCTATAAAAGATGAATTGGAATCTCGATGGGTATTGCATTGATTCTGACCAATGTTGTTGGTACGGAGAACATTTTTGTAATCATGGGAGGAGATTTTTCCATCATGCGATGTCTTCATCAAAAAATTTATTTGAACCTTTCATGTTTTTATTATAGAAGGATTTCATTTCCTGTATTGAATTTATTTAAACTATTTTGAGACTTTTATTAATAGGACTGTTTTTCAGATTTGTCTTTTAGTGTGACTGTCACTGGTATGTCAGAAGGCTACTGTCTTTTTTGTTTGGTTATGTTTTGTTTTAAATTGGATAGTAGCCACGTTGCTGTAAGTGATCTAGTAAAATAAACAAAAGTAATAATGAGTTCAAACAAAAAGGCAACGCCATTCATTGAACAGGAAGAAACATTTTTGTTAAGAGTGCATATCCATGTCCTCCACTCCATTTCTGAAAGCCATAACATTTTATTATTACAGCCATGGCTAAATTATACACAGAGAGATGTGTCTTTGGTTTAGCTATATAAGTAGATGGTATGTTCATTTGCATATACAAAGAGAAAAATTGAAAGTTCATGGTATGCACTCACTAATAAGTGTTTATTAACCTAGAAAACTGGAATACCTAAAACATAATCCACACATCAAATGAAGTAAAAAAAGAACGGAGGAGTGGCCCATTGTCCCGGAAAGACTCAGTGTAGCAGTATAGGGCCAAACAAGAACAGGGAAGTGGGAAGCGGTGGATGGGAGAAAAGGGGGAAGGAAGGGGGCTTATGGGACTTTCGGGGAGTGGGGGGGCTAGAAAAAGGGAAATCATTTGAAATGTAAATAAAAAATATATCGAATAAAACAATATATGCAGAAAAAAGAAAGTTAATTGTAGTGTATAAAGGAAATAAAATAAATGGTAAAATAATGCTTCAATTATAATATTTATGGTATTCTAACATCTAGTGACAATACTATTGACAATTATATATGCAGTTTGATAATAAATTTTAATACAAAGCTATAAACATAAGGCTTTGAAACTTTGGTTTAAACCAAGTATAGTGACTAAATACCTGAGACTGAGGTAAGAGGACTACACCAAATTCAAAGTCAACCCAGATTCATAGTGAAAAATATATTGTAACAAAGAAAAAAACAATAAACAAAAATGAAACAAAATATAATAAAGAAAAATGAAATAAAAAGGATAATTGGAAAAGATTTAAAAAATTTGAGTTGTGTAAAATAAAAGTAAAGATTAACATAGACTTTAAATATGAAAAATTACTATTTAGTGATAAATGTGTTACTTGCTATAAATGTGTGTTCTATTCAATAGATAGAACTTTGAAATGCTACATATATATTTCTTTCTAAGTAAATATTTCTATGTAGAATTGTATTTATTTAGTTAGCAAATTACTTAAATGCAAACACAAAATAAAGAGAAACTAATGAAGATAATTATCCAACATTCATCTGTGAATTATTGTAAAGCAAAATAAAATTCATCAGTATAATTTAACAAATTTAATTAACTATGAAATTAATTAAATGAATAGGAACTACAAGGATAGAAAGAATTAATCTGAATAAGATTCTCAATTGTTACTGAAGGATATTATTCAAATTTTCTTATTAAAACTACTACAGATTCAGAGCATTGAAATTTGTATATATGCAAAAATAACAGCAAAACAGCATTTAAAAATAGATCCCTCTTTAATTTCTTTAGTGGCACTGCCAATGATTGGGTAGAAGTTAGTTATTCTCATTGTGTTCCTAGTTTTAAATATGCAGAGCAGAGTAAAAGTGAGCACGAAACAGCAAAAGAATAAATTAAATAACTGCATACCAGAGGATAGTGGCCTTAGATATGAAGGTCACACCGTTGACATTACCCAGCACTCCGTATCTTCTTTACAGTTTTTGGTAAGAGACAGTAGAGACACACCATGAATTAAATCCAGTTGAGCCATTGGAAAGCAGTTAGCAGGTATTTGTGTAGGTAGATACCTTTTTCCACTAGTTTGAGGGAAGAGAGGTAATAGAGAAGAATGACTGATCTCAGCCTCTGCATTAGGGAAAATAAAATAGTCAAATGGATTCAAGGCAACAGAAAACTTGCTGTATGCACGTACAAGCACACTGTGAGGAGAATACTCTGTTTTGTGTCTAAATTATTAGATGTGCTTAAATTTATGTCTAGAAAATGTGGGGGCCATAACTAATGAGACAAAGACACAAGACATCACTGTCATAAACAATACAAACACAATTACATTAAAAACAAAAGCCTTGTATTCTGAAATGTCTTTAAAATATATTGGGTTTTATTAAAACTTCATTGGGATTTCTTTAATGTCTGCTGCTGCTGTTTCACAATGCTATTTGACTGTACAAAATTACAAAATATATCGGTTTTGTACACCCTCCTTGGACAATGTCCTGGTGGAAAGTGTGGTGTCATAGCAGAGCAGCATGTCTGGTCTTAAGTTAGCAGGACATGTTGGTGAAATACTTGAATTTAATCTCCAAATAAGCTACAAAACTTCTCTAATACTACACATCGTATGGTTAATGTTATAACAAATGGTGAAGAATAATTGGCTATATTTGATGAACAAATGGGATCTTTTTTTCTACCACACTCATCTCTACCCATATTGTTTGACGACCACAAATAGCACTACCTATTATGTATATTTCACCACTGGATTTGCCTTTCTGTAATTATACTTAATACTTAAAGGATTTCTCCTAGTTGTTTTCTATTTAAGATTTAATAAACTATCACCATTTTATTAGTATAGATTATATCTTACATTCTTCAATCTACTTCACTTCAAGCTGAAAATACATGGAAGTACATTTAAAGAGCTAATATTAATATCAAGAATAAATTATCTGAGGTGCAAGGGGTTTGGGGAACTAGATAGATGCATTAGTGGTTATGACCATTGACTGCTCTCTCAAAAGTCCTGGCTCACCATCCAGCATCTACTCAAAAGCTCATAGTCCTCTATAACTTTATTTTCATGGGACTTTCCAGCTTCCACTGGTACCAGGCATGCATGTGATACATTGATACACACACACACACACACACACACACACACACACATACTCACACACATTCACATACACACATACTGTCAAAAAACCCAGACACATGATTTTTGGAATTAAAGAATGCATTCATTGCATTATTTTATGTGTAGTTGTATGCATCATTGCATTTACTCAGTATGTAGAAACATAATACAATTCTAATGCAAAGCTTTTACCTATCACAGAATGACAGGTATATTTTTAACCAAAGCATTTCAAGTCAATGAGATCATTAAACCATGTAGAGCCTTGGTTATACTAGAGCCATATCTGGTTTGTGTATAATTCTCTTTGTTCCATTCTATGACCAAAAAACTATATTTTCGGAGTGAGCATCATACCACTCTTTTTCTCTTTATATCAATAAATAAAGAAGGTGAAAATAGGTTATAAATCATTGCTGGGGATGAAAACAGTAGACTATAATTCTTACACACTGATGATATCCAACCAGTTAATTACAGAGCTAACAACTGTTCATATTGAGGACAGCTTCATGCCCATGGAAAACTAACATTTCTCTCTTTCAAATCATCTACTGTTACAGAAATCAACAGAAGTTCATTTTGTGAAATATTGAATTGTGCCTATGAAACAGAAAATTTCATGCTAAAATGCATGGTGAGAAGTAAATGATATATGTGCACATGGGATGGGACAATATTTCGGAAAATTAATGTGTTAAAGCATTTGACTAAAATTGTTAATAACCAAAACAAAGTGTGTTGAATAAGAATTCTCTGGAATAAAAATATATGTTGATCCATGCTTTTCACATTACAAATACACTAGGAGGAAACATCTTCAGTAAAAATTCTCTTACATTGGCCTTAAAATAGGTCTTGAGTGAGTATTTCAGATGTCAGGATAAAGTGATGTCAGGTTTGTTGTGATAATCGGCAAAGTAAGTTACAACAATATCTGAATTCACTTTTGAAGTATGAGAATAAATGGATTGAGTGTTGGATCACTAATGGATTAATCTTTTGCTGAGAAGTCTTTTCCTATTTTTATCCACAAGACCTAAGATTGATAAAGCTCTTTTGCTCTAACTATATGGTCTTACTAAGTGCAAAGTTATTCAGTTCATCAGTCAGTGTCCTTAAGTGAACACTAGTTACATAAAGGTTTGTTGTGTTAGCAATTCTTGTAAGTTTTTACATTATCACCAGTTTCCTTGGGTTTTTGTTCACTAATGTTTCCTTACACACTATTAAATGAAAATGGAATGATAGACTCCTATTTAATTACTTAATAATATTTGGATTTCACTTACTTTTCAGAGATGAAATTGAACATAAGGATGCATTTTGATTTTTTATCTATGCTATTTCGCCTTTAATTTCCTTCACGTCTTCCTTTATATATAGATCTACACCTGTGCAGTCTTATAGAATCAAACATCTTAGGAAAGAAGCAGCTGGTAGTGTTAAAACCAGACTTAGTGGCTGAAATTTATCTCCGTGGCAAAATTTGAATTCAACATGTACAAATATCTATATGTTATTTCCAGTACCTAAGTTGGTGCTATGGTGACTAATTATGATAAATTAACATGTGCACATCATTATTCTGCATTAAAATGATCATAAATATCATAAAGTGATTTTATTTTATTTCTAGTGGTTGAAAGCCTAAAAGGGGATTCACGAACTTAAAATCTAGGTTTCAGCCTGGCTGTATCCGTTCTTTCTGGTGCCAAAAAGCCTCTTTGATCTTTCAGTATCTAATTTTATTGCTAATTCATTTTCTAGGTTCCTGAGGAGCTAAGCATTTAAGAGAACTGGCTGGTGACTCAGACAACCTGGGTTTCATTGATTATGAGTAAGGTTAGGCTAAGTATGTCTCATTTCCATCTCTCTTCTTACTTTCTTCTTAACTTAGAAGAAAATGTATTGCTTTGTTGAGTAATTTGCTGTTGTCATAAAATTTGATCTCTCTGCAGGTTCTAGAAAGTTGTTTTTTTAATATTATTATTTTCTATATTCTTTGTTTCCATTCCAAATGATTTCCCCTTTCCCGGATCCCCCCTCACCATATGTCCCATAAACCATCTTTTCTCCATCCATTCTCCAATCACCTCCCTCCTTTTTCTCTGTCCTTATATTCCCCTCCAATGCTAGATCAATCCTTTCCAGGATCAGGACCCTCTCCATACTTCTTCATGGGAGTCATTTGTTATGCGATTTGTACCTTGGGTATTCAGAGCTTCTGGGCTAATTAATATCCACTTATCAGAGATTGCATTCCATGTGTATTCTTTTGTGACTGGGTTACCCCACTTAGGATGATATTTTCCAGATCAAACCATTTGCCTAAAATTTTTGTGAATTCACTGTTTCTAATTGCTGAGTAATATTCCATTGTGTAAATATACCACATTTTCTGTATCCATTCCTCCTTTGAGGGGCATCTGGGTTCTTTCCAGCTTCTGGCTATTATAAATAAGGCTGCTAGGAACATAATGGAGCATGTGTCTTTATTGCATGCCGGGAATCTTTGGGTATATGCCCAGGAGAGGTATAGCAGTGTCCTCCAGAAGTTTCATGTCCAGTTTTCTGAGGAACTGCCAGACTGATTTCCAAAGTGGTTGTACCATCTTACAACCCCACCAGCAGTGGAGGAGTGTTCCTCTTTCTCCACATCCTTGCCAACACCTCCTGTCTCCTGAGTTTTTGATCTTAGCCATTCTGACTGGTGTAAGTTGAAATCTCAGGGTTGTTTTGATTTGCATTTCCCTAATGACTAATGATGTTGAGCACTTCTTAAGGTGCCTCTGGGCCACCTGAATTTCTTCAGGTGAAAATTTTTTGTTTAGATCTGTACCCCATTTTTTAATAGGGTTATTTGGTTCCCTGGGGTCTAACTTCTTGAGTTCTTTGTGTATATTAGATATTAGCCCTCTATCAGATGTAGTGTTGGTGAATATCCTTTCCCAATTTGATGGTTGCCATTTTGTCCTTTAACAGTGTCCATTGCCTTACAGAAACTTTGTAATTTTATGAGGTCCCATTTGTCAATTCTTGATCTTACAGCATAAGCTATTGGTGATCTGTTCAGGAATTTTCCCCTGTGCCCATGTCCTCAAGGGTCTTCCCCAGTTTCTTTTCTTTTAGTTTCAGTGTGTCTGGTATTACATGGAGGTCCTTGATCCACTTGGAGTGAAGTTTAATACATGGAGATAAGAATGGATCAATTCGCATTCTTCTGCATGCTGACCTCCAATTGAACCTTCACCATTTGTTGAAAAGGCTATCTTTTTTCCACTGGATGTTTTTGGCTCCTTTGTCGAAGTTCAAGTGACCATAGGTGTATGGATTCATTTCTAGATCTTCAATTCTATTCCATTGGTCCACTTGTCTGTCACTGTGCCAATACCATGCAGTTTTTAACACTATTGCTCTGTAGTATTGCTTGAAGTCGGGGATACTGATTCCCCCAGAATTTCTTTTGTTGTTGAGAATAGTTTTAGCTATCCTGGGTTTTTTGTTATTCCAGATGAATTTGAGAATTGCTTTTTGTAACTCTGTGAAGAACTGAGTTGGGATTTTGATGGGGATTGCATTGAATCTGGAGATTGCTTTTGGCAAGATGGCCATTTTAACTATATTAATTCCTGCCGGTCCCCAAGCATGGCAGATTTTTCCATTATCTGAGGTCTACATCGATTTCCTTCTTCAGAGACCTGAAGTTCTTCTCATATAGATCTTTCACTTGTTTGGTTAGAGTCACACCAAGATACTTTATACTGTTTGTGCCTATTGTGAAGGGTATCATTTCCCTAACTTCTTTCTCAGCCTGCTCATCCTTTGAGTATAGGAAGGCAACCTGGTTTGCCTGAGTTGATTGTATAACCAGCCACTTTGCTGAAGTTGTTTATCAGCTGTAGGAGTTCTCTGGTGGAGGTTTTCAGGTCTCTTAAGTAGACTATCATGTCATCTGCAAATAGTGATAATTTGACTTCTTCCTTTCCAATTTGTATCCCCTTGACATCCTTATTTTGTCTAATTGCTCTAGGTAGAAATTCAAGTACTATATTGTAAAGATATGGAGAGAGAGGTCAGCCATGTCTAGTCCCTGATTTTAGTGGGATTGCTTCAAGTTTCTCTCCATTTATTTTGATGTTGACTACCAGTTTGCTGTATATTGCTTTAATGATGTTTAGGTATGGGCCTTGAATTCCTGTTCTTTCCAAGACTTGTAGCATGAAAGGATGCTGAATTTTGGCAAATGCTATTTCTGCATCTAATGAGATGATCATATGGTTTCTTTCTTTGAGTTTGTTTATGTAGTGGATAGCATTGATGGGTTTCCTTATATTGAACCATCCCAGCATCCCTGGGATGAAGCCTACTTGATCATGGTGGATGATCATTTTGATATGTTCTGGGATTCGGTTGTCAAGAATTTTATTAAGTATTTTTGCATCAATATTCATAAGAGCAAATGGCCTGAAGTACTCTTTCTTTGTTGGATCTTTGTGTGGGTTTGGTATCAGTGTAATTGTGGCTTCATAGAACGAGTTGGGTAGAGTTTCCTTCTGTTTCTATTTTGTGGAATAGTTTGAAGAGTATTGGTATTAGGTCTTCTATGAAGTTCTGACAGAATTCTGCACTGAAGCCATCTGGTCCCGTGCTTTTTTTGGTTGGAAGACTTTTTTGACCCTTTTTATTTCTTCGGGTGTTATGGGACTGTTTAGATGATCTATTTGATCCTGATTAGATGGAGAAATGAAGATATTTCATGACAAAACCAAGTTTACCCAATATCTATCCATAAACCCTACAAAGGATAATAGGAGGAAAACACCAATACAAGGAGGGAAACTTCACCCTGGAAAAAGCAAGATAGTAACCTTTCATCAAACCCAAAAGAAGTTAAGCAATCAAATTTAAAAAAATAACGTCAAAAATGATAGGTAGTAACAATCACTATTCCTTAATATCTCTTAAAATCAATGGATTTAATGCCCCAATAAAAAGACACAGACTAACTGGATATGTAAACAGGACCCTACATTTTGCTGCTTACAGGAAACACACCTCAGGGTCAAAGACAAACACTACCTTAGAGTTAAAGGCTGGAAGACAATTTTACAAGCAAATGGTCTCAGGAAGCAAGCTGGAGTAGACATTTTAATATCAGACACAATTGATTTTCAACCCAAAGTCATCAAAAGAGACTCTAAGGGACACTTCTTGCTGGTCAAAGGAAAAATACAACAAGAAGAACTCTCAATCCTGAAAATCTATGCTCCAAATGCAAGGGCACCCTCCTTTGTAAAAGAAACTTTATTAAAACTCAAAGCACACATTGCACCTAACACAATAATTGTGGGTGACTTCAACACTGCACTTTCCTCAAAGGACCGATCAAGAAAACAGAAACTAAACAGCGACACAATGAAACTAATTGAAGCTTTGGACCAATTAGATTTAACAGATATATATAGAACATTCTATCCTAAAACAAAAGGATATACCTTTTTCTCAGCACCTCATGGTACCTTCTCCAAAATCGACCATATAATTGGTCACAAGACAGACCTCATCAAATATAAGAAGATCGAACTAATCCCATGCCTCCTATCAGATCACTATGGAGTAAAAGTGGTCTTCAATAGCAACAAAAACAACAGAAAACCCACATACATGTGGAAACTGAACAATATTCTACTCAATGATATCTTGGTCAAGGAAGAAATAAAGAAAGAAATTAAAGACTTTTTAGAACACAATGAAAATGAAAACACAACATACCCAAATCTATGGGACACAATGAAAGCAGTGCTAAGAGGAAAACTCATAGCCTTGAGTGCCTCCAAAAAGAAAATGGAGAGAGCATACATTACCAGCTTAATGACACACCTGAAAGCCCTGGAACTAAAAGAAGCAATTTTACCCAGGAGGAGTAGAAGGCAGGAAATCATCAAACTCAGGGCCGAAATCAATCAAGTAGAAACAAAGAGAACCATACAAAAAATCAACAAAACCAGGAGCTGGTTCTTTGAGAAAATCAACAAGATAGATAAACCCTTAGCCAGACTGACCAAAGGGCACAGAGAAAGTTTCCAAATTAACAAACTTAGAAATGAAAAGGGAGATATAACAACGGAAACTGACAAAATCCAAAAAATCATCAGATCCTACTACAAGAGCCTGTACTCAACACAACTGGAGAATCTGGAGGAAATGGACAATTTCCTTGACAGATACCAAATACCAAAATTAAATCAGGACCAACTAGACCATCTAAACAGTCCCATAATGTCTAAAGAAATAGAAGGAGTCATAGAAAGTCTTCTAACCAAAAAAAGCACAGTACCAGATGGTTTCAGTGCAGAATTCTATCAGACCTTCAAAGAAGAGTTAACACCTATACTCTTCAAACTATTCCACAAAACAGAAACAGAAGGAACACTACCCAATTCCTTCTACGAAGCCACAATTACGCTGATACCAAAGCCACACAAAGATCCAACAAAGAAAGAGAACTTCAGACCAATTTCCCTTATGAACATCGATGCAAAAATACTCAATTAAATTCTTGCCAACCGAATCCAAGAACTTATCAAAACGATCATCCACCAGGATCAAGTAGGCTTTATCTCGGGAATGCAGGGTTGGTTCAATATCCGGAAATCCATCAATGCAATCCACTACATAAACAAACTCAAAGAACAAAACCACATGGTCATTTCATTGGATGCTGAAAAAGCATTTGACAAAATTCAGCATCCTTTCATGCTTAAAGTCTTTGAGAGAATAGGAATTCAAGGCCCATACCTAAACATAGTAAAAGCAATATACAGCAAACCGGTAGCCAGCATAAAACTAAATGGAGAGAAACTTGAAGCAATCCCACTGAAATCAGGGACCAGACAAGGCTGCCCCCTTTCTCCTTATCTTTTCAATATTGTACTTGAGGTACTAGCTCGGGCAATTCGATAACATACGGAGGTCAAAGGGATACAAATTGGAAAGGAAGAAGTCAAACTATCATTATTTGCAGACGACATGATAGTCTCCCTAAGTGACCCAAAAAACTCCACTAGAGAGCTCCTACTGCTGATAAACAACTTCAGCAAAGTGGCAGGTTATAAAATCAACACAAGCAAATCAGTGGCCTTCCTATACTCAAAGGATAAGCAGGCTGAGAAAGAAATTAGGGAAATGGCTCCCTTCACAATAGCCACAAATAGTATAAAGTATCTTGGGGTGACTCTTACCAAACATGTGAAAGATCTATATGACAAGCACTTCAAGACTCTGAAGAAGGAAATGGAAGAAGACCTCAAAAAATGGGAAAACCGCCCATGCTCATGGATCGGTAGAATCAATATAGTTAAAATAGCCATTTTGCCAAAAGCAATATACAGATTCAATGCAATACCCATCAAAATCCCAACTCAATTCCTCACAGAGTTAGAAAGAGCAATTATCAAATTCATCTGGAACAACAAAAAACCCAGGATAGCTAAAACTATTCTCAGCAACAAAAGAAAGTCTGGGGGAATCAGTATCCCTGACCTCAAGCAATACTACAGAGCAATAGTGCTAAAAACTGCATGGTATTGGTACAGTGACAGGCAGGAGGATCAAAGGAACAGGATTGAAGATCCAGAAATGAACCCACACACCTATGGCCACTTGATCCTCGACAAAGAGGCTGAAAACATCCAATGGAAAAAAGATAGCCTTTTCAACAAATGGTGCTGGTTCAACTGGAGGTGAGCATGCAGAAGAATGCGAATTGATCCATCCTTGTCTCCTTGTACTAAGCTCAAATCCAAATGGATCAAGGACCTCCACATAAAGCCAGACACTCTGAAGCTAATAGAAAAGAAACTGGGGAAGACCCTTGAGGACATCGGTACAGGGAGAAAGTTTCTGAACAGAACACCAATAGAATATGCTCTAAGAGCAAGAATTGACAAATGGGACCTCATAAAATTACAAAGTTTCTGTAAGGCAAAGGACACCATCAAGAGGACAAATCGGCAACCAACAAATTGGGAAAAGATCTTCACCAATCCTACATCAGATAGAGGGCTAATATCCAATATATATAAAGAACTCAAGAAGTTAGACTCCAGAAAAACGAACAACCCTATTAAAAAATGGGGTACAGAGTTAAACAAAGAATTCTCACCTGAAGAACTTCGGATGGCGGAGAAGCATCTTAAAAAATGCTCAACTTCATTAGTCATTAGGGAAATGCAAATCAAAACAACCCTAAGATTTCATCTTACACCAGTCAGAATGGCTAAGATTAAAAATTCAGGAGACAGCAGGTGTTGGAGAGGGTGCAGAGAAAGAGGAACACTCCTCCACTGCTGGTGGGGTTGCAAATTGGTACAACCACTCTGGAAATCAGTCTGGCGGTTCCTCCAAAAACTGGGCACCTCACTTCCAGAAGATACTGCTATACCACTCCTGGGAATATACCCAGAGGATTCCCCACCATGTAATAAGGATACATGTTCTACTATGTTCATAGCAGCCCTATTTATAATTGCCAGATGCTGGAAAGAACCCAGGTATCCCTCAACAGAAGAATGGATGCAAAAAACTGTGATATATATATATATATATATATATATATATATATATATACAATGGAGTACTATTCAGCTATTAGAAACAATGAATTCATGAAATTCTTAGGCAAATGGATGGAGCTAGAGAACATCATACTAAGTGAGGTAACCCTGACTCAAAAGGTGAATCATGGTATGCACTCACTAATAAGTGGTTATTAACCTATAAAACTAGAATACCCAAAACATAATCCACACATCAAATGAGGTACAAGAAGAAAGGAGGAGTGACCCCTGGTTCTGGAAAGACTCAGTGAATCAGTATTAGGCAAAACCAGAATGGGGAAGTGGGAAGGTGTGGGTGGGAGGACAGGGGAAGAGAAGAGGGCTTAAGGGACTGTCGGGGAGTAGGGGGCTAGAAAAGAGGAAATCATTTGAAATGTAAATACATTATATGGAATAAAAAAAAAGAGTTGAACTACTACTCAACCTTCTAAAGATGTTCAAATTTTCTTGGTTTTAACTGAATATATTCTTCATTTGCATTTCAAATGTTATACCTTTTCCTGGTTTCCCCCCTCCCCAAAAAACCCCAACACTTCCTCCCATCTCCTGCCTTCAAGAATATGACACTCTACCCAACCCATTTGCATCTACCCTCCCATCGATTTTCCCCATGCTGGGGCATCCATTGAACCTACATAGGACCAAGGACCTCTCCTCCCACTGATGCCTATTAAGGCATTCCTCTGCCATTCTTTTGGCTGGAATCATGTATACCCCTTGGTTGATGGCTTAGTCCCAGGGATCCCTGGGGCATCTGGTTGGCCTGAGAACTCTCCATTACCAACAACAGATTAGATAGGAGGTATTGGGAAATTCTCAAGCTCTTGTTGGGTTTGATGACTTAGCATCCAAGATTCCCTTCCCAAATGAAGGAACTTCCAGATACACTCACATTAGTACAGTCCATCTTTTCCTCACATTGAGTAATTAAATTTGCGCATTTACAGTTCCTCATAAGAGGCACACAAATAGCTAGGTTTAACAGATCGATTCCTCACAATCCAACCAAAATGCACCAGATTGAAAATATTAATAAAAACCTCAGAGTTGTCATATTGTATCAGTGTCCCATTATGGAAAATTTCAAAGCATTTCCTGTTGGTATAATTTAACTGAGTGAACTTAGATTTAATTTGTTTTTACTCCTCCTACCCTGTATTCTCTGTTGTATCTCCCCTCTTTCTGTTTTATGGAACAGCACCGAAAGCCTCATAGGGTAAAATGATAAAGCATGGTTTACAGATGAGGCCATGTAACAGAGAGGAGAACCTTCAATTGCCAGTTTCCATAACTAATATAATCCCTAACTTCATTGTAATTACTTAAGCTTATATCAACAAAAATGTTCAATTTCAGTCTTTCACCAAATCATTATATGAAGGCACAACTGGTCAAAGTGTGAATACTTTGGTATAAGGACCCATTGGAGTTCTTAGCCCTAGCTTATACAAGTACAGCAAAATGACTATATCTATGACTTAGGGAACACAGTGATAAAAATAATGGAAAGACTGAAAATTGTAAAAGAGACAGGACCAGGATATTTCCAGTGATGTAATATATTATCCATAAACTTAAATTTGTTATTTTATTAGCTAAGTAAATGTCCGTATCTCTGTGTACTTTTAAATGATGATTTTCCAAAGTTCTTCAATTTGAACCTTGCAGATACTTCTATTTGTTATATTATACTATTTTTAGATGTATTTGACATAACTAATATATATTGATAATTTGATATTTATTATGTTAAAAAGAAACAAACTGGGGAGCAAACTTGTATAGTTTCTGTGGAGATGAGTGTGCTGATTTCTAAGAGAGAATCAAACTACCCCAGTATCTAGCTATGCAACTCTTGGGCATATACCCACAAGGCACAAGACACTTATTCCTACCACAGAGATATTTGCTCAACCATGTTCATTGCTGTTGTATTTAAAATAGCCAGAAATTTGAGACATCCTAAGTATTCCTGACCAGAAAAATGAATAAAAAATATAGTATCTTTATGCAGTGAAGCATTTACTCAGCCATAGAAACAAATATGAAATTCTGAAATTCACAGGTAAATAGATGGAATTACAAAAGCATCACCCAAAGTGAGGTAATCCATACTCAGAAAATATGAATTTACTTATATGTGGATAGTTGTTGTTAAGTCAAAGATAACTAAACTATAATCCATAGAATCACAGAAGGCAGGTATAAAGTAAGGGACTAGAGAGGACAGACAGATCTTGTTAGGAACAGAAAAGAGAATAGACAGGTCAGTTGGGATGACTCAAACAAGAAGATCAAGTGGGTAAGAGGAGATAAAAAGGGAAGGAGGGAGGGAATAGAGGGAAAGAACTAAGATTAAGGACTACTTGGGTGTTAGTATGGGAAGATAATACATTAGAAGTTTCCAAAAATATATGCATATGAACAAGAAAAGTAATTTAAATGAAATAGCACAATAATGGATAGAGACAGAGTCCCAACTGTCCATCTCTTGTCACCAAATGAAGCTTCTAGTTCCAGAAATGTCTTACATCTAATTGAATTGTGGGTCAAATTGTTGGCAATGGAATTAAGAGACCATGAAACAACACCCAAGTGGGATGTCTTCATCAAATTGTTCTCCTAATGGAACCCATCTGAAAAGGAGGCTGAAAGAGTGTTAGAGCAAGAAAGGATGGAGATCCTCTAAATAAATGTGAATCGTGAACTCATGGAGACAGAAACAGCATGTACAGGGACTACACAGGCTTGCACCAGGTCTTATGTGTATATATTATAACTTCCAGTTTACTGATTTAATAGTATTATCACTGTGCTTATGAAAAATTCTCTGATTCTTTGCCTTCTCTTGGACTCTTTTCTTTCTGTCTTGTGCACATCTAATGTGTTAGGTTTTTTTTTTATCTTAGTATACTTTAATAAATTATATTACTATATTTTATTATCCATTAAAAGCCTCTTCTTTTTCTGATAAGAGAAAGAAAGGAAGGGGATTGAGTAGGGAGAAGAAGTGGGAAGGAACTGGAAGATGTGGAGGGTTTAGAAACAATGATCAAGATATATTATATGAAAAAATAAACTTCCAATAAACATTTTAAAAATAAAATAAATTAAAATAAAGAATGCATAAAGTATGTAGAGTTAGGGTAAGAGATGGTAGATCCTGGGAAGAGCTGTAGAAGGTGTAGTGAAAGAATTTGATCAGAATATATTATGTGAAATTCTCCATGAATTAATAAAAATACTGTTTAATAAATTAATTCCTTTTCCATTTTTGATAACATTTTCTGTTCTGTGTTCTAATGGGTCTGATGTTAATATTGACCTTATACAGTTTTGTTTGCATACTTTTTGACACTTTTCTTTGTTTTTAATTAGATACTTTATTTACATTTCAAATGTTATCCACTTTCCTGGTTTCCTCTCTGAAACCCCCCTATCCCATCCCCCCTCCTCTACTTACAAACCCACCCAAATATACCAATGTGGTATATTTACACAATGAAATACTACTCAGCTATTAAAAACAAAGAATTCATAAATTTCTTAGGCAAATGAATGGAATTGGAAAATATCATCCTGAGTGAGGTAACCTAATCACAAAAGAACACACATGGTATGCACTCACTAATAAGAGGATATTAGCCGAGAAACTTGGAATACCCAAGATACAATTCAGAGATCCTATGAAGCTCAAGAGGAAGGAAGACCAAAGTATGGATACTTTGATCCTTATTGGAAGGTAGATCAAAATACCCATGGCTTGCAGCCGACCAATAGACTGAGCATAGGGTTTCCAAAGGAGCAGCTAGAGAAAGGACCAAAGGAGCTGAAGAGGTTTGCAGCCCTGAAGAAAGAACAATAATATGTACTATCCAGTACCCCCAGAACTCCAAGGAACTAAACCACCAACCAAAGAGTACACATGGAGGGATCTATGGCTCCAGCTACATATGAAGCAGACAACAATGAGAGGAGAGGCCATGATTCCCCAGAATAGGGGAATGCAATTGAGGAGATTGGGGGGGGGGTGAAGAGGAGAAGCATGGAAGGGATAGGGGTTTTTTTGGAGGGGTAATGCAGAAAGGGGATACCATTTGAAATGTGAATAAAGCAAATATCTAATAAAAAAGAAATGTTATATCTTTCTTTTCTGCAATTCTTGTGCTGTCCTACATCTGTTCCTTTACTAAGATGTATTCTTGGTTCAAATCAGGTGTTTTTCCTGAATGCCTGAAGACAGGCACACTCCTTTAGTTGCTGTTCCTTAGAACACGATAATTAGCAGAAGGAATATTGCTTGTTTATTTCTGTTTTTCTAGATCTTTGAACATAGCTTCTTAGGATGAGGTGCCTGTTAAGTATTTGCTAAAGGTGTGAATTAGTTCTAATTTAGAGCACAACAGCCTGACATGAACTAAGCCTGGAATGTGTTGCTTTTCACACTGTTAGAACATTGAGATTCTCTTGCCACTGTGATGCTGATGTTTCCTTGTATGCCTGTCATTCAAGAAAGCTCTCCTCCTTAGTAACAAAGAAACAAAGAAATGCTTTACACTTTGTTAGAATGGAGAGGAGGCTGAAGTTAATTTCCATATTGTCAGAGAAGTCTACTTCTTTACCCTTTTGTTACCCTGTGAGAACTGCTTCCCTCTGTGTACAATTGTTACCTGCATGTTTCAAAGTATAAATCTTTGTACTTTAGTGATTCAAATGGTTATATAAGTAGTAGAAATTATATCTCATTAAGAAATGGGTACTAACACTGGACACAGACTTATGTTCCTATATTTTAGCAAACTGATCCCACTGTATCATCCTAGCAGCACACTGGGTAATTACTACTTACAGTTGAGATCCAGAAGACTGAACTGAATTTGAAACCATAGGGTAGATGTTGTTTAACTCTTTGTGTGTACAGGTATCTATGAGGGTTTTATTTTAATTTTTTATGTGTGTGTGTGAATGTGTGTGTGAGAGAGAGTGTATATATGTGTATGTGTGTGTGAGAAAGAGAAAGAGAGAGAGAGAGAATGAGAGAGAGTGGGGGTTGTATGTATTTGAATCCTTCTTTACTCGTTAGGTGTAGTGTCTTGAGATTCTCATGATGTAGCCTAGTGAATCTGGGAATTTGCAGTCCTCTAGTATTAACAGCCTGAGCACAGGTGTTATACAGTGTATACAGAGTAGCCCTTTATGAGAAAGAATATCTATTAGCTAGCCTTTGTGATATCTTGATACTGGTGGTGTTTCTCCTGTCTTGGCAACCATATGGGCTACTTGGGCATCAGAATGCATCCACAACTCAAAAGAAAAACACCTGCCTACTAATGAGATATAAAAATCAGATAAGAATTACTATCCCAGGAAGACTATTTCACATATACAAAATGGGATGGTTCTCAGTACTCATTACCAGAGCTGAATCTCTCAAAGAGCACACACATTTTAGGTTTCTTTGATACGTCTGAGGCATTATGGCTACCAAAAAATTTAAATTACAATCAGTTACCTTATTTGTTCTTTCTGAGAACAGGACAGGGACAGTGTGTGTGTGTGTGTGTGTGTGTGTGTGTGTGTGTATTAGATGCTTGGTTTTGGAAAAGACGTGGGTACACTTAGAATATACATATATATATATATTTATATATATATATTATATATATATACATTTGTGTATATATTTATAATCTATATATCTATATATAGACTTTATATATATTCCATATATATATATATATATATATATATATATATATATATATATATATCTTTTCTCATATCTTTTCCAAAACCAACCATCTAAATCATGGGACTCTTCAGGGAGTAGATGAATAATGTCTTCAAAAAATCTAGGCTTCTGCTTTTGTTTCCATTTTTGTTATTATTTATGAGATAAGCTCTTGTTATGTCACTGATATTGGCCTCATCCTATCATCCTGTATCAACCTCCTGAGCATTTGGTGTAGGTGAATGTCACAATGCCTAACTAAAATAGTTTCTTCTGAAGTATACTTGAGCTACACAAGATCATAAGCTTATATTTATTTCATTTACTTTAAAAATGATATATAGTAAAATATAGTGAGGACGTTTGTTTATATTCTTTTGTTGGCTTCAGTACAATTTTGTATATGTGTGTATATGTTTATATATTTAGTATATATAAACATATAAAATGTCATTCTGTGTGTGTATGTGTGTGGGTGTGTATGTATGTACCTATGGTTTTCACATAAACAAAATTATTCAAAATCATGTAAAATTATGCATTGTCTCATATGCTTATAAATATATATTTATGCAATATACATTATATATAATGAGAAATTCAGGCATCCAACATATTATGAAAAGGTTAATTTTATGGCTCTTTCAGGTGAATTGTAAGTAAGAAATATGAATTCATACAATAATTTTTTCTCTCTTCTTTAGATTCATTCCTATCTCAGCATTCTGTGACAAATATTGAATAATAATCACGGTGAATCTACCTAAGAACACAAACCTGTTTTATTTGATTGCTAAATGACAGCATGAGTCTTAAAATACTTGCCTCCAAGTGTGATGAATAACAAGCTGTTTATAGCAGTAAACTATAGGGTTACCCCACTCTCTGAGTGGTGTCATAGAATAGAGACTCTGAGAAACATTTTCAAAGGATCATTTTTCAAATGAACATAGTTGCCAGGTGTTGAGGCAGTTTGTTGTCTTATGCTATTAGATTGCCATATTTTATTTTGACTGGTAAGTTTGCCTATATTTGTGGCATAGCATGTGTTGTTTCAATATAGGTTATGTAACATTTCAGCTTTAGCAGTTAACATTTTGCTACTTAGTTAGTTAGTTAGTGAGCTAGCTAGCTAGGCAGTTATTGATAAAACTGAAAGTTAAAGGTTGAGAGGTCTCTGATCCTAGCAAGTACAAACTGGTTTTGGAGGTCTCCTGTACATCTCTGCCAATATTTTCTCCTATTAACGAGACAAATGGATGTCTGCCTCTATCCATCTGTTCTGAACTCCTCACTGTCAGTCAGCAATGCATTCCTGGGTATAGCTGCACCTTCCATTCCAATTGTTGGAGCATCTTTCCAGATGGCAAATGACTAGTTTGCTTTCTTTGAAAATATCTCTAAGATTGTTTTACACTCTCTGTTAAAAAATAATATCATTGATTACAATGACTTTATGTAACATTTTCTGCTATTAAACAAAACATTGATCCAATATTTAATTAATTTACTAGGCCATAATTTCTTCCCTTTTTGATGGAGTATAAGATGTTGGATTAACTTGCATGGAACTCAAGAAATAATATTTTCCCAAAGTAAATTATTTTATATTCTATTTTCAACTGTGCTATATATTGCAACTTCTAAGAAAATAAAAAAACAGGACAAAACAAGAAATGATAACACCAAAATAACTTCTCATTGGTCTGCTTGTATATTTATATACTAATTTAGTGCTTTGTCAATAAAGACATCTACATATGATTTTTTCTTTAGAAAATTTTCAGTTGTAGGTATTTTGAGCAAGTTGTGTTACTATATGGATGGAGATAGTTAAACTCTGCAAGAAGTTTATTAACTTTTATTGTGGTAGAGTGTATATCCCTTTTAATGTCACCTATCCGTGCTTTGGCTTTGTCATTAAAGGGTTCTGAGATCAGCTTAGTAAGTAATACAGATGGAACACTCAACATTTCATCTAACCTGCTGTGTTGGCTATAAAGAATGCACTATTGCCTTCAGTTTTAATACAAATTTTCTCCCTAAATCAGAAGTTAAATTCCAGTGGACAAAATCCAGCACTGTTACTGTTATATTAGTCCTGAGTGATGTGTTCATGATTGAGGAGTGTTTAGTTCTCACAGAGTCAGATAGAATAGAAAAGTTGAACCTGTGATGGTTTCTTTTCTGTTCTATAAATGCCAGGTCACTGTTTCTGTGGTATTTTCCTTAATGTTCTATTTTTCTCTATGCAAGCCTCATTACCATTTGCAAGGTTTAATGCGGAAAATGAAGAAAAGCTTGTAAACATTTCAGCCTGAAAAAGTTCAACTCCATGCCCTCCCTAGACATTGAAACAGAAACACTCTAATAAAGGACAGCTGGGGGTTTGGGGAACACAAACTAGAAACCATGCAGTTATGAAGAAAAGGTCACCTGGGGTGGATATAATAGCTGGGACAGTGAGGGAAATGGGGAGAGTGTCAGAAATGGAAGTGGCCTTGAGATCATATAAAACAACTCACTCAGAGCCACCAGGTGAGCACACACACTACCAGTTCTGCACCACTCCTGTCCCATTATACCTGAAGGGATACCTGTTCCAGTAAAAGATGTAGCTACTCTTCCCATTTCCTTCTCTTTTCATTATGTGTCACTTAGTGTGCTTATGTTTGGGTGAGTGTGTGTAGATATGTGTGTAGATGTGTGAGTATGTCTGTATGTGTGTCCTTTTTCAGCAGCTGAAATTTTTTGCATGCATGTAAGCTTATTTATTTATTTATTTATTTATTTATTTATTTATTTATTTATTTACATTTCAAGTGTTATCTCCTTACACAGTTTTTCCCCTCCTGGAAATCCCTATCCTATCCCTGCTCCCCTTGCTTCTATGAGGGTATTCTTCCACCAAACCACCAACTCCTGCCTCCTCACCCTCAATTCCCCTACACTGGGGCATCTATTGAGCCTTCATAGGAACAAGGACTTCTCCTCTCACTGATGCCTGAGAAGGCCTTCCTCTGGTACATATGCAGCTGGAGCCATGTGTATTCCTGGTTTGTGGCTTCGTCCTTGGGAGCTATGGGGAGTCTGGTTGGTTGATGTTGTTGTTCTTCCTATGGGGTTGCAAACCCTTTCAGCTCCTTCAGGCTTTTCTCTAACTCCTACATTAGGCACCACTTGTGAGCATCTGCTTCTGTGCTTGTCAGGCTCTGGCAGGGTCTCTCAGATGACAGATGAATCAGTCTCCTTTCAGTAAGTCTTTCTTAGCATCCATAATAGTGTCACAGTTAGGTGACTGTATCTGGAATGAATCCCCAAGTTGGGTAGATTCTGGATGGCCTTTCTTTTAGTCTCTGATCTACACTTTGTCTCAAAACTTGCTCCCATGAGTGTTTTGTTCCACCCTCTAAGAAAGACTGAAGCACCCACACTTTGATCTTTCTTCTTCTTGAACTTCATGTGGCCTGTGAATTATATCTTGGATATTCTGAGCTTTCGGGCTAAAATATACTTATCAGTAAGTGAATACTATGTGTGTTCTTTTGTGATTGGGTTATCTAACTCAGGGTATTTTTCTACTTTCATTCATTTGCCTAAGAATTTCATGAATTCGTTTTTAATAACTAAGTAGTACTCCATTGTATAAATGTACCACATTTTCTGTATCCATTCCTCTGTTGAAGAATATGTGAGTTCTTTCCAGGTTCTGGCTGTTATAAATAAGGCATCGATGAACATAGTGGAGCATGTGTCTTTATTACATGTTGGAGCATCTTCTGAGTATACGCCCATAAGTGGTATAGCTGGGTCCTCAGGTAATACTTTGTCTGATTTTCTGAGAAACCCCCAAACTAATTTCCAGAGTGGTTATACAAGCTTGCAATCCCACCTGCTAGCTTTGCCTATGCTGCATGTGGTCTGTGATTTCCCAATTCTTGAGTCTGTCACTTTCCCTTACTTATCTATGATAATTATTCTAGTCCCGACAATGTTTGTACATCCCACAAAAGGGACTTGGATGATCTCAGAGACTACCCACTCCTCAGTCCTTACTCCTATTACAAACAAAACAAAACAAAAACAAACAGACACAAAACCCAAGGAGGACAGGAAACTAAATCTCTGTAATTCAAGGTAAGCCTGGTCTATATAGCTTGTTATAAGTTAGCCAGAGTCACATAATGGGTCCCTCTCTAAAAAAATACATATACATATTCAAACACATCTCAGAGACAAACATATACATATAAATGTACACATATATTGATATATACATATACTCATATATACACTTATATATACATGTACTATATATATATATATATATATATATATATATATATATATATATAAATACATACACACATACACACACACACATACACATATCATTGTCTTATTCAGAGTTCTATTGCAATGAATGGAAACCATGATCACAGCAGTTCTTATAAGTGAAAATATTTAATTGGGCCTTGCTGATAGTTTCAGAGGTGTAGTTCATTTTAAATAAAGTCAGGAGAATGGTTCTTGAGAAGGTAGTTGACTGTTATACTTTTGTATCCAAAGGCAGCAGAAAAAGGAGAGACACTGGGACTTCCTTAAACTTTTGAAATGGGAAATCCCAACCTCATCAACATATTTCTCCCAACAAGGTCCTCCCTACTTCAACAAGGCAATAACTCCTAATTCCTCTCAAGTAGTCCCACCCCTAATTACAAAGTATGCAAATGTATGTATCCATTTTTATTCAAACCTTTACAATCATATGCATGCTATTATGCAGAGGCATGTAAGTAAGATTCATATTCCCTGGAATTCTCATATTTCAATTTGGTAACTTATGGTCATCTGCTACCATGGTCAATATTGAATGTCAGTAGTATCTAGAATCATGAGAGAAAACATCTTCTGAGTACACATATGAGAGATGATCTATGTTGGGTAATAAAAGTCAAATGACCCATCTTAGCTAGATGTAGCTTCGGGTTAAGTCCTGACTGAATAAAAAGAGAAAATGAACTGAGAACAAACATTTCTTGCTTTCTGCTTCCTGACTGTAAATACAAAGCAACTAAAGCTATATACTCCTCTCCTTTCAAGCAGAATCTAAATATATCACACCATCTTTAAGTTGATTCCTCACAGTGTTTTGAAACAGCATGAAAAAAAGAGTAGCTTATTCATATACTGTTTCTAATTTCAATTTTAACTTCATACAATATTGAGAGACATTCTTTTTCAAAAGATCACAGTATATCTCCTATAAGAACATATAAGTTTGTTATTTTAATGATTGAATCAGTAAAATATTGTATGTGACAAAGTAAATTAATCCATGTACACAGAAATACAACAAGAAAGATAAACTATTAAGAAATTAAGCTAAGTAAAATAATATGTCACAGAAAGACAATCAGGATTCTGATACAAATATAAACTTGGAGTGATGGTTGAGCATTAATTTTTTAACACACATACACACACATGTAAACACATCTTGAGACATTTGTGGTCCAACCACAGGCCCAAGATGTGGGAAGGAGCCCACAGCTGACACTGCCTGCATGGTCAGGAGCCAGAGGCCGTGCATCCCAGAAACCTAAGATTGAACCAAACAGGATTGGAAAAATGTCAATAATATGATTAGTAATGATATTCTGCTATGCTCATAGGTTGTTGCCTAGAAAATTTTCATCAGAGAGGTGTCATCCAACAACTTATGGGACCATATTCAGGGACCCAAAGTCAATAGAAGGATTATAGGAACCTGAGAGTTTAAGGACATCATGAGAACATGGTCCACAAAATCAACTAAGCAAGGCTCATAGGGACTCATAGACACTGAAATGACAACCATGGATACTATATGAATCTGAATTAAGTCTTCTGTATATAACTTTTAATTATATGGTTGGGCATTTTATAGTACTCCTAACATTGTAAGTATGGGGAGGTGGGAAGTATTTATGTTTCTGTCTCTTTTGCCTACTCTTGGAACCCTTTTCCTCCTATTGATTTGCATTATCTAATCTGGATATGAATGGTATTTTCTAATCTTATTGTAACTTGTTATGTCATGTTTGTTTATCTCCCTGGGCTAACAGTTCTTGGTTCTATAAAAAATTAAGTTAAGCAAGCCATGAGGAGCATGCTAGTATCACCCCTCCTTGGTTTTTGTACCAATTCCTGCTTCCAGCTTCCCACTCTCTTTGAGTCCCTGTCCTGACTTTTTTTGATGATGAAATTTGATGTGAAAGTATAAGCCTAAAATACCCCAGAAAAAAATTAGGTTGATTTCCTTTGTGATACAATTTCCCAATCAGGGACTTGAACAACTGTACTGAGCCAAGTATGACCATTCTATTTAAAGGTAAGAAAGCAGATGCTATAAGTTTGTGATCTAGTAAGAATCTTCAGCAAATTCTCAGCATACTTTTAGTCCTATGTAAACAAAGATAGAGTTTACTCCAAATATAGGTGCCTGACATGCTGTTTTAGCTTGAACTCCACACCAGCACACACATGGCATGGTACCCTGGACAGCTTGGGCCCTCCAATCCCAGGTGCTGGTGTTGTGTCAGTGAGCACTGAGACCCCTAAAAAGACCCATTCAGGCCATAAGGGCTTCTTTTGTGAATATATTCTGCTCCCTATGTGCTTTTGCTTGAACTTTAGATTTCTTATGCTCTCAACTTGTGAGAAACAAAACTCTTCTTTTGATGGTGTTTGGTTTTAAAGAAGGTGAGAAGTCTAAAGAGAGTGGTACACACACCAAATGGCAGTGAACCACAATGTGTTTTTGTCAGGCATTTCTGTTGAGAACCTACCACCCTGAACACCTATTTCCCTCCCTAAGTGATGGGACAGTTTAACGACCTCTGTTCTATTGAAGCAGCACAATAGAGACCATAACAAAACATAACAGAATAAAATATAATAGATAAAACAAAAACCAACATATCAAAATTGAACAAGGCATCTTAACAAGAGAAAAAGAATCCCAAGAGCAGGCACAATCATCAAAGGCTCACTCATTCAAATGCAGGACACCTATAAAAATAATAAACTGAAAGCAATAATATATGCATAGAGGACCTGGTGTAGACCCTTGCAGAACCTGTTTTTGCTGCTTTGGTCTTTGTGATTTCATGAGCTTTCCTCAATTAGTTTAAAGGACCTTGTTTTCCTAGTGTCCTTCATTTCCTTTGGCTCTTATACTGTGTACCATGGAATTTAATGAGCTCTGAGGGAAGACATTTGTTAGAAGTGTCCCATTTAGAGCTGCGTGTTCCAAGGTTCCTAATGAACTCGCTTCAGGGACAACTTAAAATCTCAAGGCCACTGACTCTTTAATACTGGTCACGTTACAGAGACAAGTGGAGATGAAACTTATAGACTACATGCCAACATAGATCGTTAAACAAAGAAAGCCTAGTTTATAGCTTCTCATGTTTTCCAATGGTTAGGATGAGAATTGGGGAAAATTGAGGGAGTTAGAACTGAATAGAATTTGAGTGATGGTATGAAAACTGAGTTCAGTGGAAACTTTCTAAACCATATGAAGGCAATCTTAATAAGTCTTCAACTAGTGATTGAGACTGAGTCCCAAATGATCACTTGTCACCAAATGAAGCTTCCAGTACCAAGAATGGGTCACATCAAGTTGAGTTGTTAACAAAAGGGGTTCCATAGAAATCCCCCAACCAATTCAGACTGTTGCTAGGACAATAGATCTCCCAAAACAGACATTAAGCTGCCATTGCTAAATAGAACACTAGCACAACTCATTGACCATCGAGGAGTTAAGTTGATCCCTCCATCTGTCTTTGGACTTACCTTTGGCCTTGAATTAAGTTTCTGCTTGGTCCTATTAATCCTATAGTCCACAAAAAGGATAACATGTTGCAAACAGAACTCTATTATAACTCATTACCACTACACAGGCAATCTTAGAAAGAAATTTTCACCACTGGACATTAGTGTGATTCTGATCTCATTATAAAAATATATGTCACTTTAGTTTGTAAATAAAGATGCATTAAAGTCATTGTATCACATAAATTTGTTTGAATGGAGACGCTTTCTCATTTATTCAGAAATAAAACTAGTCCATTAACAATTAAAATTGAAGTAAACATACTAAAATTTTCTCTTGATACTCTGTGAATTCAGGTGTGTGTAATTAATTCTCAATCTACTTGGTCTTGAGTTAATAAAGCATTAGGGAAAATGGCTAAAAATTGTGATTCAGTCTTTTATTAACACATAGTGGTAAGAGTATTGGGAAACTGTCAGCCTTGGGCTATATAGATCACAGTTCTGAAGCAGTCTTCTTAATGTACTCTTGTCTACAGAGTTAACAGCAATGAACGATCACTTCAAAACAAATATTTTGTCTATATCTCTTACAGTATTAGCATCATACAATAAAACACACAAATATTTTATTAGAAGTAAAATACAAAATCTTTGTGCTCATGCCAGGATCTTTTGGGAAATTTCAGCAAAAAACACACCTAAAATTGTATGATTGTTGTGACTAGCAGTCACACTCCACTGTCACCACATGATTTTGGATATGAGTCAGCAAAGGAATCAGAGGAGTATACATCTTGATGACAGGTTTTCTAATCAGTGTGACAATGAATATTTTAAAATAAATAGACTCAGGGGATGAAGAAGACCTGGGTAAACATCTGTGGGACAGTTTTTGTCAGTCTTATCTTCAAAATGTTTCCAAATAAAGACAAAGATGAAGAATGTACAGTAAATGTGAAATTCAATTTAACAAGGAAAATAGAATCAGAAAATATTAAGAGTACATGGTGATGATAGTTATTAACACATACAATTTTTTTTCCTTAGCTCATTCCATTGGAAAAAAAACATGAAAGATATTATTTCACTCATGTGTTTTCTAGTTTTATAGTAAGAACAATTTTAAAAGAGGGATAAGGACACCAACCTATCTAAAAAACTTTTGATCCAAAATTTGTACTGTCTACAAGAAACACAGGGATAAAGATGGAGCAGAGACCGAGGGAATGGCCAACTAATAAATGGCCGAATATGATGCCTATCCCATAGGAAAGCAGAAATAATTGCCATTACTAATGATAGTTTGTTATGTTTTTAGACAGGAGCCTAGCCTGGAGGTCTCTGAGAAGTTCCACCCATCAGCTGACTGAAACGGATGTAGATATTAACACACAAACATTGTACTGGGCTAGGGACATCTTATAGAAGAGTTGGAGGAAGGACTGAGGGCCCCTAAGGAGATAAGAACTCCACAGGAAGACAACCAGATTC